>NC_083361.1:8837500-9137500 GCF_030254825.1 Meriones unguiculatus
TAAATAGAACAACAATAACAAAAAAAAAAAGAATATGAAAGGAGAAAAATATATTTGGAAAACATATATCTCATTTGGGACTTCCACACAGCATCTGTACAAAACTCATGGCATAAAAAAAAAGGAACCAATTAAAAATTGAACAAAGGAGTTCAGCAGTTGTGACAGAATGCAGAAGATTTGAACAAGCTCAAGCCAGACAAACTTTCAGCATGGGGAGGGGAGGTGGGCACGAAGTCCCACTCACAGCTGAGACGCTATTGGCTATTGACAGCTGCTGAGAGGCGGTTTTCTTTAAGGACGTGGCCCCTGTGAAAGTACAAACGCTGCAGCCATTTTGCTCAGTAACCTCTCTCTCATTAGAGAATTACTTCAAGAACTTGCAATTCTCCTCCCAAGTCAGTTCCCTACATTTACAAATGTATGTCAACACTAGCACTTGTACACACATGTTATAGTGGCATTATTTATGATAGCCACGGAGTGGAAACAGCAAATGCCCATCCAAGGGTGAGTGGCCGCATAAAATACAGCACATCCAAAGGTAAAATACTGCAATTCAGTCATAAAAGGGAAGGAAATGCTGACGGACACATGCTGCAGCATGGACAGACCTTGGAAAGAAAAGAGGCGCTTTATGTCAAGGGAGCATAGCCATTGAAAAGATGTCAGAAGGGTGATATTGCATGGCACTCTTTAGAGGGTATGTCCAGAGTAAGCAAGATTTTTTTTTTCTATTTACATTTTTTTTTTTTTTTGAGACGGAGTCTCTCTATGTAGTTGGGACTGGTCTGGAGCTTGCTATGTACCAAACTGGCCTCTGATAGCACAGAGCTCTACCTACCTCTGCTTCCCTAGTACTGGCATGAAAGACATATACTACCACGCTCAGCAAGAAAGTAACTTACATAGGCAAACTATATGGCATCCAAATTGTCTCAGTACCCACATAGGAAATGGACGTAGGAAAAACAACTTTCAAGAAGCAAACACACACACACATACAAATATTCACAACTGAATTGCGATGGGCTGTGTTGTCATTTCTGTGTGGCAAAAGCATGGCACTAAATATTCTTTTGTAACTTTGTAACGTTATCAGTTTCCCGGGCATTACTTCTCTATAATACGCCCCTTAATCTGTCTAAGCAATCCTGCCCAAACTTCACGTTGATTCTAACTTGCTGCTTACCAACCACACTGTGCTGAATCTCTTAGCTAACTGAACCATCAACACACATCCTTGAATGGCCAGAACTACAAACCCTGAGCCCTTTCATCAGTTCATTTTCCCCATCGCCCTGTTACAGCCTGCGGTAACTGCTTGAGAAGAGTTTTGATTTTGTTTGGATTATCCTTTCCGAATGTGGATGGTATGTATGTGTAATCTGCATTCCTAAGCACTGAATCTGCACAATGACAAAAAAATAATAATAATTAAAATTTGGTCTGTGATGAAAAATAACTCCAACTCCACTTGTCAGTCATCTGCCTGATTGGTCTAATCCACTATTGATTTTAGCCAGAACATCCCAGAAGACTCTTGTCAGACACATGGAATATAGCTTAGCTGGTGTCTAACAAGTGTCACCCATATGGATTGCCTAGTCACAAATCAGGTATGGATTTTAAAGTATTTCCCACCAACTAGGCATCTTCAATCTTGTGTGTGTGTGTGTGTGTGTGTGTGTGTGTGTGTGTGTGTTTGAGACAGGATATCACTGCATAAACTGACTGTCCTGGAACTCACTATGTAGGTCAGGCTAGCCTCAAACTCAAGGAGAATGATCTGCTTTTGCCTTCCAAGTGATGGGATTAAAGAGCATGCCACCATAACAGACTATATTTGAAAGAGCTCAGGACAAGGCTGCGTGAACTTTTCAGTCTCACAGACCCTTGAACTTCTGAACCCTGAAGGGATGTGATTCAGCCTTTGGTTAATAACCTACCCAGTCAACAAATGATGTGGAAATCCATACACCAAAAGGAGCAACTCCAAAATGCAGCTGAAAGCTCTGAAATGTATCTTTGGACAGAAATGAGGATTAGTGTGAACACCAGTGAATTACACGTAAAAGTTGGCAGCTGTGGGACATGGATGATAGCTACATTAGATACAAACATTAAGTGTAACCGGAGGGATGGTGGGTGAGAATTCTTTTGGTCCCATTTCTGTACATCTAGAACTAGTCTGAAATTTTAAATGTTTAAAGTTAACACAAAGGAAATGGCAGGTTGATGCCTTGCTCATGAATGTCATTGATTTATCCACTCATTGGTTAAGAACTAAAGAGTTGATGAATGAATGAAACACCTCAGTCCACTGCTTGTCAGCCTTTCTCTGCCTCATCTTACCAAGATACACCCCTGGCAGAAACAGGAGTGTATCCCTAGCCTAACCCCCAAGACGTTGTAACTCTCCTATGCACCCTGAAAATCTGGGAAGAGGGAGCCTTGAAGCCTTTATTCCTAAGCTTGGGGCAATCAGGGTGGCTCAGCAGGGGACGGCACTTGTTGCCAAGCCTGATGGCTCAGTTTCAATCCCCAGGACCCTGCATGATGGAAGGAGAAAGCCGACTCCTGGGAGTTCTCCATTGATGCAATGCACACACCTGAAATCATTGTATAGAATACATTTGCAGATCCCTGAGTTAATGCCACACATCCACACAGATGTGAAAACTGGGCTTCTGCCCACAACAAAGGGGTCTGCATTTTTTTCATCCTTATTCTTAAATGACCCATACGTTTATTACTTACGATGGCATTGCTGAGCCGAAAACGCCTGGCAGAAACAATTTAGGCTGGCAGAGGCTGGTGTTGTCTCATGACTTTGGAGGAATGTCAGCCCATCACCATGAGAAAGGCAAGACACTCCATGGTGAGTGGAGGCAGGACGCTGGTGCTTGGTGGATGGCAGGAAGCAGAGGAAGCAAAAAGAAGCAAAGGAGGGCAGATCCCACTGAAAGAAATGACTTTTACCCACTAGCAGGCCCCACTGCTTCTGAAGAGTGCCAAAGCTGGAGGCCAAGTGCTCAAAATATGAGCCAGTGGTGGCATTTTACATCCAAGCCAGAAAAGTATTGTCTATCACTTGTGTGCGCTGTCTTCTATCCTGGGGGTCTTCAGGGCACACGGGCTGAGGAGGCAGCATTCCTCTATGCTTTTTGGTCCTTACTCCCTAGGCAGACTCATCGCTGTCCCCTCTTAGTTATCTAATGAGGCCACTGAGCACATCTCTGAGAGTCTGTTTGCTAATTGAGATTATAGTTTCTAACAGTGTTTACTAAAAGGGGAAAAAGAGGGTCTTAGTGGTTCTTCAGAGACTTCCTGCCATGCCGTTGCTTTAGCCTCAAGTACCCTGCCCTCTCAAGATCCTTCATTTTTACAAAAAGCAACAATCATCAGCATAATTATGAAATGGAAACTACTTTCTTTTCTGCCTGTGTACCCTGTTTTCCTCCAAGCAAGGGCTCCGCTTTCATCTGGTACATAAAAGAGCAATGGTTCTCTGTTGAAGGAAGACACATGGACTATCTAATTAACATTAAAATGCTGTCTCTCATCGTTAGCTTCATTCACACTGGAGGTGTCAGCTCACCAGAAAGAAGCACAAAGGCAATGACCCTAATCTCACATTTTTTTTCTTAAAAAGAAAGAAAGAAAAGAAAAATTAAAGAAGTCCAAAGAAGCATAATATGGTCCCCACTTGCAGAACCCCATGGTGGCTGAGCCCAGTGCCTGAGGGTAACCTCCCACATCAACTTCAAGTAGTTTGTTGTTGTTTTTTAAAGACATATTTATTTTATTCTGCATGTATGGGTGCTTTGCCTGCATGTGTTTTGGTGAACCACATGCTTTCTACACCCATTCAGGACAGAAGAGGGTGTCATGGAGTTACAGATGTTGTGAGTCGCCCTGTGGGTTCTGGGAGCCGAACACAGGTCTTCTGCAGGAGCAGCAAGTGTTCTAACCACTGATCCACCTCTCCAGACCGACCTCCCCCCCAAGTGCTTCCTGACACCTAAAGCCCCAACACGAATATGCCTGCCACCATTTCTGTGTGTTTTTCTACCTTTGAATATTGCCAAAAGTACTTGTACACACCATTCCAGAGGAACAGAATTCAAGCTATTATTCTCTGAGATGCAGGCATTGTGGTTCTTATATTCAGCTTCAGAGCAGTCGCTTTGTAGTTACAAGTGCGTAAGATAAGTGGGCTCTAACCTCCAGCTGGGATGTATTAGGGTGCCTCAGAGACACAGAGAGGTCTAAAAAGGGTCTGGAATGGAGTCTCAGAATGAGTAAGAAGACATCTGATATTAAGGACTTGATGGGGCCAGATGACATCGCAACAGCCATGACTGTGTGGTTTCTATGGATACAGCCCTATCTATTAAAGTAACATCCCTTGCATGTCCTCTAATGAAGGGGCTCTCCCGCTGCTGCCAAAAGTCAATGACATTGTTTTTTTTTTGTTTTTTTTTTTTTTTTTGTTGTTGTTGTTGTTGAAACATGTTGTCATGTAGCCAGGGAAAACCTGGAGCTTTCTATGTGACCGAGGCTGGCATCTTCCTATCCCGGAGTCCTCCTGCTTCCTCCTCCCAAGTGCCAAGGCTACAGGTACACCACACGTCTGGCTGTAATGACATCCAGCTTCTAGCTCCTCTGGACACATGTTACGGTAAGCAACCTGTTGGGATCATTGACTGCTGTGATGTCTCCTGAGAAAGCGCCCAGTTCCCAGCAGAAGCAGTACAACATATTTTCAAAGCACATAGCAAGAGCACTCCAGACACAGCACAGTCCTCCATTGTCCTCAAGGATGAAATTCCTAATGAAGCTGTGGCAGTGACACGTTCCATCAAGATACTGCAAAATGAGGGCAATCATGCCTACAGCCATAGGTTCCACTTTCTTGTTGTGTTTCTCTTATTCTGATTCCCTAGTTAGAATATTTTTTCCCAACATGCTCTCTGAGCTTCTATGAGAGACCAGGCTGAAATATCGATACTAACAATACTCTAAGCTTTAAGGCTGGTGTTTAATAAGCTAGTAGAAATCCTAAATCAGAGCTCTTCCCCAGACATTGGAGTTTGCAGATTTCTTAGGCTCTTCAAAGGGATGTCTCCAGTGCTAATGCCATCTTTAGAGTCCATAGATTTTTTTTTTCTAGATCCTAATCTCAATATTGAGTTTCTGGGTCTTCCTAGAATCCAGCTACATGGGAAAGCCCTCCAGCCATCTTTTATTTCTTTTCGTTTTTCTCTTCCTCTCTTTTTACTCACTTTTTTCCTTAATTTATTGCTTGAAACTGTTGCTGATGGTACGGAGTAGTTACAAAAGTAACCCCAATTCTTTCTCCCTTGTGTCTGCAGTCCTGGAATGTAGTTCTGTTCCTCTTCCAGTAAAAGACAGAGTCTGTTTTTCTTCCCCTTGAATATGGATAAGCTATGTGTCATGGTTCACATAATATAAAAAATGAGAGGGTGCTGAAGTCCAGGAATAGGCTTCAAGAGAGCTCATATGCTTTCAGTAAATTTAGTTTGTTCCTCCTTCTCTTCCTCATCCTATTCTTCATCTTTCTACTAATCTTCTTTCTCCTCGCCTTCTTTTTCTTCTTGCCATTTTATGTATACGGGTGTTTTGCCTATGAGCATGTCTATATACCACATGCATGCCTGGTGTCTGCTGAGGCCAAAGAGGGTGTCAGATTCCCTAAAACTTGAGTTACACAAGGTTGTGAGCCATTGATGTGGGTGCTGGGAATTGAGCCTGGATTCTGAAGAAGAGAAGCCCTCTTCTTAGCAAGTGAGTCATCTCTCCAGCCCAGCTTTCAAGATCTCTTGAGAAAGGTTCCCAGGCCTTTTTGGTAGAAGATAAGAGAATGAACAGAACAAAGCCAAGTTGGTGAAGCCCTTTCATCAGCAGCTATGCTCTACTGACCAGCTCCTCTGGTTGGTCCTATCTTACCTGAGCAAAACTACCCACCTGAGCCCTAAAAGCATGAGAAATTACATGCGGTCATGTGTAACAAACCTTCCCATTAGTAACGGCTATGACTTGACAGCTAACAGACACAGTAACCAGCATCTGAAATTGAGCAGCAGTGTCTTTGGGACAGGGTAAACTACAGGGATTGGGCAAACAGCTAGGCAAATTGACAAAAGCAGAAAAAATGTTTAGTAAATGATTCAAGGAGAAAGAAAAATACAGTTGGTTAAGAGATTACCAACTGCAATATATCTATATCTATATCTATATATATATATATATACATGTCTGTGCTAATAAACAAAAGCAAATATAGTTGTTCTACTTGTAGATTTTGGAAAGATGGTATTCAGGAAGTTTTGAACATGGTATCTGGTTTTGCCTGGGTAATACGATAGGAAACAGAAAGGAAAAAAAAATGCTAAGAAATGTTAAAGAAAACAGTGACCAGTTTACAGTGAAAAGTTTTGTAGACTTTAGAGGATGGTAAAGTTATTGGATTAGAAGATAATTCTTTTATCTCCATTCTCTCTGGTAGGAGAAATATTCACAAAATATGCAGCATTTATGCTCCTGGTCATGTGAGATGAGGAAGCACGTTTTACCTATTTCTTCTGCTTCTTGCAAATATTAAGTCTAAGCAATAACACGTGGAAAAGCCAGGTTATAACGCTGACAGCAAAGCTGAAAGATGGGAAAGAAGACCAGTTTTCAAGGCACCATCTAATGGGCGGCCTGGAGAACCATCACAAGATGCATTTTGTAGTGAGTCTCAGAAAGAGAGAAAAGAGAGAGATAGAGAAGTACTATAGAATAATAATAAGAAGTAATAGCTAAAACTTTCCAAATTGACAAGCACAAACTTCAAAGCTAAACAAACTCAAAACAAGAGGGAGAAAAAAAAGAAAAAAGAAACACACACACAAATCTATGCCAAGATGCATTATAATTAAGTATCTGAAAGTTAAACAGACGTAAAACTTGAAACAAGCTGGAGAAATAAATATATTGTTCATGGTAATAAAATGAAAAGCTCAACAGACAGCAGATTTCTCTCTAGAAAGCAAAAAGTTTGGCAGGAAGTGATGTAATTTTTTCAAAGGCTAAAGTCGTTGTCAAACCTTAAAATGTACGTTGAACAAAGAAATTCTTTAGGAATACAGAAGAAATAAAAATGTGATATTAGGGAAACTAAGGAACTTAGCCACAGAGAGATTCACTCCAGTGGGAAATTCACTAAAGAGAAAGAAAACAGTGGGAGAAGGCATCTTAGAACCAGAGGAAAACAGAAAAAAAAGTATGGAGAAGACAAGGATGTGGGCTAATAAAGTATATTTACTTCTCCAAATGGTAACTTAGGGAAGACCAAATTGTATTCCGCAGTGTGACATGATTGCCAATGTATGCAAGCAACATTTATGACTAATGTAAATGCTGAATGATAAGGGAATAAATTGTAAGATGTCCACACTTTGTTTTAGCTGGCAAATGCAGATATTAGATGTCCTATTTAGTTTTCATTGTGGATTCGACCACATAGAGTTCCCTGGGAAGAAGGGACCTCCACTGAGGAATTGCCTGTCTTTACAGATGATTGGTGTGGGAGAGGCTCAGCCCACTACCCACTGTAGGTGGCCCTATCCCTAGGCAGCTGGACTTACCTGTATAAGAAAGCCTTCATGTATAAGAGCCACAGAGAGAGCCAGTAGGCAGTGTTCCTCTATGTTTTCTGGCCTGATTTCCCTCCTTGATGGACTGTAACCTAGAAGCGCATTTCTTCCTAAGCTGCTTTGGTCATGGTAGAACACAAGTACATTTAACGAGAAATACTACACACTAAGCACAACCATGGAAAAAGCTGTTTGTCAGACACACTGTAGATCACGGGTTCTCAACCTTCCTAATGCTGTGACCCTCATGTTGTGGTGATGCCCAACCATAAATTATTTTTTGTTGCTGCTTCATAAATGTAAGTTGGCTACTGTTATGACTCTGTAGTGTAAACATCTGTCTTCTCTACTGGTCTTAGGCAACCCCTGTGAATGGTCATTCACCCCCAAAAGGGGTTGCCACACCCCTTTTGAGCTGAGAACCATTGCTGTGTCTCAAAATGAAATACAAAAATAGATAGATAGATAGATGGATAGATAGATAGATAGATTAGATAAATGAATAAATAGAAAAAGCTAAATGAAAGCTTAAATACTTCACAGAGAGGTCATAAAAATAAATATTGTTACAAACAGCAAAATAAAATAACCAGAAAGAATAAATAAAAGATAGAATGACTTATTTAAAATTAATATATCAATAATTATATTACATATACATGCTCTAAAATTAGCATTCAAAAGACAAAGATTGGCAGAATAATTTTTTAAAAAAATATAGCAACTCTGTGTTGATAACAAGAGATTTACCATATTTTTATTTCCACTTATTTTTCATATTTGCTTTGGGGAGGGGAACAGGGTTTCTTTATGTAGCTCAGACTAGCCTCAAATTTACTATTCTGCCTCATTTTCTGAGTGCTGTAATTACAGGCGTGTGCCCCATGCTTAGTTGAAAATTACTTTAAATATACTACAATAATAGATACAGATTTTAAAATAAAGTATGCAGGAAATACATATTAGATGATACGGGTTGAATGAAATGTTCCCCACAGGCTCATACATTTGAACACTTGGTCTCCAGCTGGGCACTGTTTGGGATGTTAGGGAACCATTTGGACATGGTCCTAGCTGGCTGGCAAAAACCACTAGATATGAGCCTTTGAAGCTTAGCCTCCGCTTGAGCCAGCCACAGTAACTAGATGCCTCACACTCTTGCTGATGGTGATGGAGCCATGCCTTTCCTACTAGGACAGACTGATGTCTCTTGAAACCATGAGCCAAAATAAAATCCACCCTTTTAAAAAATATTTTTACTTATTTTTCCATTTATTTATTTATTTATTGCTTTGCATCCCGATGGGAACTTCCGCTCCTTCCTCTCCTCCCAGTCTCTCCCTCTCACCTCTCCTCCCCCTATGCCCTCCTAAGGATATCAACCCACCTTGGCATATGAAGTTGTAGGAGAATGGGGAACATCTTCTATTGAGGCTAGACAAGGCCATCCAGTTATGAGAAAGTTATCCAAAGGCAGGTACCAGAGGCAGAGACAGCCCCTGCTCCTTCTGTTAGAGGTCCCAAATGAACACCAAGCTGTACATCTGTTACCTATGTGTAGGAGGCCTAGTTCTATCCCGCGGATGCTCTCTGGCTGGTGGTTCAGTCTCTATGAGCCCCTATTGGTCCAGGTTAGTTGATTCTTTAGGTTTTCTTGTGGTATCCTTGACCTCTGTGGCTCTCTAAATCCTTCCTTTCTCTCTTCTATAGGATTCCCCAAGCTCAGCCTAATGTTTGGCTGTGAGTCTCTGCATCCATTTTCATCAGCTGCTGGGTGAAGACACTCATATGACAGTTATGCTAGAATCTGCAAGTATAGCAGAATATTGTTAATAATGTCAGGGATGAGCTCTCTCTCATGGCATGGGACTCAAATTGGAATAGTCATTGGTTGGCTGTTCCCTCACTTTCTGCTCCCTCTTTATCCCCGACCCTCTTATAGGCAGGAAAAATTGTGGATGGAAGACTTCGTGGCTGGGTTGATAACCCCATCCTTCTATTGGAAGTCTTTCCTGGTTACAGGATGTGACCTTTTATGTTTCATATCCCCTATAGCAAGGAGTCACAGATTGCTGAGAGTTTCCATCATCTGTGATTTCTAGCTTGTTCCAGAGATACCTCCTCCCCCCATGCCCACCCACTTCCCTTTCTGGCCACCTTCCACACCTTTGATTCCTCCTGTTCCCCTTACCACCCCTCTCCCACCCAGTTTCCTCCCTCTGACCACAGCAGATGCCTTTTTTTATTTCTTCTGAGTGATATTTAAACATACTCCTTTGGGCCTTACTTGTTACTTAGTGTCTTTGGGTCTGTGCATGGTTATCCTGTACTTTATGGCTAAAATCCATTTATAAGTGAGTACATTCCATGTTTGTTTTCTTGGTCTGGGTTACCTCGATCAGGATGATATTTTCTAGTTCAATCCATTTGGCTGAAAATTCAGGATGTCCTTGTGTTTGGGTGAAATGTTCTGTAGATATCTGTTCAGTCCACTTGATTCCTAATGTCTGTTAGTTTCATTATTTCTCTGCTTAGTTTTTGTCCTGATGACCTGTCCATTGGTGAATGAGAGGTGTTGATGTTTCCTGTTATTAATATATGTGGTTCAATGTGTGATTTAATATTTAGTAATGTTTCTTTTACACATATGGGTGCCCTTGCATTTGGAGCATAGATACTCAGAATTGAGACATCATCTTGGTGGATTTTGTTTTTCTTTTGATAAATATGAAGTGTCTTTCCCCATCTCTTCTGACTATTTGTGGCTCAAGTCTACTTTGTTAAATATTAGAATAGCTACTCCAGCTTGCTTCTTGGGTCCATCTGCTTGGAAAAAAATTTCAGTCCTTTACTCTGAGGTAATGTCTATCTTTGTTGCTGAGATGTGTTTATTATATACACATATATAGCACCCATTCTGTCAATCTGTATTTGTGGTTTTTTTTTTTAAATTGGGGAATTAAGTACATTGATGTTGAGAGATAGTAATAACTAATGACTGTTAATTACTGTTATTTTGATGTTGGTACTGTGTGTGTGTGTGTGTGTGTGTTCCCCCCCCTTTTTTTCTGGTTTTGATGATGTGGGGTTATTTATTTCCTGGGTTTTCCTGGGGGTAGTTAGCCTCCCAGGGTTGGAGTTTTCCTTCTAGTATCCTCTGTAGGGCTAGACTTGTGGAAAGATACTGTTTAAATTTGGTTTTGTCATGAAATATCTGTTTTCTCCAACTACGGTGATTGAAAGTTTCACTGGGTATAGTAGTCTGGGCTGGTATCTATAGTCTCTTAGAGACTGCAAAACATCTGCCCAGGCCCTTCTGGCTTTTAAAGTCTATGTTGGCAAGTTTGTTGTAATTCTAATAGGTTTGACTTTTATAAGTTACTTTGCCTTTTTCCTTTGTGGCTTTTAATATTCTTTCTTTGTTCTGTATATTTAGTGTTTTGGTTAGTGTGTGGCAGGAGAATTTTCTTTTCTGGTCCAGTCTATTTGATATTTTTGTAAGCTTCTTGTATGTTTATAGGCATCATTTTAGGTTAAGGAAATTTTCTTCTACAATTTTGTTAAAACTATTTTCTGGGCCTTTGAGCTGGGAATCCTCTCCTTTTATTCTCATTATTCTTAGGTTTAGTCTTTTCATACTACTATCCCAGACTTCTAGGATGTTTTTTTGTGAAGGACTTTCTTGATTTAACATGTACTTTAACCAATGTATTGATTTCTTCAGTTGTATCTTCTACACCTGAGATTCTTTTCTCCATCTCTTGTATTCTGTTGATGATGCTTACTTCTGTAGTTCCAGTTCTCTTTATGAAGTTTTCTATCTCCAGGAGTCCCTCATTTTGTGCTTTCTTTATTGCTTCTATTCCCATTTTCAGGTCTTGAACAGTTTTATTCATTTCCTTCATCTGCTTTACTGTATTTTCCTGTATTTCTTTAAGGTATGTATTCATTTCCTCTTCAAAGGCCTCTATCACCTTCATAAGAATATATTTAAGGTTATTTTCCTGTGTTTCATCTGCGTTAAGATATCTAGGCATCTCTGTAATAGGATACTGGGTTCTGGTGGTACCATCATGACCTGGCTCTTGTTGATTGCATTCTTACACTGGCCTTTAACCATCTGGTTGTCTGTAGTGTTGGCAGACCTCCAGTAATTCAGGCAGAATTGTGGGCCAGAAAATGTAACACAGGGAAGAAGGTGTGGTTTACCACTGTTGGGAGTACTTTAGGAGAGCCAGCAGACAGGGGATCAAGAGGGAGGGGTCTCACCTGGAGGTCCATGAAGAAAGCAGGCCTCTGGAAATGCAGGTAGAACTGTCTAGGAAATAGAGTACACAGGGGACAGGGCAGTGCTCACTGCTGCTGTCTTGCTCAGGGGGACCTATCAGGCCTGAGACTGGGAGGGCATCTCACCCAGATGTCCTGGGTGACAGCAGGCCTCCAGGGATGGAGGCTGAGTTGTGGGCTGGGGAATGGAGTACATGGGGAACAAGGCAGAGTTCGTATCTGTTGGGTTTGTGGGTGTGTGGGTGTAGGTATGAAGGATGGGGTGAGGATGGGGGGACACAAGGATATGACACCCCTTCTGCTCTTAAGTTGCTTCTATCTGTTATTTTGTCTTAGTTATGAAAAGAGTAACTAACAGAATGAAAAAAATAGGGTTTTTTTAGATTATAATATAATATAATAATAATATTTTCTCCTTCCCTTTCCACTTCCAGAACCTCCCATGTGTCTATCCCTGCTTTCTTTCAACTTTATGGCTTCTTTTGCTTTAATTATTACATATATATGTGTATGTGTTTATATATATATATATATATATATATATATATATATATATATATATATTCCTAAATAAATAAATACAATATGCTCATATGCTCAGTCCTTATAATGGTACTTACATGTATGTTTTCAGTGTTCACCATTTAGTATTGGATAACCAATTGGTGCGGTGTTCCCTGAGAAAGACTATTTCTCACACTCTCAGAATTCCTTAATTGCCTGAAGTTCCTTGTAGAGGTTTGAGGCCTCACGAGCATTCCACTATTGGTATCGTCTTTCTTCAGCTCTTGTTTAGGCAACCTCGTTGGTGAGATGCCATGGGTGTAGCTTCTGATATTTTTGGAACACTACGCTTCTCACAGTGACTCCCTATTCTTCGGGCTCTTATACTTTTAGCCTTTCCTCCAAATGACATCTGAACCTTAAGTGCAGAAATTGTGCTGTGGATGTATCCATTGGGACTGGGATACCAGCCCAACATTTTATCACCCCTACCACCACCACCACCCATACCATCATCATCATTATCATTTTCATCATCATCATCATCATCATCATCATTGTTATCATTATTGGGGAGTTGATTTGTTTATATCAGACACCCTGTGAGTAAAATTTATTCTTTCTAAAATTCATAGCGATTCCAAACATGCGGAAAATAAATGTGAAGCAGAAATTGACACAAATGGGTGAGGCCAGAAGCTCTGTGGATTCTTAAGCCAATGCATTAAACATCAGTCAAAATCAACTTTTTCAGGATTTTGGTAATTAATCGATGGATTTCAGCAACCCAGTGTTTATGCAAGGAAGTGGCCAAGTGTCACTGAGATCAGACCAGCAAGCCTCGAGCTTCTGTAACTTACTTCAGCTCTATCCTTCAGTTTAGAAGTGTTGAGAAATACCAACCCACATTACCAATGCCAAGGGAACCAGAAGTCAAAAAAAAATCATCAATTGTAGAAGAGTTGTATGTGTATTGTTTTTCCCTTTTGGAAACATGTTAGAGGTGAACCTGGTGACCCTGCACAGGGTGAACAGTACTGTACCATGGAACTACACCACCAGATTGCTGTAACCTGGCTCTTGGCAGGTAGGGTCTTCCTATCCAGTGTAGAATGGCCATGGCCTGTCCATCTTCCTGACTCCACCTCCTGAGTACTAAGTTTATAATTATTCACCACCACACCTGGGGAAACCTTGTTTTTATTTGGCTGATTTAGAACTTGTGAATGCTAAGTCTCTTTTGTGGGGATATTTGACAGACACATTTATAGGCAGGTATTTTAATATTGTGAGTGTCTGAGGCAATGAATGAAACTAACAGTGAGCAATATAAAAAGAAAAGGACCCTCTATAAATTTTTGAAAAGTTGTGACATTTTCTTACAGACTTCAGAATCCAGACACATATATGGCACTGTGTGTACTGAAGAAAAACCCAAGAAGGCCTGCACTCTCACCTGTGGGTCCTTGTGACTCTGCCCAGGAAGGAAATGAGGCCAAGATGTCATTTTGCTGGATTGTGTGTTGAAGGCATATTTCAACATCCACACAGAGCCCATAAACAAAGATTATTGATTCAAAATGTTTAAGGAAAGCTCTATCCAATTATATAGCTGACCACTAAGCTAACTGAACTGAGACCTAAGTGGACACACAATAAATAATGCAGACTTTACAGAGGTACTTTACAAAACAGGGAGAAAATCACTAAGCAACTGTGATCAGCATTCAAACCCACCAATCCAGAGAAGAAGAAGGAGTCTGATTTCATGAGTTGTCAAACCATAGTTAATGTGTTTTAATTTTTTTTTTCTTATTTAGTTTTATTTTCTGTACGTGCATGGACCTGCTTGTCTGTGTCTACACTGCATGTGTGCAATGCTCGTAGAGGCCGGAAGATAGTGTAAAACCCCCTGGGACTGGAGTTACAGACGGTTATGAGGTGCCACGTGGATGCTGGGAACCAAACTCAGGTCCTCTGGAAGAGCAGCTAGTGCCTTTAACAGCTGAGCCATCTCTCCAGTCTGCAATGGATGGTTTTCTATTGCCAACCACATGTCTAGAAGACAGTGAGATAACAAAGAAACAACTACCATGAAAAAAACTATCAAGGAAAAAAATTTATTTATGAGGGAAAGATGTACAGAGAGAAAGAGAGAGACAGAAAAAGCAAGGGGGAGACATAGACAGACAAACAGAGAGAGAGTGAGAGAGAGAGAGACCCATAATGCAGAAATTAATATAACTCAGAAGATAAATGCAGAAATTCAGATAACTACAATTGAAAGTTTATTATTACAGGCCAATACTATAAAAATATTAAAGGGAAGTTCTCAGACTGAATTGAGAGAACAATGAATAGTGAGTTGATACATGTGGTATTAAAGAATACTGGTCAAGGTATATACATGGGTAAGTGTAAAATTTGTAAATATTTTTACTGCAAGTCTTTTTTTCCTGATCTGATTGAAAAGATAGCTATAGGAGATGATAATAAATATCTTTGTTACTGCTTTTGTCATGTATTATGATATAACTTTTGATGTTATCAGCATCAAGGAGGGGGAGTGGAAATCATAGGAAAAGAATTTTTGCACACTAGTTGAACTAAATTGACATAAACCTAAAGAGCCTGGTGTGACTTTAGGTGACAGTTCTTGAGAAGCCACTAGGAAAATAACTAGAATATATGGTAAACAAAAAGGCAATGGCATTGGACTGGTGTATAAGAATATTGATGTGTCTAAGACATATAATGGAGGAATTATGGAACAAAAATAAGATATATATAGAAGCAGAATGACAGACATAAATCCTGTTTACCAGTAGTTGCATTAAATGTAAATGGATTAAGCTCTCAATTAAAAGACAAAGATTGACAGAATGAATTTAAGCGGGAAATTAACCAAACTATCTGCTGTCTGCAAATAATTTGAAAGAAAATAGATGAAAAAAGAGACTAATACAGTAATAACCAAAGAGAGCTGGAGTTCTTTTACATTAACTTGAGGAAACAACAGACTATATGAGGCAGATTTACTTCTGATATGGCTGTGATCTAGAAAATATAGAATCCACAAAAATATCTTAGAAATGTGAGCTCAGCAAAGTTCATAACATACAGAAACTACATCCAAAATTCAATTGTATCTTTGGGAATGCAGAGATAAGTAAATTATAGGCAGATTATTCTAAACTTTATCTGAGAAGGAAAAACTAAAAGTAGTTCATTTCTAAAAGAGAAAAATAAAGTCGAAGAATTCACTGTCAGGACTTAGTATGTAACTATAATAATCAGTTGCAGGTTGTTGGTGTAGAGATACAAGGATATACCTGTAAGACAGGGGAAGATCTAAAAGCAGTCACTCAAAGTTCAGTCAATTAATTTTTTTAGATTTATTTTAATTGTGTGTGTGTGTATGTAGGGTGTGTGTGTGTGTGTGTGTGTGTGTGTGTGTGTAGTTTTGTACAAGTAAGTCCAGGTGACTCCAAAAAGGCCAGAAGAGGGCATCAGTTCCTCTAAAGCTTCCCTTACAATTGATTATGTTGAGTCACCTGATATGGGTGGTAGGAAATGAACTCCAGTTCTCAGCAACTGCTCTTAGCAAATGAGCCCATTCTACAGCCCACGGCCAGTTGATTTTCGTAAAAGATACAAAGGCAATTGAATAAATAAGTGGTCCTATAAGCACATTCATATAAATTCCACCAGCACCTGTATATCACCCATCCACCAAACTGCTCACCCATACATCCACCCACCATCACCGTCAATCCATCATCCTCCATCATGCACTCATGTATAATCCACCCATCTACCTATAAATTTACCTCCCATTCATCATCATGCATCTATAACCCACTTATACATCACCCATCCATCACCCACCCATCTATCTATCCATCACCCATCCATCCATCCATCACCCACCCATCCATTTTCCATCCATCTATTAAAGTATTACATCTTACAAAATATTAATTCAAAATTATTCATGTATTTAAATATAAAATTCTA
The DNA here is from genome assembly GCF_030254825.1 of Meriones unguiculatus. Classification (NCBI taxonomy): domain Eukaryota; kingdom Metazoa; phylum Chordata; class Mammalia; order Rodentia; family Muridae; genus Meriones; species Meriones unguiculatus. The sequence goes on from NC_083361.1 coordinate 8,853,973, forward strand.
TCTTTAGAAATACATATGATAAAATCTTAAAAACTATATGATTTATCAAAAAAGCAGTAAGTTGGATTTTACAAAAAAAAAGTTTTGTTTTGTTTTGTTTTTTAATTTTTTGAGATAGGGTTTTCTCTGTGTAGCCTTGGCTATCCCGAACTGCTAGCTTTGTAGACCAGACTGGCCTAGAACTCAAAGTGATCTGCCTACTTCTGCCTCCTGAGTGCTGGGATTAAAGGCATGTACCACCACGCCTGGTGGATTTCACAAACTTTTAATGTGTTTGCCTCATGCGAGATCTTGTTATGAAAGTAAGGGGGCTTTCTGTGCTGCCCAGGGACTGGTCTATACAGCGTTGTTCTTGATTCTCATCATAACTTAAAGGGAAACCTACACAAAGTCTGGAGCCTTCAATGTCCTGCAGATGAAGAAGGAGAATGTCCTCAAATTCCTTGCTGCAGAAACCCACTTAGGTGGCACCAACCTTGACTTTCATATGGAACAATACATCTACAATCTGAAGAGGACCAGGGAAAAGCTAGGACTACTGTTGCCATTGAGAACCCTGCTGATGTCTGCCTCATTTCCTCCAGGAACTCTGGCCAGCGAGCTGTGCTGAAGTTTGCTGCTGCCACTGGAGCCACTCCAAATGCTGGCTGCTTCACACCTGGGACCTTCAAGCAGCTTTCAGGAAGCCATGGCTTCTAGTGGTGACTGATCCCAGGGCTGACCACCAGCCCCTCACAGAGGCCTCTTACATCACCTGCCCGTCATTGCTCTGTGCAATGTGGACATTTCTCCTCTGCGCTATGTGGATATTGCCATCCCATACAATAAGGGAGCTCACTCAATAGGTCTGATGTGGTGGATGCTGGCCCAAGAAGTACTGCGCATGCGTGTCACTATCTTCCGTGAGCACTCACGGGAGGTTATGCCTGATCTTTACTTCTACAGAGACCCAGGGGAGACTGAGAAAGAGGAGCAGGCTCCTGCTGAGACGGCCGTGGTCAAGGAGGAATTTCAGCGCCAGTTCCTGAGTTCACTGCTGTTCATCCAGAGGTGGTAAACTGGTCTGAGAGTGTGCAGGTGCCCTCTGACCCCATCCAGAAGTTCTCTCCTGGAGACTGGAGTGCCCAGTCAGCCACTGAGGACTGCGCAACAGTTCCCACAACGCAGGCCACTGAGTGGGTTGGAGCCGCCTTGAGGATCCTGAGCTCCTCTGCAGACACCTGAGCAAAGGGGGGAAGGACAGAAGGAAAATAAAGTTCCTAAACGCTGAAAAAATTTATTTTCTGGAAACTTAAATCCTAAAGTAACCATGTGTGAGCACTGACTTAGGAGGTGATGGAATCATGAAGTCAGTCCCTCAAGAAATGACAGACTTCACCACGGGCGTTCCTACACAGCCATGGTTATAAGTCAAGTCCCTCACTCTTGCGTCATCTCTCCTGGTTGTGTTCATGTGTCCTTTTGCTTTCCCACCTTACAGCACAAAAGCCCTCATTGGGATGGATGCCCTGAACCAGCCCCCTGCCTCTGGACTTTCCTGTCCCCAGTCATAAGCCAATAAGCCCCTTTTCTTTATGGTTTACTCTGTGGGTCACTCAACTCTCGTCAGAGTCGTTTCTTTTTGTAGTAGATGCCAATTAACACAGAGACCCACACGTGCAGAGAATGGGAGACACTGGGGGCACTCAGCCCTAAATGAGATGTCTTCATCAGGGATTGATGCAGAAAAGGAAAAGGAATAGTAAGAGCCAGAAGTGGTGGAGCATGCCAAAGAAAGACAGGGCAGATGCACGTATCGACTCACAGAAACCATGGCATCATGCTCAAGACTTGTACAGATTCAAACTAGGCAAATTCCCAGCACAGAAAAGGGTGTGTGTGTGTGTGTGTGTGTGTGAGGTTGTATGCCATTTTAGATGGGGAAAGACTGTGAGGAGAGGCTTGGCATGCATAGTCTGCTCCCATTCTCCTACTCATGTTCCCAAGCCCTCAAATGGGACCCAGAAGCCCCTCTTTGGCTCACTCACTCTGGCCAAGTGATGGCTGTGGAGGTGGTGTTGTGACAGTTCTGGGTCTAGTCTCTTTGGAACTCTGTCCCCATGTGGTCAGACTGGGAGTCACCGTACAGCGACTGAGAGGCCACAAGGAACTGGAGAAGCAGAGACCAACACAGATTAGAGAAGCATGGATGAGTTTGTTGGTCTCTGCCCCAGCTCTCTAGAGCTACCCAGCTTACTTAGAAACAGAACAGAAAACTTAAAACTAGTTTATGGATTTCAGCCCTAAATATTCCCACGTGCATTAACTGTTTCATTACAGCATTTCGTAAGTGCATGTGATACAGGAATGCGTCATCTTTTGGCTCTGCCCTTCTCTCCTCTCTCCCCCTCCCACATCTTTAGTAGTCCTTTCACTTTTATTTCTTATTTTCTCCCTAGCTTTCATGTGTTTCAGAAGACATCCAACACCAGCTTTTCACTTAATGTCCAATTTCACCTGTTTTTCGGAAAGCAACATGATGTCATTTTTATTCTCTGAATGGTTGAGTAAAACTCCCTTGTGGATGAATGAATGAATGAAATGCCATAGAAGCATTTTGAAGTTTCACTTACATTCCAAAGAAGAGGCATGTTTTTCCAAATCAAATAGGCAGCAAAGCCAGGACAGTTCAACATCCAGGCCTTGCAATTCCACATCAAGGTCTACCCAGATTTGAGTGATGGTGATAGCTGTGGTGGTGGTGGTGATGATGATGATGATGATGATGATGATGATGATGATGACGTAGTAAAAGGTAAGAACAGCCATGAGCTTGAACTATGGTATAACAAAGGTTTCACGTACCTACTAATCACTTCTTGGGTGCTCTTTTGTTAGAATTATTTATTTTATTTAATGCATATGAGTGTTTTTGTCTGCATGTGTGTATATGTACCACCTCTAGGCCTGGTGCCCTCAGAAGACAGAAGGTGGTGTCTGCATCCCGAGGAACTGGAGTTAGAGTTAATTATGAACCATCATGTGAGTGCTGGGAACCAAACCAGGGTCTTCTGTCAGGGCAACAAGTATTCTTAACTCTGGAAGCATCTCTTCAGCTGCAGCTCTTGATTTTTCCAGAACTGCCAAGCCCCACAACCCTCCCTGATGAAAGGGTTTCATAAATGAGGGTAGGTCCTTAGTGCTCAGATGTCCCATACCAGGCTGAGTTCTTTGAGTAGAAACATGGCATCCTCCAAGACTGGGACATCATGACTCTTGCTTCATTTTATCCTCATGAAACAGAATGCAGGGCAGCCTACCCTGAGGACCGCACCTATGAACAATTTGGGAAACATCTGTATGCTCTATCTTCGAGCCAATTTTTCAGTATAAAAAATTGATTTGTGTAATTAGGCAAGTGTTTTTTTTTTGAAGGAAGATTTTGCATGTATTTGCAATATAATTTTCTTTTTCTGTAACTGTTAATTGAAAACATTTATCAGGTTTTTAAGCCGAAACAAAGTTAACTTTGAAAAAAAAAAGGTGTGAACTGCTCATTTTTTATGTAATCTCAATGTTGTCTTTGATGCTCTCATTAATGTCTTATTTACAATCAGGGCTGAAGGCTTCTCAGCTTGGTGTGTGTGTGTGGTGGGGGGAACAGCCTGCTTTAACCCATAGCAAGATATAAATTTCAGATCCAATTAATCCAATCACTGTCTCTGCCCTCTGTTTTCTCATATCACCACTCCAGGGGCATCTGTGCCAAAGCCATCATGACAACATCCAAGGGAAAATCTTAGTCTGCAAACACAAAGTGTTTGGTAGAAAACAACAACAACAACAATCATAACAGTAACAACAACAACAATCATCATCGTTGTCAGCAGCAGCAGCAGCAGCAGCAGTAGCGTTGGTCTTTTGTTGTTTTTTGAGATAGAATTTCACTATGTGGCCCAGGTTAGCCTTAAACTCTTTGTCTCAGCCTTCTAAGTGCTGAGAGTAGAGACATCTGCCCCCACACCTGGCTGCTATTCTGTAGTTATACACTTAAGCCCTTGAGATGATACCTAACTTATTAAGGTTTTGTTATACCATGAAATATGTAACACTCTAAACTTTTCAGTGAGAGAAACTGTTTCTGTGATTTAATAGCTTTGCATGATGTTTTTATATAAATATACAATTAAAATTTGAATTTCTACTTGACAGATACTGAGTGTTGCTTAGCTTACTAATAGTTGGGTTTTTTAAAACTATTTGTCATTATTACTTTATATTTTGGTTAGGTATGAAAGATACATTTCTAGGTATTTTATGAGTTTTGTTCGTATTTTTTGTTGACTCACATAAATCAACCTATAATAAATTTTACACGGATGTTAGGAAACTGTTTTCTGTGTGAGATAAAATACTGTATTCACATTTTCTCATTTTTTTTCTATTGATCTGTCAAAGACAAAAGTCAGACAATATCATTATTGTTTTTTTTTTCCTTGTTTCTCCTCATATATCTAAACAGACTCCTATTGGAATAAATTCCTTCCAGCTGATCACAGTAATGACTACTGACCTCATTTCCTTTCTTCCACATTTGTGGCATATGCATGTTCATGTAGGTATGTGTGTAAAGTGTGTCTGTGTATATGAGTGTGTGTGTCCGTGTGTGTATGTGTGTGTGTTATAGAGCAACCAGTATTTCCTACCAGACTCCGCTTTGAATAGAAAGTTGTCCATGATGTTTTCCATAGCTCATTTGACTCTCCGTCTTTCTTCCTGGTGTCAAACATGGCAGAGCCTTCTTCTATGCTGTGGCCTATGGGAGAGCCATGGCTCACCAGGTAGTGAATCAAGGACATGCACACTGGATCTATTCTCGTCTCAGCCTGAAAATGCTGCGACACTAATGTTGACTCAAGCTTGGTTCTTGGTTCCCCCTTAACTATAGTTCTGGCTCTAAGAGAAGCATAAAAATAAGTTTGCAAAAGATGCTGTGATCACTTTGTATTCAAGATGGCCTTGCCCCAGGAGTCACCTGCATGACTTTAAGGTGTTTTTAAAGAAATCACCCTAACAGGTAGCAGCTGTGATCCACTGCTCAGAGGAGACACCAGGAAACTTGTCTTAGACCTGAAAGAAGATGGCTGTCTTTTGGCTGGACACTCAGCTTTAGCCTTCACAGTGAAGTGAAGACTACTTCATCCTGCCTTGCCTTAGGCAGAGGTGGGCCAGCCGAAAGAACAGCAAAGCAAGCTCAAGCCAGTGTCCAAACTAGAATTTGACCCCAAACCCAATAAAGGGCCAAGATGCTTGCTTCCCCATATCCCTTCCCATCTCCTGAATATTGAAGTCTTGTATTACCCTTGTGGTGTTTTGAAAGAAAATGGCCCTGATGGGTCCATAGGAAGTAGCACTATTAAGGGGTATGACCTTGGAGTAGATGTGGCTTTGTTGGAAGAGGTACATGACTAGGGCGTGAGCTTCCTGGTCTCAGAAGCTCAGTCCAGTTTATTTCCTGCCGCCTCCAGATGTAGAACTCTCTACTACCTCTTTAGCAACATTGTGGGGCATGTGGACTTTGTGACAGGGGAAACTGGCATGGAGCTAGAGTGAGGTCAAACCATGTCCAAACCCTGAAATCTCAATCTTGAGACCAGCAGGAGTAAGGTTTGCTACCTCCCAGTTCTGTGCCCGCACACAGTCTTGTGAGCCCCACCCTTGGAATTCTCAAGGTAGTCACACGTGGCCTAGCACCTGGAATTTATCTCCATTCAAATGAAGCATTCCAAGCACCTTGGCCCCAGCCAATGATATTCCCTCACCTGAAAACCCCTACTCACTTCCCCAAGGTTAATGTAGCCCTTATTGCCCCCAATAAAGAGAACTGTATCACTGGAAGAGCTGTATTGCTGTATCACTAAAAGGGTTGCAACACAAAGAAAGCTGAACCAGAGATAGCGATCCACACACCCCTCCCCAATATGGATGCCCCAAAGCGAAGAAGCCAACCTTAGGCTCTGGACCAACACACCATGTCTGCCTGCACGCCACCATGTTTCCCACCATGGTGATAATGGACTAAACCTCTGGACTGTAAGCCAGCCACATTAAGTGTTTTCCTTTATAAGAATTGCCAAGGTCATGGCCATGGCGTGTGTGTCTTCACAGCAATAGAAATCTTAAGACAGCCTTGGTGCCTTAAGATACAAGACTGTAAGGGCTATGTTACATTTTAGTAACATTCCCACTGGAAGAGGTTACATTCCACTCCAGTCCTCAACCAACCTTTGAGTTCCCTTAGTGTTATTGATTTATTTATTTGGTTAGTTAGCTAGTTGGTTTGTTTTTGTTTTTTTGAGGCAGAATCTCTATGCATAGTCCTGGCTGTGCTGGAACTCACTGGCCTCAAACTAAAAGATCTGCCTGCCTGCTTCAGCTCCCTGAGCACTGAGAGGATTAAAGGAACAGATCACCTAACTTATTTTTAAAGATTTCTTTTCTTATAATTGAATACATGGTGCCCATTGGTTTTCTTAGATCCCTTGGGGCTGGAGTTAAAGGAGACTGCAAACTACTTGATGAAGGTAGGTGCTGGGAATCCAACTCTGGTCCTCCACAAGCATACTCAGCATACTCTCCTCAATACTGAGCCATCGCCCCAGCACCTGCCTTAGCTTTATCAGTCAGAGTGGTCACCCTGCTTCCTTTCCGCTTGTGTATGTGCCTGCTATCGCAGCATGGCCTTCTCTGTGTATCCCCCCAAGTCCACTCAGAGGGTGCATGGGAGGCTACCTCCCCTTTGTCTAGCCCAACTGACTCTACTGAAGTTTGACCTTCTCAGCAAACCTCCATTTCCCCAGTCTCTCCATGAACACCATGTAGACTGTACATAGAGGTTGTAGGTTCTCAAATCCCCCAAGACCTCTGCCCTTACCCGCTGCCAGGATTTGCTCACATGGAGTACCTGCCTCCTTGACCCTAACTGCCACAGGCTGCTAAATCAAGTCTTGGAATATTTGTTTCTCTTCTTTCACTCTGTCCCTCTCACATCCGACCCACTCTTAACCTTCCCCAAAAGAATTGCCATGGCCCCGGTTTGATTTTGTAAAGATAATCACGATCCTTTCCACTGGGAGAAGGCACCTCTGATTGTAGTTTCTGGTGTGCCTCTATCCTCCTCTGCCTCAGCAAGACTCCTTACTCCCTGTAGGGAGGTGTTTATTTATACTTTTTGGCTCAAGTGCCACATTCTGAGACTGACATCTGCTTCCGGGCACACACCCAGGCTGTGTGAGGTGATGCCTCCCTTCTCAGCTAGGGCTTGCTCTGCTTCCTTATCCAGACTCCATCTATTTTAATGTACAATAACCACACTGCATCAGTTGCTACCTGCTTCACCACACGTCTTACTTTGTACCGTCTGGCACCTTCTGTCATCTGCAAAGGGGGCTAGTGAATGAGGAAGCAAACTCACAAAGACCCCCGCATCTCCACTCTTACCCGTTAGCAGAACCTTCTAACTCAGAGAAGCCAGGAGGGCAACTGGAACATTACAGCTTTGCAATCCAGTCCCACCTCTCCTCTGGAGGCTGAGTCTGCCCACAGCTTGGAAGGTATTTTAGACACAACTCTAGCCCTGCCAAATAGAATTAAACTGAGCCAACCTTGGGCCATACTGTGGTTGCAGCAGGCAAGGGAAGGAGCTAAGGGTGGAAGTTCTTTGGGTTCTGCGGATTCTGAAAAATAAGATGTCTTTTTCATCAGAATTTTTAAAATGTGTTTTATAAATAGTAGACTCTGGGATACTATCTGACAGAAACATCCTTTTTCTAAGGATGTTTTCTAAGGTTTATTGTTATTTAAAGCTTATTTGTGTGTGTGTGTGTGTGTGTGTGTGTGTGTGTGATATGCTTGAGTGGCCAGAAGAGGGCATCAGAAGATCCTCTGGCGTTGGAGTTAGAGACAGTTGTAAGCTGCACAACATGGGTGCTAGGAGCTGAACTCTGGGCCTTTTTCAAAGCAACAAGTGTTCTTAATTCTCGAGCCATCTCTACAGCACCCTAAGACTTTCTATAGAAAGTGAGAAAAGGAGGCTGACTTTCAGGAGGCCTAGAAAGCAGTGACTGGCCTCTGGGTTCTTTGAGAGTAGATGTTTACTTACACCCATCTTCATGTCCTCAGAGGGCTTCAGGATGGTTCATTGCCACCAGTCCGAGCCTGAATCATTGTTATGGTTTCAGTTCTGGAGGTCTCCACGGGCTTATGTGTTGAATATTTGGTCCTGAAATGGTGGCACTATTTCAGAAAATTGTGAAAGTTTTCAAGACAAGGCAAAGAAGTAGGTCACTGGGGGTTAACCTTGAAGATGTATTATCCCTGGCCCCTTTCTTTCAGCCCTGCTCCTCTCTCCCAGTGTGTGTGTGTGTGTGTGTGTGTGTGTGTGTGTGTGAGAGAGAGAGAGAGAGAGAGAGAGAGAGAGAGAGAAAAGGGGGGAAGAGAGAGAGAGAGTTTGCTATGAAAAACATCATAATCACAGGAACTTAACAAAATAATTTAGTTCTAGCTCTTGGTTCAAGGGAGAGCATCCATCATGACAAGGCAACATGGCAGCCATATTGTCCAGAGAAGAAAGCTGAGGGCCCACATCCCCAAGCACATACATGAAACAGAAAGAGCAAAGAGGAAGTGTAGCAAGATTATAAATTCTCAAAGCCTACCTCCGGTGACATTTTCCTTCAGCAAGGTCTCATCGCCTGAACTTCCCCAAACACCAGCTGGGGACCAAGAGTTCAAATATCTCAGCCTATAAGGAACATTGTCAATCAAACCACTTCTCTCTCTCTCTTTTCTCTCTCTCTTTCTACCTCCCTTCCTGCCCCTCTTTCTGCTTTCCATCTAATTTGAGGTGATGGATTTCTTCTCCCCTCTACACTCACTGCCATCATGTTCTGCCACATATCCAGGAGCTAGACAGCCATGAAAAGTACTCTTGATACAGTGAACTAAAATAATCATTTTCTCCTTTAAGTTGTTTCTATCAGGTATTTGGCTCATAGCAACACAACTGAGCCAAAGGCAATTCCTCTGAGTTGGAATCTTCTTGCCTGTGAACCAAACTGATTAGGGTCATCCTGGAAATTGTAGAATAAGGAGTTGCCTTTGGCACAAAGACCAAATCCAGAACCTTATCCTCAAGGGTCCAAATTAGAGGTCCAGGAACGTCTGCTTCCCTTGGGCCCAATGTCTCACATCTTCATTTGCCTGCCCACTGGCTCTTGTGGTTTAGGTATCAGTAGCTGAGAAAACACCGCTGGTGCACATGGAGTTGTCATTTGGAGACAACTGAGCAGCTCCCAAAGCTTCTGCAGTTTAGACTTCTGAATGTTAGAACTGGACATATTTCTTGACGTCAATGTCAAACAGACACAGGTTTTCTGATGATAAGACGCAGAGGCCTGTTGGCAAAATTACAGACAGAAGGGGCTACCACAGAGCTTATAGAACTATGGGTCAGGGTGTCTGAAGAACCAGGCTAAACAAAATCTGGTCCTGCTAGCATGAACTTCACTTATAGTAATTCCAGCCAACATCTTTCCAACAGTCCTGAAGTTTAAGGAGAAAGAATACAATTGCCTGTCTTCAGGCCACACAACTTGACTGTTGACATTAGCAAGGAAAGAATATGCCTGCAGATGTGGGCTCAAGGGTCTTTATTGTTTCTGTGGAAGAAGACCAGTGGATCTGGATTTCCTGTTGCTCCAAAAACTGCATCTCGTAAGGGAAAGGACCTTCTTTCAGGGTTACTGCCACAGGCCGAGCATACAGACCCAGGGATTTCTAAGTTGGAAGCTACTACCTAAAACAGGCAATGCCCTTCTGTTTTGATAATAGATGCAGGACAGACTGGAAAGTGAGACTTGAGTTTAGGATTCCCCAAAGACTGTGGTGCTTTGGCCATGCATGGAGATATGCCAGGCCAGGCCCTTGCAGCTCCCTGTTCACTCTTTCCTGCTGTGCTATCCACTGTATTGTAAAGATCCACCCCCTTTCCTTCACACATATGGAAACCAGGCTGGATGTCCAAACTCTGTCCACTCCACTTGCAAATTGCAGACCCTTGGCCATGACTCTAAGCCAGGGTGTGTGGTCTGCAATTGGGAGGCTGGATCCAAGGAGGAGGTCAGTGAAGATCTGGAAGAACGAGTGGGCTTTGGGCCATCTGGCAAGGAGCCCACAGGGCTGCCACGGTCTGGAGGAGAAGGCCTCTTCTAGCCATATCCCACTATTCTATAGGGAGCTCTACAGCTGCCCTGGGAAGGCAAGGCTGAGGCTCTTCTTGCTTAGACTTAGGAACCAAATTATACTGATAGAGGTGCTGGGCAAACAAACAAATGAAAGAACTATTCATCATCTAAACACGAATGGTTTGTGGTAGGAGTTCCTCTTGTCTTTTTGCAAACTTGGGGAGCCTGGTGGACCTCTCCCTGCTGTCTTTGGTTGTCTGTGCTTCTCCAGCCTTATCCCATGCCCTTTCATCTGAGCTCTTCCAAACTCCCTCACACAGGGTTCCTGGCCATAAGCTGGGATATGGGTCTCTGTGGATGCTCTGTGGATACTTTCCTGCCACCCACCCGTGCTCTTAAGCTCACTTCAGCTTTCTTTCTGCCAATCTCAGAAACTCTCATGAACCTTATTCATTGAATCCCAGAGGGGGCAGTTTGAACTTGATCTTAGTTCCTGTCCCACAAACCTTCCCCAGCCTTACTTCTGGGATCTCTCTCCTCAAATGCTTCATTTCTATGCTTCAAATAAATGTGTACAGACGCATATGACCTCCGCACTTGGGTCCTTTCTAGCTCAGTGCTCAAGGTCCAGCTACACCCCATGTCTGATAAGAATATCTTCTCCCTCATTTACAGTCCTAGTGCCATTAGAGCCCACAGGCATTTCCTCAGCTGACTCCCAGTCCCAGGACCAGCATAACAAGGTGGTTGCTGTAGCAGGCTCTGCTTTTCCATACCCATACCTTTCCAGGTTCTGTCTTTCCACACCCATATATTCCCAGGTCCTGCCACATCCATACCTCCCCAGGGCCTGCCCCTTTACACCTATGGACCCTCAGGTTCTGCTCTTGCACACCCATAAGCCCCAGCCTCTGCCCTTTCACACCCATGCACCCCTAGGCTTTGACCTTCCACACCCATATACTCACAGGGTACATGCTCCTCCCTGGAGCACTCAGTATTATTATTTTTTTTCATATTTCCTTTACACCTGGGACTTTTTTTAAAAATGAATCTCTTGCTGGAGTCTTCTGTGTTATAACTAGCTCAAGCTGCTTAGCTTGAACTATCTAATTTCCTACTCAAGGCCATGGTGAGATCTTTCTTAGGTGACTGCCCTTGTGGCTAGGATAAATTTAAAGCCTGATATATATATGTGTGTGTGTGTGTGTGTGTGTGTGTGTGTGTGTGTGTGTGTCTTTTTCGTGTAGTGGAGGGTTCACTTCAGGCAGAGGACCTCCCTTATTTCTGAAGCAAAGGCAGTTTTCTCCTAAGAGGAACATCTGGCTGCAGAGGTACTGGGATTACAGATGTTTACTACCACATCCTCCTTTTTATGTGTAGTCTCAGCAGTGGAACTCAGCTTCTTATCTTTGGCATGGCAATCCCTTTATGCAGGGTCATTCCAACCAACAGAGAGAGCTGAACATAGTTGGGAGTGACTGTAGAGCCGCAACAAAAGCATCTTTGTGTTCCCCTTGACCGTTCTAGAGCTATATGCACCCATCCATCTCTTCTTTCACCCTCCTTCTCTCAATTCCTCACTTCCTTTGTGATTGCTTTCTTCTTCCTATTGTCCCTCTTCCCTTTTCCCCTTCCTCTTTGCTTAAAAGAACTTACTGTAAACCGACTCTGCCCGGCAACTTTTGTAAACGGTGCCCAACATTTATCACATTTGTGTTCAATATTTTTCTTACATATAAAGACCTGACAACCTGCTCCTCTATGATAGATGTACTTATTTTTCTAAACTATCACTAACCAAGCATATCATTTTCATACAGTAAGTGTATATTCAATTTTCTACAGTTTTGACTACTAAACAGGCTTACTAGTGAGACAAATGACAGATATATTGCAATATTAGCAAAGGACCCCTTAAACCCACGTAAAGCTGCAAAGTTGATGTTTATTCCTATTGTGCATAGCTGAGAAGATGTAGCATGCCTGGCTGGTGGAATGTGCAGCCTTGTGTGTACCCTCTCTTACTCCACATGTGGTACCCAGCTGGCAGGTCCTGGCGCCAAAGGCCAGGGCAGAGAGCTTGCCCATATGCATTCTTCATTTTGCAAAGTGTCCTATCATCTTTGTGATCCCAATCCCAACAATACCAGCTACTGCCAGATCAACTCTTCCTAGCTCAAAGGAAGCTTCTGAATTGTCACTGATGGACTAGTGTCAATCCTGTGAGACATAGTCCCCTAACCTCAATCAGGAACATTTATAATGCTCTACGGCTGAGTCAAGTGCTCCATTCTAGCCTTTTCTTTTCCCAACTTTTCTACACAATCATAACTTGAGTTTCTACTATGGAACACACTCAGCCCCACACTCATAGACCTGTCCCAAACTTTCAGAATCATCACCCCCAGTGTCGAATCCAAGGGCTGGGTGATTTAAAAGCTCAGAGTAAAGCCTGAGCACCTCCCTGGTCAGGGAGAAGAGAGTTATGAAAATGGAAGATTGGGAAGGAGGCAGACTTTGAAATGGACTCCGCATTGGTTCTGGAGCCTTGCTGGGGTGAGAGAGTCGATAATGGATCTGCTGCAATTCAGCCACAGAGATGATGTACGAGACTCATCTCCTGACATTGAATCAGGTCACTGGGCCCATTGGATGTGATACAATGTCAATGGAACTGTTATGTGTTATTGATGTCAGCCACGGAATAGATAAAAACATTATAAAAATAGCTTCTGCCGCCATTTACATTTTTTTTTCATAAATGGTGAAAAGGCATCAGTCCTCCACTCCTGGGAATGAGGCAACAAAAGTTTCATCCTCAGAAGACTGTAGGATCTGAGGAGGTCAGAGAGGGGCTGCCTACCCCACAGTAAAGCAAAGGCAGACAATGGATGGGAGGAGGGCTGCCAGCTCTTCCAGGAGAAAAAGGGAAGAGAGTAGGTGTTAGCCATGGTAAAGTACAGGCAGAGTGAGGTCAGTGTCTTGCATTTCGTTTGGCAAACATGCTTAGATTGCCCAAGGGCTAACAATCCTACCTGTCGGGAGAGCTACTGTGAGTCAGATCTAGAATGTCTCTTATAGGTTTATGTTTTGAAAACTTTAATCCCCATCTGGGTAGTGATGTTTTGAGAGGCCATGGACCTTGAAGAACTGGGGCCTGGCTGATGGAAGCAGGTAACGGGGAGCAGGTGTTTCAGATCTATGCTCTGCTTCCTGATTAGCTCGTACGACGCAACTGAGCTCCCTGGAAACTGTGAGCCAAGATGAAAACCCCCCTTTAAGAAACCTCTCAGTGAGTAACTATCACACAGTTTATGGTCTATTATACTCTCAGGGTTCTCATCTGGAAATGGGAAGTCAGTCTGGGACATGAATAAGATGCCCAGGTGCCACTCAACACACAACCTTGTTTCTGGGTATGCTTTTGTTTTTAGGGTCAGCTGAAGGGTCTTGGGCCTTTACCATCCTGCCTGCATTGGGTTATTGTAGTTTCCTGCTGACTTTAATCACAGAGACATGTAACACCAAAAGGTTCCCTGAAGGATGTTTGGGGAATTTCAGAGTACACTAAACTGAAGACCAGTAGCTATCCAGTAATTCTCTGTAACTTTAGCACCAGATTGGGACTGCTGAGACATTCAGTCTTATGAATTAACAACTAGTGGATTCTTGAGTTTTCTGTCAAGAGACAAACATTGTTGGACCACCCAGGCTACAGCCTGTACACACTCTAATAATAAACCTCATATATTTATATACAATACATATAAGTATATATTTTATAAAATTAAATATATATCACTCTATCAGTTATGTTCCTTTAGAGAATTATGACTATTATAGACTTTCACATGACAATTGCATACAAAAACCCCATATCTGTGTCAACATCTTTGTCTTCTTTGAAGTTCAAGGAAGTGCTATCCTAGGGCGTCCAGCTTGAAGACTCCAGGAGCAGGTCGGCCATGTGCAGCTCTGTTTCAGTAGAGACAAGCTGATGAGGACCAAGGTGCTTTGGGATCCATGAGCCCTTCTGATAGAGCTTAATTAATTTTTTTTTCTGTGTCAAGATCTGAAGGTGCTACCTGGCTTCAGGGACTCAGTGCTGCAGACTTCCTTCATGGCCAGCCACTCCCTCCTGATCTCCAACTACTGCTTCCTCTCCAGACCCTCAGCTCCACTTTCTGTCCACAACAGAGTCTGCTTCATGCTATTACAGAGCTCATTCTTTTCCTTCGTCAATTTATCAAATACTAGATGCTAGGACAACCAACCAGCACCATTATTTTCCTTAGTTTTCCACAAAGTGTCAAAGTTTTATGGATAGAGTCACTAAATTTCTTCCTTCTCACAACAGGTGAATAATTGTAGGTAAAACACAGGATAATCAAATGCATTTGTCTAGATAAGTTTGTTGAATAGTTCACACGATGGGTTTTTAGTGCTCTCCATGCTTCTAGGAGAGGCTTCAATAACCGTAGGTGTCACCAAACTAGAAAGTCTATACTTTAAAAAGTCATCCTTGTACTTCTGCTGTTCTAGAACTACTCTTTCCCACAGTCTATATCAGGGTCCTCTAAAGGAACAGAACCAATAGAAAACACACACACACACACACACACACACACACACACACACACAAATAAATAAAAAGAAAATGAATTACTTTTAAAAACAAATGTGAAAAAATGTAAGAAGAAGTATGTTAATTAAACTGCACTTCACATTTCTGTTACTACTGAGAAAAGAAACACTGAGCATAGAACTCAAACTCACATTCTTACAAGGGTCTAAAGTTGAAAATGTATAGAATAATCACAACCAAAACCTGAACAGTAGCCCTGGCCATCATTTAGAAGGTTTGTTACAGTGGTAATGTAGCTCAGTATATAGTCCTGAGAATATTCTGTTCACTCCAAGAGAGGGAGCATGAGCAAAATTGTCACTACCATCCTGTGAATTCTCATCACAGGATGAAAAGTAAATTTGAGACTACTGAATTGGAAGCTATCAGTATCGTCTCAAATTTTTAAGGGGGAAAAAAAAACCCCAACATATTTCCTAATTTCTTTCACTGAGAGGAATTAGAAGCAATAGCAACCATTCAGTGGGAACGCACCTACAGCCCACATCTTCACTTCTAAATAGGCAGGCATGCAGGCTCCTTTGAAAGAAGCCAATGGATCAGAGACAGGAAAAATACTACGTATGCTGGAGAGATGTCAGCTTTAAAGCCAGCAAGATAGCAAAATATTTCAATAAAATGCCAACCCACTGATCAGTATGGATAAGAATTACACAGATAGGAAATTTCCATGTCCTGGTCCACAGTCCGCTAGCTGATTCAGGAAGGGGAACAACAGTGGATGTGGGAAAATCTCCAAGTTGAAACAATCCTGGGAATAACCTTCTGACAGTCCTGGTCACACTGGAAAGGACTGGCAGTCACTCCTGAGCCAAGTGACCACCTGAGAGCTGTACTTCTTATGTATGGCAATAAGTACGGGAGCAATATTCTTGACCAAAGTATTTTACCTCAGTGACGATACAATCTGGGGGCAAAAAAACTATATGTGAGCTGTCCTTCCAGATAAATAGAGTAGTTCTTAACATAAAACACAAAAACAGTATATATTACTCCCTCCCTGCTACTGTCCCTGGCCTCAGGCGACCATCTTCCACCTCACCTTCAGTGGGATTGCTACTGGGGCCACCATTTGATAGCAATAAATGACGGTGCTGAAAACCAGGAAGTGAGGCCTTGTGAGGAGGAGGGGTTCACCAGTGGGACTGGGTCTCAGATGGTCTTGTCCTGTACGGTCTCTCCTTTCTGCTTGATGGCTGCCATAAGGTAAGACGCTCTCCTCTGCCTCCCATGCCCTGCCCTTCCTCCATGATGCTCTACTTCACCACAGGCCAAGAGACAATGGAGTCACCAAACATGGACAGAAACCTCAGATCAAAATAAATCCTTTCTCCTCACTTATATTTTCTTCTGGGGTATGTGCAACAAGTTTGGCACTTTTTAAGTCATGGTCATGGGCTCTAATCTTCTGACGCCATGAGCCCCAAATTAAATGCTTTCTGTAATAAGTTGCTTTGGTCTTACTATGTCAATAGAACAGTGACTAAGACTGTCCCTAAGAGTATAGATAATAATCTTTGACTGGAGAGCTTCAAAAGCTAGAACGATGTCTAATGTTTTCACCATCAAGAAATGCTAGATAAGTGAGGGTACAGGTACATTTAATAAGATTAAAACAATGCACAATGTGCATATATGTATAATACTATTAGACATCACATGGAACTTCATTATTACAGTAAATTTCATATTTTGTGAGGCAGTTAAAAATGCCGGAGAAGTGGCTCAGCCCGTAAAAGCACTTGCTGCTCTAACATGAGGCCGGGCGATATGTTTCCAGCACCCGCATGGTAACTCACAGCCTGTTTTTAACTCCAGCCCGGGGTACCTGATGCCCTCTTGTGGCCTCCATGGACACTGCACTCATGCACATGACATACCCACATAGACACACACATGCACATACATAGGGTACATTGTAAGTAGAAGCAATCACGTATGTAGACAGAGGCATTATCACTAGGTAGCTTCTTATCAAAACAACCACACTGGGGATAAATATAGAAAACTGAACATTAGCTCTGTGGTAGGTAATGAATCCCCATTCTCTTGTGTGATCACAGCACTGTGGCTGTGTGGAGAGGGATGCTCTCAGGATGAAAGGACAAGCATTGTCTACATGGAGGCATCACAAACACACTGTGCTTCAGAAGGACATGAATGAATAACGGTAGAGACATTTTTAGACAAACAAAAACGCAGAGAACATCTCACGAACAGCTCTGCACTACAGGAAACGATAAAGGGGCCTGTTCAGGCAGAAAGAAGAGGGTTCCAGATGGAAGGTCAGAGATGCAGGAAGGAATAAAGAACTCTGGGAAAATCTAAATGAGGAGCCAGCTATATCAAAAATAACTGCAGTGTCTTGCAGGGTTTTAAATGTATAAAGAATCCTCAACGTTGATAACATGTGAGTTGAAATTGGGCAAAGGAGCTTAAGGATTTGTTGAATTAGGGGGAAAAAAAACTTGTAAAGTTACCAAATTGGCATTAGATTTTGATCAATTAAGGATGAAAATTATTATCTCCATGGTGAGGTTTCTCAGCTGTACTCGCCCTAGTTTGCAAGTGTCTCCGGGTCCGTGTGTCTGCTTAGTTTGAAAGTCCCCCCTCCTCCTGCAACAAAGAAACAGTGTGAAGAGGTGGAATCATGAAGAGGTGACTGTATCGTGAGGACTGCCATGACTGGGCTAAGGTCAATGCTAAGGCTAAGGCTGAGTAACGTGGGAGTGGGATCCGATAGCAGGAGGAGGCCATCCCTCTTGACCTTTCTCTGTGCACTGTCTCATCCTTCTATCTTCTCCCACCGCATGAAACATCAAGACGGTGGCCTCTCCCTCCTGGATTGTGTAACTTCAGAACTGTAAGGAATCAATCTACTCTATAAATTATCCTGCTTGCGGGATTGAACGTGTAGCAAGGCAACACCACAGTGTTCTTGAGCTGTGCCCTTTCATGATGGGTTATTTTGGAGAATGCTGCACCATGTTCATCTGCCTTTCTGAACTGTTTTGTTCTCACCATTAACAACACCCACCCACACACACACACACACACACACACACACACACACACTATAAATACTTCCACCACTGAAATGTCAAAAATGGTATGTAGAGGCTGGAGAGGTGGAGGTTCTAAGTTCCTTCTGCTTCTCCAGAGGACCTGAGTTCAGATCTCAGGTCCTGTGTTAGGAGGATTACAGTTGCTTGGAACTCCACTCCGGGCATCTAACACCTTCTTCTTCCTTTGGTAGGCACCTAAACACAATGTGCCATGAGCACAGACATACATAAATAAAAGTAAATATTTATTTAAAATAGCTCCACACATGGCTAAGCATTTCTTAGAACTTCCCGAGTTCCCAAGTTATCAGAGGCAACACAAGCAACCAAGGAAGAATAATAAATTAACATATCCCTTCCAAACTACAGAAGAGACCAGGACAAGATGAGTAAATGAAAGAACATAGACTGCTTGGAGACAGACAGAAGCACATAGTTCGACAGTCCACTTAAACTTGAATGCGATCTTCATAGATTAAAACGCAAAAGATAGGGCTAGAGAGTTGGCTCCACAGGTGAGAGCATTTGATGTTCTTCCAGGGGGTCTAGCTTCAATTCCTAGCACCTGTCTGGAAGCTCACCATTCTCTATGCCTCTCTGCATACATAGATACATGCAGGCCAAACAATCATACATATAAAATAAAATTAAAAAAAAAAACACATATATCTAAAATTCAAATGATTAAACATTTGAGTAGTCAAAAATAATGACTGCCTACCTGAAAGTGTCTCCTGAATTCCTAAGCCTCCAGGTTCACGTCAAGAGTTGGGTTGGAGTTAGGACTTCCCTATCACTGGCTATGTGAGTGACCATGGATAGGTCAGCAGCATTTGCTACTTGCTGTTGCCTTCTCAGGAAATGTCTCTTTAGAACAGTGATTCCACCCAAGCATCTGATCCTATGAATACTACAATCCTTCAGTGTACATAAATGCACACACACACACACACACACACATGCGCGCGCACATATCATGCCATAAGTGCACATCGACCTACAAAAAACACACAAATTAAATGAAAAAATTAAAGTGCATACATGTGTGTTTTATAGGTATAGAGAGGTAGATAGGTAAATAGATAGGTTATAGACATACAGACAGACAAAAGATAGGCCAACAGACAGACAGGTATGTGTTTGTGTGTGTGTCCCTTTAGGAAAGGGAAGACTGAGCCTTGGACATGGCAAATGTTTGGCACATCTAAGCACTTGTGCATTGAAAATAAAATTAAACAAAAAGGAGAGGATGAAGAGGTGAAAGGGGAAGATAGAAGGGGGAAGCAAGGGAAGAGAGAAGTTTCTTGGAGTCAGTAATCAGTGTGTCTGTGAATGGTACAGAAGTGAGGCAGAATCATAGGTGCTGGAAGATGATGTCAATGAAGTTTCCTGTTCTGATGATCCTCACCTGGACCCTGTGGTCTGTGAGCATGGCTGACCAGTGGTCTCCTGAAGTCTGTTTGTGAGGAGATTCTGAACTGTCCCCCACAGGCTTAGGTTTGGAATGTGTCTCCTTCAGCAGACACTCTTTGGGGGAGGCTGTAGGTTTTGAAGGAGCTGGCAGAAAGTATCCCACAAGCAGGCTTTTGAAGGGTATGATGCAACCACTAGTTCCAGACTCATTTTCTGCTTCCTGGTTTGTAGCCATGTGAAAAGCCGTCACCTCATGCACTTATGGACACGTTAAGTGAGCTACTGGGCTAAGCCTTCCATGCCTCTGAATCAGTGAGAAAAAAATAAGCATGACTTGGTCACAGTGATCCAAAACAGCTAATGAAGGTTAATAAAGGAATAGTATGCCTTCTGGTTTGCTTCGGTTAGACCAGTTACAGAGAGGAGCAGATGTTAGTATTTAGACAGCCTGTTTCTGGGTTGCCTAGCAACCTATGATGTCATCATGTGTCCCCCGCCAGGTATATGCACCTGGCAGGCGCAGTTCAGCTGCACAGAAGCTATAAATGGAGCCCTGCCTGTTACCTCACTCTCTTGCTCTTTCTCTTTTGCTCTTCCTCTCTCTTGCTTTCTCCTTTCTCTGTCAGTAAGCCCTATTCCTCCTTCCCTTCCCCCACCATGTCTCCCTCTTTCCTTTTCCTCTCATCTCTCCACCTCCACCCAACAAATCCCTTTTATATAATATCTGTTGTATGCGTGGCATCATTTTAAAATAAATACTAACAGCAGAGCTTCAGCTCCATCAAGCCTGGGGACACAGCGTGTCTTAGTCACTGTTCTATTGCTGTGAAGAGATACCATGACCACGGCAACTTTTATAAAGGGAAATGTTTAATTTTGGCTGGCTTACATTCCAGAGATTTAGTCCATTATAATCACGGTAGCAAGCATGGAAGTGTGCAGGCAGGCAAGGTACTGGAGAAGTAGCTGAGAGTTCTTCTTCTGCATCAGCAAATGACAAGAAGTGACTGTCTGAGAGGGTGTGGCTTGAGCATCTGAGACCTCAAAGCCCACCCCCAGTGACCACACTTCCTCCAACAAGGCCACACCTCCCAGAAATAGTGACACTTCCTGTGGACCAATGGGGACCATTTGCTTTCTGTTGCTGTGATGAATTACCACTGAGTCAACCACTTGCCACTTCATGTTCTTTTTTGTTCTTTATTGCCTAGATATGTTGATTGCTTGTCTGACATGAGTTGCACCAGGCTAAAATGCAGGGTGCCTCTAGATCTGCATTTCTTCTGGAAGCTCGGGTGGGTGATGTTGCCTTGCCTGTCCTGGCTTGCACTGAGCATTTCTCAGCTCAAGACCCCTTCCTCCCTTCCACCATCTTTAAGAATTGGCAGGGATTGTGGTTAAGTCTGTCTCATATCCCAACCTGACTCTTTTGTTGACCAATTTCTTTGACCTCCACCATCTCTCACTAGGATAATTAAGGACCACATCCCAACCTTGCTTTAACCATGTCAGCTGACCTCTTCCTGGTGTTGGTAATTAGGCTGCGTGGCTGCTGCCTCTGAGCTGATGCCTTCTTCTGGAGGGAAGCAGAGTCTTAGATAAATCACAAGAAATTTGTAAGCTTCAGGAAACACCTTCTCAAGATGATGTAGGCAGTGAACAATTGCTGGGGGAGATGAGCTTCTTAGGTGGAGCTACCTATACCTTGTACACGAATTCTAGGGATATCTATTCCATCATCTGTCATCCTTGTCGGTTTGTGCTTCTTGTCTATGAGTCACGGATGCTCTGATAAGTAAGCCCTCACCCATATTCATGTAAGTAACTGCAAAACACCACACTTGGTTGAAATGATTTCTTTGGTTAGTCCTGCTGCCCTATTTGTGCTGAACCAATATTTGTTTACATCTCTCTAGGAAAAGACATACAGCCCAATGGCTCATAAGAGAGTGTCTTTCTGTCCTTACTCTGCTTGAGTCTGAGTCTTGGGACAACAAGTTCGATGGACCAAATTCTGACTATATGCCCACACCCTAAATCTAGATTGACAGCCTCACCACCATGCAAACAATGAGGGAGAGGGTGCAAAAAACAAACAAACAAACAAACAAAAAAAAACAAAAACACAAAAAACAGTTATGTCTGCAGCAAGCATGGGATAGAATTGCTTGCTTCTTATGGAAACCCAGCAGGTGAGAAAGCTTCATTAATTAACCCTTGTTCAGTGGGCAAGAATAGATCATATGAATGTATGTGTGGGGTTGGGCGAATGCGAGCCTTTGGCTTTTTCTGGAAATAGAAGAAAAGCTGTGTCCATGCATTACCTGTAAGATACACTGGATTTTTAATTTTCAATGTATATAATTACGGCAAAGTATAACAAATTACCCATGGTACACAAAAGCTTATAGGATACTATTATCCTTAATTAACGGGCAAATGCGTGTCTTTTATTCGATGAAACTGATTTATTGTCTTAATTTTCAGATATTCTGCTTCACATTTCCATGAACCCATCGTGTGCCCATAGTAACCAGCTGACACCAGGCATGTACAATCTCCTTTATGACCTGAGCCTAATTAGTTTTTTATTGTCATCTTCCAACTAGCACTTAAACTGTACAAACAGGGGAGGCATGACTCCCAGCACCAATGATGACACGCCAGCCCTGGCCTTGCAAGAAACAGGGTGTATTTACAGCAAGAGAGCGGCATCTGTTGCCTCTTTCTTCTCGATGCTTCTGTAAGGGGGGCGGAGTGCAGGGCTCAGAGGGGGCGTTGGATGAAGCCCCAGCCAGCTCCACCTTCCTTGTCATGACTGCACCTCACCTCCTGTCCTTCACCACCCCTATTAGGCTCGGCTAGTTAAGTGAAGGAGAGAGAAAAGAGCTGAAAGCTGGTGGGTGTTGGAGCTTCGAAGTCCAGAGATCTCCGGCTAATTGCTGGTCCTAACAGGCACAATTAGCTGCTACAAGCCCTTTGAGATGGCCCAGGGCCTTTCTCAGGTAGCAGCCATCACCAGATAAAGGCTGAAATGCACTCCATTTAGAGAGACACTTGCAGACAGGAGTGTCACAGCCTGCCAATTACACTCTCCCTGTACACAGTCACTTCCCAGGGAAACAGAACCCAGAGGAGCGCCCGCATTAAAGGGACACCGTGCAGGCTGCTCTCAGCCCCCAGGAAGCTGAGCTGCAGGGATGATAGCAGGCTGGGAGGTGGAGTGGGGAGTGGAGTGCAAATTAAAACCTCATTGATGAGCTCCTTCGAATGTTCTATTTCAGGGATATGTGCTACTTTCTACATTCCTTTTCCTTCTCCTGCAAACTTTCTGGCATAAACCACTACCCCATGTTTTTCCTCTCTGTACTGGGGGCATATTCAGGCAAAATTGTACAATTTAATAAAAGTGGCTTATCAGTGGGAAAAGAGTGCTTAAGTAGGAAGATGCATGTACATATGTGCACGTACACACACACACACACACACACACACTCATAGACACACTGTGCTCCACTCACCTCTAATTAAATAGCAACATCTTAGATAGCTGCATCTTTCATACGGGTTTGGGTTTCAAGACACGGGTAAGACAAAGATCACATCTTGAAGGCAGTACTGAACGCATATCCTGCAGTCCTTCCACAAAGCACAGCACACACCGATTTATGTAGACAAAAGCATCCAGCAATTTCTGTGTTTAAATGCCAACACAATTATGAAGTCTAAACTAAAGCCTACAAAACTCTAATATCATTTCTGTGTTTTATCTCATAAAAAAAAATATAAAAGGTTGCCCCATGGGTTTGAGTTTCCGTTATGTTAAAGTTCATGTGGCTGCAGACGATGATATAAACTCTTGTCCAGATTCAGTTTTCTCATGGGCACAGGAGGGAGTTGGACGCTGACAACAATGTCACTGCCAGGACTGATGTTCCAGATCCCACAATGTCCTTCCCTGGTATGTGAGCCGCCTTGTTGCTGGATTTCCTAGCCTAACCTTGATTTTGACACTCAGACCCCGAAGACCAAGCAACCAGGAGCTTGTCCTGCCCTCTTCTTCTGTGAAGCTCTTACACGGGCTACACACCAGGCTGGGCTGCAGAAGTCATGCACCAACAGCCATACGGTTGTAGACAACGCTGGAGTTCAGGGTTCCTGGAAATCTGAATGGTAAGTGGGTCCCTGAGCCTGAAGTGTTCTGCAGTTTGGGAGCAATTAGAAAGCAGCTAATTGGTCTCCGAAGGCAATAGGATAGACTTGGTGCTATTAACAAAGATGTCTTCCCTCTCGGCCCTCCACAGCCTGGCATGTGTCAGACCTCACTTGGGAGCAGTCTTCTTCAGAGAGCATTATGAAATTCCCGCACACGGCGTACCACTAGCCTTCGAGGGAGTCCTTGGGAGAGATGTCGCAGTGTGAAAGGCGAGCTTCAGACAGTCACCAGCCCTTCGGACAGCTGGGATCTACTCCCATTTGTGCTTTTTCTTTCCTGTGTGATACTGGGTGTCACTTGGCCTCCCTGGGCTTCTCTTCCTTGGTTTTCCAAATGAGTTTATGCTTCCTTATATTATTGGTTTCTTCCAGCTTTCTATATTTGAAGACCCTATGTTGGCGTGCCTTGTTTCTCTAAAATTCTTTCAAATTTTGACCAGGATGAGTCTCTCATCCTGAGGAGGGAAAAAGAGGAGAGGAAGGTGGCAAGCATTTGTATTCATAGAAAGATGGCATCACACTGTAGGAAGAAACATTCTTGGAAAAGGTGGTGAAGGCAGATTCCTAGTCCCTTTGTCACTTGAGCATTCATCTCTGCTTCAGAAGGCAAGTCCCATTGCTCTCCCAGGTGTTGCCCACCTTAGGGGAAGATGGTCTTCCGTGATTGGCGTAACCCATTGTTAACCATAGTTTAGACACCAGGGAAAAGGTAACAGGGGAACTTGGGGTGGGGGGTTAAGTAGTCCCTTTCTTAAACAATTCAGGCTAATGATGGGGAACTTTAACCTTATTATAGCACATACTGTGCACAACACAAAATGGAGCCTATGGATAAATGTATGGATTAAAGCCACGTGGGTGTGTTTGCTGGCTCGCTAGGTAAGGAGCTGGTTGCAGAGGCTTAGGACTTAGGTTCAATCTCCAGACTTCACATGGTGGAGGGGAAGAACAGACACCCACATACAAGCCCTGGTACACGCTACCTACCTTCATCCACAAAGCACACAAACACACACGCTTACATATGAACACACAATAAATAAACAAGTAAACAAATAAATGTAAAACCATGAAACTTCTAAAGGAAAATGTGAAAAGTTTTGTATCTTAGGCAAAATTTTTTACAAGAAATTTCACAAAGGGTAATTATACTATGAGAGTGAAAATCACGGGGCTGGAGAGAAGGCTCAGCACTGTCTGCTCTTCCGAGAGACCCAGCTTTAGTTTCCAGCACTCTCAGGGCAGTTCACCACTATCTGTAACTCCAGCTCCAGATGATCCAACACCACCCCACAGACATACATGCAGGCAAAGCACCCATGCACATAAAAATAAAGATAAATAAACAGGGTAAAAATCACCATTACTCAAACTTTATAAAAACTAAAATTCTTTTCTGATTGAAACATCTACACAATGGAATATTACTCAGCAATGAAAAAAATAAAAAACAAGGAAATCATGAATCTTGCAGGCAAATGGTGGGAACAGAAAAAGATCGTCCTGAGTGAGGTATCCCAGAAGGAGAAATACACACAGGTTATGTACTCACTCATAAGTGGATATTAGATATATAATATAGAATAAACATACTAAAGAAACTAATCAAGAAGGAGGACTCTGGCTAAGATGTTAAACCCCCTTTCAGAAAGGCAAAGAGGGTGGACATTAGAAGAGGGAGAAAACAGGCAACAGGATGGGAGCCTACCACAGAGGGCCTCTGAAAGGCTCTGCCCTGCAGACTATCAAAGCAGATCCTGAGACTTATAGCCAAACTTTGGGTGGAGTGCAGGGAATCTTATGAAAGAAGTGGGAGATAGTAAGACCTGGAGAGGACAGGAACTCCCCAAGGAGAGCAACAGAACCAAAAAATCTGGGCACAGGGTCTTTTCTGAGACTGATACTCCAACCAAGGACCATGCATGGAGATAACGTAAAACCTCTGCACAGATGTAGCCCATGGCAGCTCAGTGTCCAAGTGGGTTCCATAGTAATGGGAACAGGGCCTGTCTCTGACATGAACTGATTGGCCTGCTCTTTGATCACCTCCCCCTGAGTGGGGAGCAGCCTTACCAAGCCACAGAGAAAGACAATGTAGCCACTCTTGATGAGACCTGATAGACTAGGATCAGAAGGAAGGAGAGGAGGACCTCCCCTATCAGTGGACTTGGGGAGGAACATGAGTGAAGAATGGGGAGGGAGGGTGGGATTGGGATGGGAGGAGGGAGGGAACTACAAAGGAGATACAAAGCGAATGAACTGTAATTAATAAAAAAAAAAGGGAAAAAGAGAAAATCAAGAGGCAAGGATTTATAATATCTATCCACAGAACTCACTAACAGAGAGACAACCAACCTTTATACAGGGTGGGCAAAAGAATACTTAAAATCTGCTTAAGATGGTTTTAGAAACAAATGTATGAGAAGGGATTTGAGCTCACGGGCCATTTCAAGAAGTGTGAACACAAGCCACAACTAGCAAACACAAGCCTCCTGCCCTTTCCTGCAGTAGAAGAGCTCACTCTGAGGAGGGTTGAGAGTTCAAAGCCAGCCTAGGTTATACGGGAAGATTTTGTGTCACCAAGTAAATGAGTGAGTAATGAATGGATGAGTGGGTAACATAGCAAAGGCTGGTAATATTAAAGTTTGCAAAGATGCAGGACCTCTGTAACTCTCTCATATTGTTCATAGAACTCCGAGGTCACACTGCTCAGCGACTAGCGTGCGACATTTTACCCTTTATGTTGTCAGGAGATATGATCACACTGTGTTTTCAAAAGCGTTTTTTTTTATGGCACCCATCTGTAATCCCTACTGCACTAGAGACTGGAGCATGAAAATAGGAAGTTTGAATTTAGCCTGTGCTCCAGAGACATTTGGAGGCTAGCCTGGGCAACTTAGAGAGACACTGTCTCAAAATCAAAGGTAAAATGGGGCCAGGGGGCTGTGGCTTAGTGGTGGAGTCTTTATCTGGCATATAAGGCCCTGGGTTCACTTTCCAGCCTTGATAAATAGAAAAGCAAAAGCACTCTTCTGGAGTCTGTGTACAGGATATTGTGGGTTCATAAGTGAATGACGGCTGTTTGTGTGTGTGTGTGTGTGTGTGTGTGTGTGTGTGTGTGAAAATCCGAGGAGAGGTGGTGTTAATTGGCATTTAGATCAGAGTGCCTTAAACTAAAAGGTTCCATGTGAGGATCTTTAACCCGGGAGAAGCAGCTCACTGTAGTTCACCATTTTTCCACCTCCAAGGTTGTGCAATGCATTTGGCAGCCTGGTGGAGGATCCCCAACTGAAATGCCCCATGGGGAATTCCACACTCCCTGCTCCTTCTCTGGTGCTCTCTGGTTTACTATGGCTTGGTATGAAATGTATCCCCCATAGGCCTGGGTATCTTAAAGATTTGGTCCCCAGCTCGTGGTACTATTTTGGATTGTTTGGGAAATGTTATGTATATTCCCCCAAGGATATACCTCCAATGACCCGGACATTGGAGGTATATCCTTGGGGGAATATAATTCCTGGTCCCTTCCTATCACAGTCTCTACTTCCCGCTGGCCACATGGTAAAGGAGCAGCTCTGTCTCATGATCCCACCATCAAGGTGTTCTCCCTGAGCTCAAGGAAACAAGTCACTATGGACTGAACACTCTGAGTCTGTGAATAAAATGAATAATTTATCATTAAGTACATTATATCAGATTTTTGTGTCATTGTGATGCAAAGCTAACTAATATGGGGTTCTTCCCCCTTGCACCTCTGTTGATTCCCTCCGGGGATGAATTTTGCCTCCTTTAATAGCCTTATGATATAAAAGGGTTTGGGCTTATATTCTCTCAGAGCTCTGGAGCCACTTGCAATCAAGCAGTCTGCCATTTAGATCAGAAGAAAGACTGGAAGACACATTAAGGTCTGCGTGAGCCCTTTTCCCATCTGAAATCTACTGGGCTGGATAACAAATCTTAATCCCCAAGCAAAATCTTTGGAGTGGAGGAGTTCTTGGGGGACCCACATAAGTGACAGCCCCTTCCTGCTGCTTTCCAGACTACAGCCTGTTCACCTACACAAGACAGCTGACCTTGACTTTGTATCCATCATGCCCTTTAAGGGAAACAATGGAATTGTGCAGGTCTATTTATCTCCTAATCCTGGTCTCTGGATTTCTCTCTTGAAATTCCAAGAACCTTAAAGAGCTCCAAGAAGTAGCTGCCACTAGAAGGAAGGGTTGCGGAGCCCCAGAACTCAGACCTAAGGGTGTTTCAAGAATTATCCTATGATTTTTATAATCCATGGGAAGAATCCTTTTGACTGACAAGGCTCCAGGCCAGAAACTGAATGGTTCTTCTGGGCTTTCCCAGCATGCCATCCCTTCCTGCCCTTATGGTGGCATGAACACCTCTTTGTAAAGATCAGAGGGTGATTTCCTCCCAATGTGGGTTTGCTATGAGGAGAATGTTGAAATGACAGACTTACTAGGGTTTCCCACTTTTTCTACTAACCTCTCCCTGAGCAATTTTGGAATAAGAGCAGAGAAAGGGCCCACTGTGAGTTAACAAAAGTGGATCTTTCCTGGGCCTCCACTGTCATCGTTCAGAAGTCCTGCCATCTGAGCTTCTGCTGTGAGGGGCATTAGAACCTTGAAGAATCAAGAACCAAACTCAGGAGGTCAGAATAATACATCACCAAAGCAAGAGACATTGATTGAAACACTCTCCAAATAGGCAAAGCTATGGAGGGTCGTATCTGGATATGCTCTAACAGCAAGTGGCTACAGGAGAATGAGACTCTCAGGACAGGCTGGGAGAACAGCTAGGTTGA
Source organism: Meriones unguiculatus (assembly GCF_030254825.1). Classification (NCBI taxonomy): domain Eukaryota; kingdom Metazoa; phylum Chordata; class Mammalia; order Rodentia; family Muridae; genus Meriones; species Meriones unguiculatus. The sequence continues at coordinate 8,882,350 of NC_083361.1, forward strand.
ATCAGGGGCTTGACAACATTGCCTTTACTCTTCACTGTAATCTCCATCCTTGCAGTGGCATATTTTTATAATTGTTCTACTTTACTATGAATTATAGTAGTTAACTTTTTAAACACATTTTTTAAAGAAATTATGGTTATTTGTCTTTATATTTATGTCTATGTGTCATATATGTGCAGTACCTGGAGGGGCCAGGAAAGGGATTCGGATTCCCTGATACTGGAGTTCACAGACAGTTGTGAACTGCTCTATGGATGCTGGGAATCAAAACTGGATCCCACACAAGAGCAGCCAGCGCTTTTAAACCATAGCCATCTCGTCACCACCACTCACAGTTGTTTATTTCTTACTGTGCCTATACTTGTGAATTAAAGTTTAGATTGGGTATGCACACATGGGACAAAAGAATGTGTAGACTTGGATATTTTCAGTGGTTTCTGGTATCCACTGGGGGATATCTTGGAATCCATTTGTCACAGATAAAAGGAAACTACTGACTACCATTTTCTTCCTTTTGTAAGAATGACAAAGGGCTGGGGATTTAGCTCAGTGGTAGAGTGCTTGCCTAGCAAGTGCAAAGCTCTGGGTTCGGTCCTCAGCTCTGAAACACACACACACACACACACACACACACACACACACACACACACACCACACATGGGTCTAAGAATGGCAAACAGTGGTTAGTCCTACATTTTAACCCCACACTGGTACACTGAGCCTGCTTTATTATCCTAGCTCCCAGCCACTGCCAATCTGGAGAGCCAATCAAAAATGCACATTGCCAGTCTACTTGACAAGACTCTCTGATAAATTTCATCCAATAAGCATGTGTACCCAGGAATGATTACCCCAGGAGATGCTGAGCCAGAGGCAGGATGGTCCACATGAGGAACTGCAGGTTTAGGGGCTTTGTGGTCCTTTCCAGCTCTGTCATTCTCCTGTGTTCTGACTCTTTCTTTTCTATAAAATGTGCTCTTTGCCTGTGCTTTGGAGAACAGCTCAAACTCCACTTCTCTCCCCCAGTCTTTGAGCTAGATCTAATCACAGGACCATTTCCTTGTCTTCCATGACTTATAAAGAATAAAATTAGCCAAATGGATAAAAGCTTGTTGTAGAAATATGTAGAGCACTTCAAAGTCTATTTATCAAAAGACCAGCCATTGCATTATACAATAGAATCTCCAGGAGCACAATGACTGTGTCATTTAATTTTGAAGAGAAACAATTTTTTAACTGATCTGTGAAGCTATAACCAGCAGCTGGAATGATGTTATGCTGGGCATGGCCTTGTTTGTAGAGGTAGCCAAGTTGAATGCCATCTACCCTTGGGGTACTCTCCTCTTAATACCAAGTGCCTGATCGTGAAAGGGCAGAGGGGTTGTGCGTGTGGACCATCACCTTAACTCCTGATACCACAGATCCTAAGAGGTTCACAGCGTGAGGCAACATGATCCCAATTCAGCAAAGGACGTCCCTCACCAGATGTCAGTGTAGAGTATGATAGAGTTCACTGCGGCATCATCATCATTACCACTCACATACAGGATGTCACCAAGATGAAGAATTAACATAGCAGGAAGCAGGACGGAGATGCTGGGAGGTAGCACTTTGAAGCTCCTCTAACGATCTCTACCACTCACAGGTGTGTGGTGCAGGCCTGTCACCCCAGCACTCGGGAAGCTGAGACCGCCAAGTGCAGCCTGGGCTGCATAGCAAGCCCCTATCTCCACACCTCTCTCCCAGGGATCTTTTTTTTTCCTAGTCAACAAATGTTTCCGGAGCATCTGCTTTTCCAAAAACGGTCTTGTTGTTTCTGGGTTCTACTATCAAATTCTCAAAGAAACAGCTGCATGGGGGGCGGGCTACAATTGTAGCAGGAAGTTCCCACTTCCGTCTGCATTAGTGGCACTCTAGCAGTATTCCTTTTTCTGTCTCGTTTCTAGTCACCCAAATCTGCCAGGCAGATCCTGCCTCTCAGAACACCCTGTGCATACTCATTTGGAAGTCATCAGAACTCGTTGTCTTGTGGGAGGTATTTCTGGACTGGGTATCTGTAAAACATTGCCCCCATTTCCGGACTTGCCCCACCCCACCCCACCCACCAAACCACCAAGTCTCATTGAGGCATAGAGATTTGGTAATGGATTCCTTTGATGACAGCCCCAAGAGAAGCAAAACTATACAGATCAGTTCCTTACATTCTTATAGCACCCAGTCACATATCCCAGATCCAAGGATTTAAAAGTGTATATATGCATCCATACATATATACAAGCATACGTGTGGAAACACACACACATACATACACAGTGTATATATGTATGTATTTATGTGTGTGTGTGTGTATATATATATATATATATATATATATATATATATATGCAGTTTGTGCAGTTACCTTTCAATCAGCAAAGCAGATTCAACAAGTCATCATGTTAAGGCTGGAAGTGGGACTGAACGTTGGCTGCATGCCAAGATATGGAACACGCACAAGGAACGTGTGAGACATGATTTCTGCCTCCTGGCAGCCCTGAACTGAGCTCTCAGACTTGAGAGACTGCTGGGCCATGGCAACCAGTCTACCTCCATCCCAACCCACACTCGTTCTGGGAAATGACCAGCCATGGGAAACCCTCCACCTTGGCACTCAACAATCCTTCTCTGGGAATTTCCTCCAACCGCCACTGATCAAAGATTGCCGACTATACCTGAAGACTGGTTAGGAAGTCTACTCAGCTTTGGAAATGTCACCTTCATAGAATCCTGCCAGTCATGTACTCTCTCTTTATTTTCAATTTAGTCTCAGCAAATGGTCAAATTTGGCAACCTCATTGGGCCAAAAAAGAGCCTAAGGGATAGTGAGACAACCCCCTGAGTGAGTTGGTGATGGCTTTCAGAAACAACTATATTATCAGGGCTCTGACCTAATGGATGAATTAATCCCTTTATGAATTCCAATATGATGATATTACTAGGAGATAGTGAAAGGTTTAGCATCGGGGCTAACTTGGAAAAAGCCAGTCACTGGGGCTATATCTTGGCTTGGCATCTTCCTGTATAAACCATTCTCTGCTTCTGCCTACCATGAAGGAAGTCCTTTGGCACACATTCCTGTTACCATAATATTCTGCCAAAGTGCATGGAGACAGATGGCTATGGGCAATGCACTTTGAAATCATAAGCCAAAATAAGCAATTCTACCCACAAAGTCTATTCATCTATTTAACACCTCTGAACCTTTGTCAAACTAAATTGGCAACAGGTGGGCTATCTTGTTTTATATTTAAGATCAGATAGAATATTAAACTTTTATTAGGCTTTGTTATATCTTAGACTTAACCCACATATGATATAACATGGAGCAGTAACTGTCAACATAGAACCATTAGGATGGTGTTTTGCAAGTACTTGGAGGTAGGTGAGAGAAGATAAGCTGTGTTAATGTAAAGAATTTCATGAAGGATGTCAAACTTGAGGGGAGTTTTGGATTCCAAGGATGAGAAAGAGAATCAAAGAAGGCCATGGAAAGTGAGCAAACAGAAAGTGATAATTAGAGGGCTTAAGGATAAGGAGGCCATGGCAGTGGAGTAGAAAGGGCAAGACTGTGTCCTCAATCTATAGGATGTGACCTATATATTAAAAAAAAAGGACACTGAGGAAATTTCAAAGCAATAGATTAATATACCTGGCTCCAAAAAGAATTAGGACTGTTTAAGGAACAGCATGAAAGCCCTCAAACCACAAAATCTAGCTTGCTTTTCTGTTGCTATGATAAAACATTGGCTGTCTTACTTTTCTGTTGCTGTGATAAAATGCAATGACCAAGGCAACTTATAAAAGAAACATTTAATCAGGCTTATGGTTTTAGAGGGCTAGAGTCCACAAAGGCATGGTAGCAGGGACAGTTGAGAGCTCACATCTCGAATCAGAAGCTGGAGGCAGAAAGCACACTGGGAATAGTCTTGAAATACCTAAGCCTACCCCATGACACACTTCATCTAAGAAGGCCACCCCTCCTAATCCTCTGCAAAGAACCACCAACTAGGCACCAACTATTCAAATGCCTGAGGCTTATGAGTGACATCCCACTTAAACCACCACACTGACCCAAAGCAACTTGGGAAAGAAAAGGGTTTATTTACAGTCCATCATCAAAGGTTGTCAAAGCAGGAACCTAGAGGCAGGGACTAAAGGAGAGACCATGGAGGGGTGCTGCTTACTGGATTGTTCCACCTGAATTGATCAATTGCCTTCCTTACAGCGTCAAGACAACCTGTCTACATATGGTACCTCCCAGAGAGAGGACCCCTCCTACATCAATTAGGAGTCAAGAAGATGCTCCACAGACATAGACACAGGACAGTCTGATCCAGGCAGTTCTTCAGTTGAGGTTCCCTCTTCTTAGATGGCTCCAGGTTTATGTCAAACTGACCTACGATAAAAATCACGGCAATTACACATTGTCCATTTTCAGCCAGTAACATCTGGAGGTGTTCCCATTTTATTCTATTTTTCTCTGTCCGATTTTCATATCCTTGAAGTACAATGATGGTGGCATATTTATTTTATGTTGCTTTCTTTATTTTAAGTAACATATAAATAATAGCCAATCAAAACCTCAACCAACCAGTCAGTAAATATATATTGAGCTATTATGTCTAAGGCTAAGCATTGCTCTAGGCCTAGAGATTCAGGAAGATAAAAGAACCAAGTTTTGCTAAAGGCTGACATTCTACTGGGACAGACTGACACCTTCACATCCTTGTTGCTTCTGAGCTTTCTTGTTCTTATCATCCCCACACAGTGTTTTTCTTCCAGTGCCTCTGGCAGGATGTTCATTGCTAGCTGGTTCTCAGTCAAGTGCCTTTGTGGCACCTTTCCGGAACATTCCACAAAATGGCATATCACAGATCTGCTCCTTCCAGGACAGAATCCAGGTTTGTGGGTGGCTGTTGCTGTGAGCTGCTTCTAAAGAGAGCAGATTGAGATGGGCTCTGACATGAATTGGGTGGGCCATTCAGACAAGGGTTCTTAGAAACCCCCCTCCTAAGACTTCTGAGTTGAAAGGAGAATCTAGAAAGTACTCCATGAGCAAAGATGAAAAATAATTTTCTTAATTAAATGAAGAAATAAATGAGTGAGTGAGTTTTTCTCTTTAAGCCAATACTCTCAGGTATTTGTCAGTGACGAAAAATAAAATAGCCAACATCCTGTTGTGGACACAACTTAGCAAACAAACACAATACAGGATGGTGAATTCTATGGCAAAGAAAAGAGCAAAGACATATGCCAGGGTCTTTAGATGTAAATAATAAAGGTGGGGAAAAGATGTAGACAAAGAACTCACTAAATCTGGGTGTAGAGAAGGAGTAGAGGTTATCCCACTGGGGTATGTTTACAGAGTCTTGTGCACACATGACGTGAAGCATGGACTGTGAAGGCATCCCATCTAAATGCTGGAGTTTTTCACTATGACATTTGGCAGACTCTAGTCAACTTCAGTGGAAAAGCTTGTCAGGAGCCAGGATGAGTGAGGATCCAGTGGAAGTAAGGGGCTAGCAGAAGTTAAGTCATGCCCTACTCAAGGATTGTGTGGACCCTGGAGCTGGTCTTGCCATTCCCTGACACCTACCAAGGTTAAGTTTGAGTTGGGTCATCTGGTGTTGGGTGCCAATGAGTATGGAGTAAACACAGAGATAGCCCTTTGGGTATGGTCACAAACTTTCCAAAAGTCCACATAAATAATTCAGTGGTAGACCAGTAAGACATTTTGCCCTCTACAGCTCTATCATGGAGGACAACAGAGATGAAGAACACCCACTGGCAATGTTACAAGGTACTGAAGTCAATGTCATTAGAAATTAGAGAATGGAGTTTGGACACTATTCTCAGGCTACAGGAAAGGACACATGGGTTTTCAGTAGAGATGTGTGACCCCCAGAAGAGGTCTCCCCTATTGCAAGGGTGGCAGGTGGATTGGAGATAAGAATGACTGAGAACCCACAGTAGGTAATTATAGTGAACCAGAGGAAGGAGTCAAGTCTTAGAGCCAGAGAGATGGAAGTAAATCTAGAGAGGAGTTGAGAGATGTTAATAGCAACAGAATCAATGTGATAGGGAGATTATATGTGATATAAGAATAACCACAGGACGCTGTTCTCACTAGAGGAATACGAGGACTCCTGAGGGCAGAGCTAAATACGTAAAGGATATACTTAGTTGGCAGCCTGAGAGGATGGAGTTGAAGAGCTGGGCAGGAGAGGGTGAGCCCAAGTCAGCAGCCAGGCAATTGGTAAGCTCAGGGTCCTATAGGGTGTCCACTTTTACATGAATTCCATCTACAGAGGAAGACGGCTCAGGAGGGAGGGTGAAAGAGGGCAGGAGTGCAGCCAAAGTGGGTTACAAAGCACCCAAAAAAATGAGTGAAATGTGTGCTCGGGGCTTAGTGCCTGGGAGGGTACAACGCAGGAAATGCTGGTGAAGGGAAATAGAATGGAAATGGGCAGAGTAGAAAAGGGCATAGAATTAAGAGAGAGAATTTAGGCAGGAGAAAGAAAGTTTCATAATTCTCCTTTCCAAAACAACAAGGACGAGAGACCTGAAAGCAAGGATATGGTGCCAAGGAGGGTAGTATTTGATTGTGGATGGGAATGTAAGGGTTTGATGGGGTGTTTCCTCCCAAACTCACACAGGCTGCCATTTTAGAAGCTCTGAACATTTGAGCCAACTCTGGAGGAGTTTGGATTTTAGGTATAACTCTCAAAAACAGACTGGTGCCTTCTCACAGGGGAGGGTGAGTCTTTGTTTTCATGGGATGGAACCTTCCTGAGAGCAAATAGCATGGCCACTGAGTGCCCTCTTCTATCACAAGCTGAAGCAGAGGAGGCTCTTGACACATGATCTTGGACTCACAGAAAAGATATCCCTGTTCTCTGTTAATTATCCCCCCAACACACACACACACACACACACATGCTGCACAGGCACACGCACACGAACACACACACACACACACACACACACACACACACACACATACACACAGGAGTTATTTCACAGTAACAGTTAGTGGACCGGTGCAGGGAGGTTGATAGAGAATTCCTTGCTCAAAAGGAGAGACTTGGACACATCTAAACACTGCCAGGAAGGAAGTGGAAGCAATAATATAACCTACTTTTATTTAACGCTTAGAATGTGCTAGCAGCCCAGTGACATGTTTTCTGGGTATTAACTTCTTTCTTCTATCTTTAAAACAGCTCTGTAGGTCAGAAACCGTTATCACCTCATTTCCCAGACACCAGGCATGGGTCACAGGAGGGAGTTCATCAAGGTGACAATGCTGATTAGAAACTGGTTCTTTTAAACACCCTGCTGGAGCCCACAAGTACACCCCATCACAAGTGTGGCAGTGATGGGTCTAAGGCAGAGCAGGAACTATTGTGCACACCTAAAATCTCAGAACACCTCCTCAGGCTGAGGCAGGAGGAGCTCGAAATCAAGGCTGGCCAATGTAAGGCCATGTTAGAACCCAGCTGCTTCTCAGGCTCAGGCATCTGCAGCAGTCTCTCCCCTCTCACAGATGAGGACACTGTGAGCCTGACTCTGAGTCCTAGTTAGGAGTCCTCCAGGAACCAGGAGTTCTTACCTGGAGAAGTGAGTTTATATCGAAGTGGGTACAGATGGTCACACCCCATGATCCTTACCCCTCCCCTTCCTCTTGTGGGGAGTCACAGAGCCCGGCTGTAGGCTTGTGCTGTGAACCTCTCCCACTCTCACTAAGAAAGGCACAGGAAGAGAGTTCCACTTCTTCTGGATTCCTTTCTTCACAGCCCACAGTGTTGTCTGTCTTCGGTGCTAGGGCCTGCACTCTCCCCTAGAGCTATGCTGTTGCTTATCTGTCTATTCATGACAGTAGTAAGCCTTTTAATAAACTTTTTACACACCCTGAAAATCTGCCTCAGCGCTCCTCCAGAGCCCCCACCACAGATCTTTCAGCTGAGACTATGCAGCAAGACTTTGTCTTAGGACAAGAAAGAAAAGAGAAAGCGTGAGTGAAGCAAGAGGTTGTTGATGTCCCGGAGAAGCCAAACGAGAGAACTAGTAAGGACACTGGCAATGGCTATAGTTGATGGCTTTCTTCTTTTGTATTTTGCCCTTGAAGAAGCAAGGCCGTCTTCAGAGGAGGGCGAGGTAAGGAGGGGTTCAGGGGCTGCCCAGGGACACAGTCCAGGAATGGTTTTCCAGCAGAAAAACCTAGGGAGACTCAGAGCAATTTAGAGGCTCCAGACTGGCTGGCTGAAGACCACTGAGGTGGCTGCAGCCTGCCCTTCCCGTTGCTGTTACTCCTGTCAACAGATGTCTTCAACCTTGATCCTTAAGCAAGGCTTGCTGGGGTGCCAGGCACTGGCTTCGGTTCCATGGAGCCATCTCGAGAGGCAGCTCAGAGTGACTGGGATTGCAAAGATCCAGAGCTGGAGGACACTGGGAAGAGAGGATGGTCTGTCCAGGGCAAGACAGGCTAGGTAAACCATTCTGTAGCATGAGATCACAGGCTGAGATTGGCAGCAAAGAAACGTGCCATTCTCTTTCTCGTTGAATGAGGTATTTTGGCTTTTGAATGAACCCAGCTTACCAGCCAGAAACATGTCTGTGCCCGCTTCAGTGTGGCACATCCAGCTATAATTTCTCGATGGGACCCGACTCATTAGCTGTACACCCAGAGCACCTGTTGGCGAAGGTTCAACCACCAGACAACATTTGCTTCTTGCTTTTATTTTATTTTTTTTAAGATTTATTTTTATACTTGTGTATGTGTCTATGTCCGTATGAGTATATAGCACATATGTGTGGTTATCTGTGGAGGCCAGCAGAGGGTGTTGGATGCCCTGGAGCTGGGGTTGCAGGTAGATGAAAACCACCCACCATCGGGGCTAGGAACTGAACTCAGATCTGCTGGAAGAGCAGCAAGTGCTGTTCATCCCCAGCAATCTCTTCACCTCTGACTTTTTGGTATAGGGTCTCACTACATAGTTTGGGCTAGTCTTCAACTCATTATCCCCCTGCCTCAGCCTCCAGGATATTAAATTTGCAGGTGTTTGCCATCCCACCCAACTCAACAGGGAACTGTCCTGGGTGGTCTGCCCTGTTGGAAACCGGCATCTAACAATCACTGCCCTAATTCATCCCACGCCTCCTTCAGCAACACGTGCCAGTCTCAAACACCCAGCGAGGAGATCACGGGCGTCAGGAATCTGCGCAGAGCTGGGCAAACCCAGCTGTATTTTGGATTTTTTGCCTGCTTAAAAATATTTTTCATTGTTTTGAGTTTGATGAGAATGTGTTTTCCCATTAATTTTTAAACCAAAATTGGATCCATATGTTTTTCTGATTCATGTCTGTTTAACTCGTCTCAGTGCTGGAACAGAGTGTTTGATGTCCAAGATGCCTCTTTCTCCTCTTCTTTCCCACAAGTGGAGGGAAGAGGTGGGGAGCCAAGGATGCAATGGTCACTGAATTGGGGTCCGGAATCAGACGTGGGCCTTTAGCCAGTGTTTTTTAGTTCCTTGGAAGCAACTATATTCAAGGGCAAAGGTCTTGGGTAGTTGTGTTTTTTGGTTCCAAAAAGCTCCTCTCAACCCTCACCCAAAGCACCCTTAGAAATCAGAGGTCAAGCTCGGGGTCTGGGGCTTGCAGGTAGAAAGCTTCTGTGTTTTCAGTCAGCTGGGGTGGACCAAACCAGGGGTCCACTTTCTAGCAAAGCTGAGCTCTATCCAGCAGCCAGGCAGCTTGTCCGTTTCTTAAAGGCAGGTGTGTGCATCTCAAGATCATAGACATGTAACCCTCAACTGTCTGAAGCTGCCCCACCCCAGGGATGTGCTGACCGGGCAACTCAGAGCCACCACTCCACCCCATGATTGCCCTGATGCCATGGGTACTGTGAGCCTCTCCACCCCTTTTACGAACTCTGACTGCAGACAGGTTGCAGGTAGAGAAATGGCTTGAAACACTACATATTAGACTTCGGCTGCAGGTGCCTCTTTTTTTGCATCCATGGTGGTTTTGTGTTGAGTTGTAATCTCCTGAGAATCCAAACTTCTTGACTGGTAGAGTTTGGAGAACAATATTTCACTTGGTATTGTTAGAAGGATTGATTTTTGCTAAACACATTTCTTAAGCTGCAGAATGCTAGGAGCCGTTTTGTAATAACTTCTGGTCCCTTAACTTGCTCTAGAGGATTTGCCCCTGGAGAAATGAAGTAGTGCTCATTCCTGCCCTCCCTTAGCTCCCCCTATAAGCACTCAAGCATGCACGCGCGTGCGCACACGCGTGCACATACACACACACACACACACACACACACACACACACACTCACTCACACAGCAAGAAGCCAGGAGAATGAGCTTTTCCAGCATCCCGATGTGGTGGCAAGATTTCCAAGCTCGATGAACCAATTCCAGGATTCCCCTCTGCACCCTCTCCTCTCTCCATGGGCGTCAGCCTCTCCAGTTGGTTGTTTGAATTTGGTATCTGGCCAAGCCAAGATGTCTAATTCTCAAGACTGTCTGCAAGTTCCCCACTGGTGTGATGCGAGAGCGCCTTGTTGATACTTCTTCAAAGGCTCTAGCATGGTAGGGATTGGTTTAAGAGGGGCAAAGGACCTCAAGGGCTTGCAAAACCTGTGCAGGTTTCCAACTATCAGCAGCCAGAAAACCAGATCTCTAATTCAAGGTGTGGAAAGAGTCCCTGAGCAGAAGCGATCCAGTCTCACATATGGTTTCTCTCTCTCTCTCTCTCTCTCTCTCTCTCTCTCTCTCTCTCTCTCTCTCTCTCTCTCCCTCCTCTCTGCTTCTGCCAGGAAGACGTGTAGGACCAATTTATGCACAAATTGGTCACATTTTCACACATAGCTCCAATTATCTAAAAGGGGTTTAACATTATATTTATATTGATAAGCTTAACAATGTTGAACTGTGACTCTCGGCTGATCTGTTACAATTCACATCCAAAGAGACCAGAAGGAATAATTGGACATTCTCCAGCATCAAGAAAGAGAGGCAGCCTTGAGAAAGATGAAAACTGCTGCACAAGGTCTCGGTTTTGCTGAAATTACCCCATAAATTCCAAGTGAAGGATGGCCAAGAGTACTCCAACTATTATGGACTTGCTTCTGAAACAGGGGGAGCTCCCAGGTTAGGAAGAGTGAAGACGCCCACCTTCCTCTGCATCCACAGTGGGAGAAAAATACATTTCAACAGAGCTGGACCCAGCAGCCAGGGAGGCCTCTGATAAGGCACAATGGAGTTCCAGGTTAGGCAATTAGCAAAGAATCTCTAAAATATGCATCCACCAGGCATCTCAAGAACCTTAAATACTGACAGTAGAGGTAACTGCGTGTAGCCACTTGCCTTGTCCTTGTAAGCTGTGGTGGTATATATTCTCCAACCAGCAGCCAAGTGCCTCAGCTGGGCCTTGGCTTAAAGAGAAGAATAGGAGTGGAACGCAAGAGAGTCCAGGGACCCCGATACACTATCTGGCTGGCTGGATTACCCTTCTGAAGCATATTGGAAAAAAGCTGGCAAGTTTGGGTGATATGAACAGGCAGTACCGACTGATATGATTAATTACAAGCCTAATTCAGTTAATTGCATATAATTTGCTCACTCACAACCCCCGCATGCACATTGCATTCTTTGACCCCTACAGGGTGGCCTGGGGACAGGGCATACATGAGCCTGGCAGGGGCCTCCTCACAGTGGAGGAAAGTCCCACAAAGAGCAGCTGAGGCCCGGAGATGGGCATGAGTTTCTGGCTAGCAGCTTCATTGCCACAGAGCCAGCTTTGGAGTCTTGCAGGTACTGTGGCTCTGAGGGGAAAGATGGCCAGCATATGCCTGAGATCCCCTCCCACCCCCAAGGAAACCAGGTCCACAGACTCATGGATAAGAAGAAAGACAGCCTGCCAAACTCAGCACTGTCTCTCTATGATAATAATTCTCTCCTGCCATTAAAAGGACCAAAGTTCTGTCATTCCTAGCAACATGGTTAGAACTGGCAATCATTACGCTTGGTGAAATAAACCAGGCACAGAAAGCTAAGCCCAGGCATGGGCTCTCTGAGCACAGTGATCACAGGGGTTGGGGCTAGGTGATGTGGCTGGGTAGAGTAGACAGCAGAGGTACGGGCCAGAGCCACTCAGAAGTACTGAAGCTCCAACTTGCTTTGCACAGAAGGTAACTGTTACCCACCATGCTCTGGGTAGCTCAAAAAGTGAGAAGTAAAGATTTGGTATGTTTGCCTTCCGAATGAAGAAATGAGCTCGTTTTGAGGGGGTGGATATATTTGCCTCAATTTAAAACAGACCGCAGACATATGCCTATCAAAATGTCACGTGATGTTCCACTAACATATTCCACTGTTACGTATTTATGAGTCAGTTAAAACATTTGTAAGGGGGCTAGAGAGATGGCTCCGTGGTTAACCGCACGTAATGCTCTAGTGGAGGAGCTGAGCTCAGTCTGCAGTTAAAGGACTGTGTCTAGCTTACTCTTGACCACACCTCAGCTCTGTCCCAGATTCTGAGGCTGGAACACACAAGCTGAACAACAGATCTGAGTACCTAGATCCCTAGGTACTCAGAAGGAGGCTCATCCTTTCAGAGAAGTTAGTGACATGGACAGAGGGACAGGAGAGCCATGGGCACCCTGGGCAGGCATTCTTCTGCTCGTGCTTCACCTACACACCTGTTGTAGATTTCCAGGTGTGGGGTTAGAATGGCATCCTTGTGTTCGTGGACACCCTAGACATGGAACAGACCAGTAATCAAAATGTAGATGGGTGCACTCATGGGAGGAGGGATGAGTGTATAGATGGATGGGTGATGGAGGGAGGAGTTGGCTAAGTTTAAGAAGAGTTAAGTTCTGCAAATGAGGCTAAAGTACTTATATGTTTGTGGGTTGGGATACTATTGAAAAAGGCCTTCCCAGGAAGGCTATACTCTGTTGAATATTCAAATATTTAATTGATGGAAAGGAGGTCTACACCTTTATGATTCTAATAGGAAGAGACTCTGGGAGGAGAAAAATGTTTATTGATAATGACTAAAGATACCCCAAATACATGGCTGAGACCTTAGGGATTCAGCTCCTTCTGAGAAGTCTTTGGATGAAGCTGGATATGCTTCTTGATGACACTCAGGCCCTCACCCCCACCTGTAAAGCCTCCCCATCTCTCCATTTGCTCACTGACAGGGCCCCAAAAGGGAAGCATCCTGGACTTCAGTAGTTTGAGCTAACAGTGAATTGTCCTCTGATTGTCCCCCTGGGACAACTACAGGGAGAGCATTCTGGATGGATGGGCTTGATGGTCAGAGGCTCTGTTCAGAGGAGCAAAACTCCTGATTCAGGTGAGGAGGTGAGACAGTAAAATGGTCAGAGCCAAACCTTCAGGCTCCCTGCCTAAGAGTGATGAGGTAGGTGTCTGAGCATTTCGGCTGCCATGGAGAAGTGGTACAGCACCCTCCCACTTACACACACACAGACACACACACACACACCCTGTCACCACCTGACTCAAGCAGTACCAGGAAGTGAGTCCAGTGATCTAATCCGTGCCTCCCTCGAAGAGAGCACGGTGCCATGCGCTGCCCCAGCCCTTAATTCTATTCCTCCTCCTCCTCGCCTCTCAATTGTATGTTTTGTGTGGCGTTATCCGTCACCCCGGCACTGTCAGTGAGATGTGTCATTCCTCTCTGTGCGCCTTCTGATAAAGTGGCCTTAATGCATATGCAAATCTCCTTCTCAGGCAGGCAGTGTGTGGAAACACTCACGTTGGCTGGAAGTCGCACACTGTGAAAATACTGAAGGAGCATATGCGTTAATTTTACCTTAAATTGCAGGCAGAAGCCACCCACCCTGCCCCTGTCACAAGGAAAGGAGGGCTCAGATTCATCAGGAGACTTGTTTCCAGCTTAGAAGGCAGAGTGAGCAAATGCTTGTCCCTAGCACAGGAGCCACGGGGACAGATCTCAATCAATCAATCAATCAATCAATCAATCAATCTTTCTCTTTTTCCTTCCTTCCCCCTCAACCTCCTCTCCCTGCTCTTCCTCACCTTTTCCTCATAGTCTTCTCCCCCTCTCCTCCTTCTATTTTCTTCTCATCCCCACTCCTGTTCTTCCTTCCCTCTTTCTCTTTCCATGCCTATTTTCATTCTTCCATTCTCTTTCCTTTCATCCCCCGATCCCTTCCATTTTAAATCTCTTCTTTCCTTCTCCTTTTCCCCTCCAGTGAGGAGATGCTCAAGTGGAAAGCTCAGGTGGACTTTTTTATGTGCACACTGCGTCCTGTCCCTGCCACTTGCCTTTCAGGTTGGGCTGAGGGAGCAGGGAAGCCTTAAAGTCTAGACTGTGAGAACTCTCTGGGTGAGGGTAGGCATTTGGTGTGAAGTTTCAAAGCAGGTGCCTGGTGGGGCAGGTGTCCACCTTAGGTAGGTGCCTGGTGGGAGTAACTTCTTTTCTCTCCCTCCTCAGAAGACTTATCTTCAAGACTTTGTTCAGGATCTGTACTTTCCTATGACCTACTGCCCAGGAACAAAGTCACACAAAACTTTCACAGTGGTGGTTCTCAGCCTTCCTAACGCTGCGACCCTTTAGTATAGTTCCTTGTTACATCATAACTGTCATGAATCGTAACATAAGTATCTGCTACATATGCTCTCTGATTTGTTTGACCCCAGAGTGGCCACGGCCCACCAGTTGAGAACTGCTTCTCGACAGAGTGTAATGAAGGAATCCTCATTATGCAAGACTATGTACTATTGATAGGACATGTGAGTCTCAGAGAGGTTAAGCAGCTTGCTCAAACGCACAAGCTTCTCAAGGCAGGGCTTTGGAGCTGAGGAGTAGGCTAGCTTGAATCTGTGCCTGAAACCATGTGGTGCCTTGCAGTGAAGGAGTGGAAGAGATCACAGCATGTGCTGAGAACCACAAAACCTTCTGGCTGGCTGGAGCACCAAGAGAAAGTAGCTCATGTAAGTGACGCTGCTGTGAGGGGCAGAAGCCTCTTCTTCCTCTCTTCTCTTGCTCCTCTTCCTTTTCCTATTCCTTCACGATGCCATGGACAGCTCCCGTGCTGGGAAGAGCATGTGCCACCTAGCAGCTCAGCGATGGCTGTGGTTTTTGATGGCTCCTTACTGCTGTTGCTGTGCAGATTTTTCTCTTCCGGGTCACTTTCCAAAGCCTCTTTCAGTGTGCTTTGCTTCCTTCAGGGTGGTGCATGTATGCCTGTGGGTGAGTATGTACATGTATGTATGTATGTGTGTGTGTGTGTGCATGTGTGTGTGTGTGTGTGTGTGTGTGTGTGTCTAAGTGATTTTAATTCCAGCTTCCCTCCTGACAGATCCATAACAGCTATGGCAGAACCAAGTTCCTCGAGCCACAGATTCCCTCTCAACCAAAAACCTGCTGAACACTTCCAGAGAGTCCTAAGTGAGCCCTGTAGAAAACCAACGTTTATTAGGAAGGTACCCCAATCCATACCCCACCCGAAGGACACTGCCTTGGACTGACAATATCACTTCACAGAAGCCTGACTTGTGGAAACTTTCCAGAGCCTCATAGAACCACTGTGGCAGTCAGAAGTTTCAAGGGTCCCAGGGTCTCCTATAATCCATGGTAGCCTGGGACTCTTTATGTAGCCCAGGATGGCCTTGGATTAGTGATCTTCATGCCTTAGCCTCCAAAGTGCTGGTCGTCTTTTACTGGCAGTTACCAAATGTGCTTTCTGTGTTTTCATTAGCATATATTCAATGTACAGAATAATGAATCCCAGTACGGCATTTTCATACAAGTATTTAAAGCTCTTTGGTCATAGTCACAACTCATCTCCCTTTCTTGCTCTCCCTCTTCTGACCACTGCATAGGACACAGAACATGAGAAGTTTGTCTTGCTGATTGTGGATTTTTCCACAGGATGCTCTCCATTTTATGGAAAAACAAAACAGACATTCACCTGACCTCACACAGCTAGTTAAAGGCTGAGGCCGGCAGTCCCTGTGCCTCTTGTCTCTCTCCTTTTCAACCAGGAACAAGGACGCCTGTTCCCATTAGCTTCTGTTGTCATTTTGGCACAGCCTAGAGTCACCTGAGGAGAGTCTCAGCTGAGGGATTGCCCAGATGGCGCTGGCCGGACGACATGACTGTTGAGGATTGCCTGGATTATTAACTGATGCAGGGATTGGGGAAGCACACTGTGGGCTGTGGCATCTCTGGGCACGTCTTCCTAGGCTGTAGAAGAGAACTGTGAAAGTATAAACCCATGAGCAAGCCAGCTGGCCAGTTGCATCCTCCATGGCTATTACTGTATTTCCTTGGCTGTGAACAAGTTCCTTGGTCAGAGACAACTCACTCCGAGTAGGTAGTAAGCAGGCCTGCTCAGGTTGCTGCTGTAAACTCCTACCCTGACTTCCCTCCATGATGGACTGTGACCTGGAAGTGTAAGCTGGAACAATACTCTCCTGAGCATAAATAGACAGAGCCTAAGCTGAGCTATCCTCTAAGACCACAGTGCGCGAAAGAGCTGACTGATCAGGACCCTGGCGAGATGGGCTTGAAGAAACCCCACACAGGGAGATAGAGAAACAAGCATGTGTGTGCAGGGCTACTGCTTTGCTCTTAATAGGCATTGTAGCTACAAAGTATGGTTTGCCCTGAACACAATTAGTGGACACAGGGTGCATCGCTGTCTCTGCAGCAATTTACAAAACAAAATATACGGAACTCACACCTCTCATTACATGGAAGAGAAGGGGAAAGGTCCTGTTTAGGAATTAGTCAGCATCTGCGGCTTGCCAAAGGGACACAGCAGTCAGCCGCCAGTTTAGAGGACCTCTGACCAGCATGTGTGACCCTGTGTGCTAACGAGAAAGAAAAATGAATATCTACCTACGTGCCCAGATGCACACCCAAAGGGAAGCACACCTGCTAGCTTGCTGTCTTTTCTGTCCGTTAGGTGTTTATTATTTTAAGATCTCCCTGGATCACCACCTCCGCTCTCCCTGCGGCACCCTGTCAACACTCTCCCCTGAGGTGTGGAATTGGTGATGTTCACAGGACATTCTGGCCACTACTGGCCAAGTGTTTGGCGGTCTGTAGGAGAAGCAGACACGACCTCCTCGTGATGATTCCCCGACTAGTGGAAAGTGCCTAGACTCACAGCAAGCGCGGGTCTCCTCCACCAGAACACTGCTTCAGGGGCCCAATGTCACTTTGAGAATGGAAAACGTCTCCGGATGTGAGAAGCATTTAACTTGTCTTACCACACACAGATCCCCCAAGCTAAACATTGTGTTAGCTCATGAGTTGATTGACATAGCATTGGGATGTAGGGTTCATTTCTATTCCCACCCTGAGGGTGAAAGTATGGAAGATTCCACCCACCCCATTGCAATTTTTTTTTTTTTTTGTTATTTTTGAACGCCTCATGGTTTTTCACCCTCTTCAGTAATTACATTTCTTAAGACATCCTGTCTTTTGGCATCTATCAAAACAAAGAAGGAAGAGGAGAGGATGGCTGATAAAAATCGCTTTGTCACAGCTGACTCCATGGGGTGGGGGTTGAGGGGAGGAGCTCTCACTATGGAAGGTCCAAACAGGCGAAAGGTCTCAGGAGCTTTCCAGATGTGACCGAAAAACAGCTCGGCAATTTCTAAGCCAAAGCCAAGATTCCAAAGTGGCAGCCTCGGAGACCACACCATAATGAAGATTGGGAGCACACACGCTACCGGTACAGCGAGGCAAGACCACTTGAACGTCTCTTTCTATGAAGGAATTCATGGAGGTTTAGCTGATGTAATCCCCGAACCGTCCCCTAGGCAAGAGATTCCCAGAGTTTGACCCAAGGCTATCCCTCCCCATCTTTATTCAAGACCAGCAGGCCACGGTGTACTGGGAGCAGCTCCCATTCTTGTCTGGGACCCCTAGAATTTGGCTTCTATCAGTTCACTTACCCTCCTGGACTGCTTCTCTCCTCCCCGCCCTGACAACCCTGGGCAGGTTTCAAAAGACACTAAATTTGATAACTGATCCTTATTACTCATTGCCCTCTCCGCAGTATTCTTGGCAGGGGTTAGACACTGACATTTCCAGCTGAAAAATAATGCATTGTCAAGTAGGAAAACTGCAGGCTGTAATTTCTAACACTTGTATCCGTTATTTTAAACATGAAACGTCGCATCGGTTTGACATTAATTTATATAATGGGGACCGAAAGGGATAATACAATCTTAGTGACCACCTCCATTTCATTAACTGACAGGGAGAGCCACTAACCCAAAAATACAGAATCACCCTACACAAAACAAAGGCTGTTTGTACACCTCCCATCATGCATTATTGAAGCAGACCGGGTCATTAGGGAGAATAATCAGGACGCCAAGTGCAAAACCAGCCGCTGACAAATGCAGACACAAAACTTTTATGAAAGTTTGTAAATACGGTATTGTATGGAAATTCCAATGCATATTGGCCTCCCTGAGCATAGTAAAATGTTTTATTATGAAAAAAGTGGATAAGATACTTATCTTTTAAATTGGAGTTTAATATTTTATTAGTGCCAGGCACATAATTCTCATCAAATGGCAGGAAACTCTTTTTTGTATGGATATAAATGTCTAGAGTTTAATATTTCAAAGATAAGCACCTACCACTACATCTATCACACAGCAACTTAATGGAATTTACTTTTTCTTAAATATTTATACTGTATGTGTGTTTGCTAGTCGAGTGATTATAGCTAAGGTGGAGGAGAGGCTCGTCCTGCTGGCAGCAGAGCAAGCTAAGCACTTAGCTGCCCCCACCTCCTTGTTAGCCTTCGTGGGGAGAGAATAATTAAGTAACTCCTGACCCAAGGGCTGGAGGAGCCACACTGAGAAAGGTACACGTTTCAAAAACAAACAGACACCAAGTTGCTTTGATTCAACCTGAGTTTTTGGATGACTTCTCAGGAGAAATCACATTTCACAAATTAGAATGGGGGCTTGACACTTGATTTTCCCAGGAGACTGCACTGTGTTGAAACCTGCCTCCCTCTGCCATACTGCAGTAGGAGGGTCTTTTGGTTTTTTTTTTTGTTTTTTTTTTTTTGTTGTTGTTGTTGTTTTAGTTTTGGTGTTTTTGTTTTCTGTTTTTAATTTGTTCTTGAAGGACAGGGTACAGCAGGCTGGAGCTCTCCACCCTGCAAGCTCTATCATGGGGTCTGAGAAATGCTTTCTGATCCATGCTGATACAATTACCCAGCCCTTATTGGCAATTTAGACCTGCTTTTAGAGACATTTTAGAGCAAACGACGTTTTCTTGATATATATATTTAAAAAAAAAATCAGTGCTATTTTCTGTACCTTTGGGATAAAGGTAGAAACCGAGCTGGAGGCTCATTAGAACACGGATTGCCACAATGTGGTTTGCCATTGCAGTTGCCAGGAACCGGGTTACCAAAACGGGCATTCTTCTGCCTCAACCAAAGGTACCTTTATTTCGTTTATTTGGGTGACATCCACAGCAGTGTTTAATACTTCTATGCTTAGAAAGGTCTTTAAAATGCTCCCATTAGTTGAAGGATATTAAAATGGACTTGATAAATTTTTTAATATGCACATTTGCCAAGGAAAGGCAGGGCAAGTCTTTGTCCCTGCCCAAGGTAGACATCTCATTTATAAGATTGGCTCCTTCCTTCCCTAGCCAAGGTTCGGGTCCTCTTTACCAAAGGAGTGGTTAGATTGACAGTAAATGAAACCAGCTGTCCTTTAAGGCTTTGTGGCAGGGACTTAGCTCAAGGGACAGTGAAGGCTGTGCCCTGGAACTAGCAGAACCAGGGACACAGCTTTTTTTTTGCTGGACAGGAAGCGCAAGGTACTATTGAATTGGTTAGCAGGAATTCATACCCTGCTTTGGTAAACCACATCAGAAAAAGGTGACAGTTCCTCGCCCTGCAGACAATAGGAAAGGAACAGGAAACCTGACTGTGTGGGGCATCAGCTCTGCATGTGTGTCCCACTGTGACAGGAAGCTGCAGGCTGGGGGGGGGTTAGGGGGTGGGGACTCTCTCTCTTTCCTCCTTCTGCTTTCTCAGAACCACCCACACCTCCCCCCTCCGCCCCGCCCAACTCCATCAGGGAGATTTTCTTGTGATGAGTAAAACCTGATAATTTAAAATGTTCTTAAAGGTGGCTGCGTGAACGTCAGTGAACTTGGTTGTGGTAAATAAAACCTGTTAATTAAAAATGTATTCTTCGGGGGAAAACAATGCCTCCGGCTGCACCCCTGCTTCCCCAAGAAGGTGTGTGCCAAATGCATGTCTTCTGCTGGATGGGACAGCTCAGGTCAGTGAGGGATGAGGGACGGGAAAGGATGGCTCAGTCCACACAGTTCTTCTAGGCTTGGTCCCATGAGATGAAGACTCTCAGCTGTGGCCTGCTTCTTGCCCACAAGCAGCATCCAGGGACAGGCTCTTCTCTCTGTTCTTGGGTCCCAGCTGCTCTAGCCACACACAGTCCTGCCTCCCAGCTTTAACCCTTGTGACTAGCCCTGCCTCAGATGACCCCAAATGCTGCCTCCTCAAAGAGATTTCCTCCAGCCGCATTACAGCTCTGACCAGCTCCTGTCACCTTGCCTGGTTTTCCTGTGCTGACACTTCTGGTTCTCTAAAGATAGCCTTCCCCTCCCCTTTTCTTTTCTAGATGCTGTGTCACCTCCAGCAGGCCATACACTTCACTCCACGAGATCAAAGCTACTCTCTTCTTCCTGGGTCTCCATCTCTTAAGCTAGGGCCAGTGCGCAGGAGGTGCTCAACCCATTCTCGTTGAGATTTTGGACGGTGTGTGGGTGGGGGCAGGGCCTCTGTGGTTGCTTGGCCTCACACTTGTAAGGTGACCAGGACCCTTATGAGGGTCTCTGCAGCTCAAAGCATGATGAAGCAGTGTTAATACTAGGCCAATACAGGGCACTTGGGAAGCAGGCAGGTGGGAGTGATTGATATCTGTAGTGAGAGCCAACCGCATGTTCGGAAAGAGAGCATGGCTGCCCTGCCTCCTGTCTCACCTCCCTCTATCTTAGTTCCTGAAGAGTTCCAAGTTCTAAGACAGAAGCCCAGGAGGGTGGGCTGTCAGGTAAGCAGTGAGACTTAACCACCTGGGGAAAGAGAGGCCCGCAAACCAGGGCAGGAGCAGAGCAGATGTGATTGAGGCTCAGAACTGGGGTCAGACCCTCTGACCCTGACCTAGAGGCTGAGAATGACACTTTGGGGGACTGGATGAATGGCGCCCGACACTGACATTGATCGTGAGTCTGGTACACACAGAATCTTTCCTGAGATCTCTGGGGCCTATGCTGTCCCAGCTCTCCCACCTTGGGGAAGCTGCCTTGCAGGTGGGCCTTTCAGGGCCCCTAGGACAGGAGAAGGTGCAGGAGCACACATACAAAGAGACTACATCCACAGTGAGGAGGTACAGACACTGAAGAAGAAAAACCACAGGAGCCTCTCTCTCTCTCTCTCTGTGTGTGTGTGTGTGTGTGTGTGTGTGTGTGTGTGTGTGTGTGTGTGTGTGTATTGGGGGGGAGGGATGCCTTGCCTGGTGCTGGAACACACAAGACAGTGCTGTCTCCCAGTGCTGTGCCTTCCTTATTCTGGTGGGCTGCATTGGGCAGTGACATTGGGATTTGGTTGGGAGTACATGTGTGTCTTTGCCTCCAGAAGGGGAGTCGGTTAACCCATGCAGGTCCTGGAAAAGTGTGGCGGTGCTGATGTATTGCAGTGTGAATGCCAAAGGAGTTGCCACCCTGCAGAGCTAGCACCACAGGCACCAAGATGTGCATAAGCATTGTTCTGAGCTACATGTAATGATACCCACTCAGAGGAGGCCCTGGCTCCCAGCTCCTTCTATAGCCTTATGGTCAACCGGAGAGTTCAGCCCCTGAAGAAATTTTCCTGTTGTGCTGCAAGTGCCCTTTGCTCCCGACAATGGCTCTGGCCCCAATACAATAATAAATCCAAGAAATACCTACAAGTCCTGAAACCCTTTGGGGAAACACCATCTGGGACAAACCCCCTCCCCATAGCCTTTCAGTCTAAGTGTACCTGCCTTGGCCAGGTGCTACCTGGCCCACACCCAACAGGGAGACGTGGGGCAGGCATGCCTCCCCTCCTGGATGCAAAGATCACACTGCCACAGGCCTGCTGCCCCCAAGGGAGATGGGCAGAGACTCGGTTTGTAGCTATTTGTGGCTTCACGACTGCGAGCAGACCTAAAGGACATGCTTTAAACAGGATTTCTTTCCCAAGTGGCCAGGACAGTGCCTCCCCTCCGTGTCTAACGCGAGGCAGAAGTGGAAGGCCCACTGGGTGCAAGGGAGACAGGGTTTCCCCAGAGGAAATACATACAGTTGCTCTCCAAAGTGGTCCCCAAGAACCCAGTGCTGCAAATGCATGGTCTTTCCTTCCTGCATTTTTTCAGGCCACATCCTGAAGAAAAGAGACCTAATCTGGGTACCTGTGAGGCTAGGCTGTGGGGAATTCAGTCTCTCTCGTCTAAATCTCAGTTCATATTGCTTCCCCATCTGAGAGTTCTGCCGTCGTAGGGGCTCCCTGTGTTTCTCCAAAACCACCAATAAATAAAAATTGTAAAAGTAAAGAAGGAAGATGCAACGAGCCCTTTGTGCCAGCCAGTCTACAGAGTTTGAACCGAAACTGCTGAATAGACAAATGTGAGCAAGGGGTTATGGGAAGGGCAGGCGGCAGCCCCGTAGAGTGGGGGAGTCATTTGGGAAGAAAATTTCAATTTCATCTAAATGATTTTCAAGGGCTGTTTTGTGAGTTGTAGAATGTGGGGGATTTTTTCCCCCTTTCAACAAAATAAATAATAAAAAAAAACTTTATGTTCAACGTGGTACTTGGGTAGTGGTTTTGTTAATTTCTTAAGACAAATTGGCTCCCTAGTAAATCCCAAACTTGGACAGGCGCATTAAGCTAGCAGTGGGGAGGCAATCTAGGCACGATTATCCTGCAAGAGAATTCCCAGAATTTCATCCAAACTGTGATTTGTTCTGTTATAAAAGGCCTATAAAACCCAGTATAGAAATTCCTGCAGGAAACTCGGGTGTTTAAATATCTGCAATTACTCTCTCGTGATTAAAGAAGGATATGAAAGACGGACATTAGTGCCCAATAGTCAACTTGAGGTGTGGCACCAGGGATAAATCATGGGGGTGGGGAGGACTGTGACACAGGTGGACGGACCTTGAGGGGAACTTACAGATCAGCAGTGGCTGGGTTCTCTTAACTGGCTGGATGGGGCTGAGGACTGGGAAAGCAGAGTGAGACTCAACAGTGGAAACTTGTGGCACTGGATGGCCTAGCTGTATTCCAGCTGCATCCCCAAGGTGGAGTCTGGGCCTGAAGTGCCCATTGCGGTTGGTCTGTGTGAGTGCTTTCACACCCGGAAATCCATCATTCACACACGGGTGTTATATCACCCAGTCTATGCCCCCCCACCCCCGTGCTCAGGTCTTTCGTCTCTGGCTGCTATGCTAGTCCTATTCTGTATACAACTGACTTACACACCCTCTCAAACCACACTGGGATGCCTTTTCGCCAAAGCTCTGCTGAGTTTAAAAATGGCTCCTTATGGTGGAGTCTAGTGGCAGCCCCTTCCAGATAACCTAGTTGTCCTATGTTATGGATGCAGCCCTTGATTGTCATATGACAGTTCTGGATGGACAGGCCCTTCCTGAAAATTTCTTGATGAATATCAGGGTACTTCATGAGCTTCATGGATCAACCACTATCTTGAGAGTCCTCTCCAGGGCCATCTGGAACTCTCTTCCTAGCTGGATCTTTCCTCTCATCCTCCCTTCTTCCCACTGTCTTAGCCATAGTCTCCAGTTTTAGACTGCAAGCACAGACAGCCTGTTGTGGTCCATCCAGATTCAAGAGTTCAAACCTCTTCTTGAGTCCTTCATACCTTAGCTCCCTTACTGACCTCTAGTTATTCTTCCAACCCTACTAAAAGCCGTTTCCTGGGTGCAGGATCGGAGGATCCTGAGTATCTTTGAGCAGAAGCTAGACACTTCATGGGCACCTCAAAAATAGATGTTTGATGGATGGGTGGATGGCTTTAAGGAAGCACTTTCTGAGTTTGCATATCACACTGGAGACCATATCCTGAATGTCTGTGTTATTCCACTCCTCTTCCTTCTCTTTGGCTTTCTAGGAAGTACAGAGGGCTATGTGAAGTCTGCTTTCTTCCTGGAAGTGAGTGAAGAAATGGTCCCAGGCCCCTGGTTAAACTCACGGTACTAGGATGACATTGGTGCCACTCAGCAGGCACAAGCACGCTGGATGCTTTCTGTCCCTCCATCTCTGTTTTCCTTCAGCCCCACCTCTCACCACCCAGCCTCCTGGAACCTGAAGCAATATTTTGAGGGGTCAGAGAGGAGGATAAGAGAGATGGTAGAGACTCACGTAGCACGGGTTAGTGTGATCCCAGAATGCCTGTGTAGGTCAGAGATGACAAATGGCAGGGCCCTGAAGGTGTGCAATCCATTTATTGATTTCAAGCCCGCCCTCCTCCTGTTCCCTCGGCCTCCAGGGAGTGAGAGTCACAGATTCTTAGGGCTGAAATTGTGCAGGAAGGACACGGCTTTTCTATTGGCCAGACATCTGAGGCGGCTTGGCCAAAATATGGAGCCCATTACGGGGAAATCTGGTTCATGTTTCCGATGGAGACAAATAGCCTCCCTCGGGCAGACGGCCTGGGTCTCCGGGTCGCCGGTGCAAGCCTACAGCAGTAGGCATCCCTTGTCCCTTGTCGCTAGTCACCTGGTGCTGTTATGAGAGGGTCGTGAAGCAACAAAACAAGGATAGAGAACAGTGAGACAAGAACTAAAGATTTGCTCTGTGCTGGAAGCCCTTCCAGTTGCATTTGCTGGGTTAGTTAATCCCTGTAGCTCCTGACAAACTGGAATGTGTGTTTGCTTTTCCAGCTCTGAGCCTGGAAGACCACTCAGGTCGGGTAATGCCACTCAGCTTGGGTGTTTCCATCTGTAAGACTGGAGTGGTTCATACACAGATATACACACTCATGCACACATGTGTACAAACCACACACACACACACACACACACACACACACACCTTTCAGGCAAAGTAAAGGAATACAATATTATCCCAAGTGTCTAACATCTTAAATGATTTATTTCTTCTAGAAGCATCTTCATAAGGATATAGAAAAGCTAAGGTTAGGAACAAAGAGAGCAGAAAATCAAAGTCTGAGAGATTGAAGTGTAGAATGGTCCAACTCTCTGGAAAGGGCTGGGCAGTAGTGCAGACTTCTTGAGCTGCAGGGTCTCCAGGATAGCCACAAAACTTCCCCACAGTGCTTACTACTGCTAGGGATAAAAGCATGAGGTTCTGCTCAGTGTCATTCTATTTAAAGAAACAGACCATGCCCAGGATTCATGGCAAACCCCAGAATCCCAGCTGCCTGGAGCTGAGGCAGGGGCATCATAAGATCCAGCCTGCCTTACAGAGTTAGTTCAACTTGAGCTTCATAGCTAAATGTTGTTTCAAGAACAAATGGATGGATGGATGGATGGATGGATGGATGGATGAATGGATGAATCAATGAAGAGACTGAAAGCAGAAAGAAGCAAGTAAGTTTGCAGACTTGTGGGGCCTGGGTACCACCCCGTGTGTAGTCACCTGGACCCCACTTAATCACCCATGTATTCCCCCATCTGGGTCAAGGTATAAAAATGAGGAGTTATTAGAAAATGGCTCTGCAATGCAGAAATCAAATGCTGTCATCTCTCTGCAGGCTTTTCATTTCAAGGATGTCTAAACAAAATGAGGTGACGCTAACGAAGCTGTTTGAACTATGAAGCGTGGGAGATCTCTAATTCACCGAAGCAGAGGAGCCTGGGGTTTTAATCTTAAACATAGAGAGAGTTCATGAACGCAAGGCTCTGGCATGGTTTACTGAATTATAATTGACCAGAGGAACAGTAAAAATAGATTAATGCTAACATGAGTGATCAATTTCCCCCTCAAGTACTGAGCAAGGTTACTCTCTGCAGTTACTTCATTTTGAAGCTTCTTCTGACATCTCGGATTCTCTACGGCGGGCGCTGGGACGGTTACCATGTTTCAAAGTTATCCAGAACCTGATTGGCCGTGTTCCTGCAATACATTTTCCTAACCTCAAGATAAAGATCCATGCATCTCTTTACCCTTTAAACAAAAAATAGCTATTGTAATGGCATGCGGTGGAAAGCATGGTCTGCATACCAAAGCCCGTCCATGCCCTGCTAAACTGTTTAAGTATGGAAGAGGTAGTGGCTAATAGCATCAGGAAATTGAAATTTAAAAATTTTTCTCACTCACTTATTTGATGAGAACTGGTATGCTGACAGGTGAAGCAGAAAGTCATTTTTCAACTTAAATGCCAAGTGGTTAGATAGCATAATATCCAGTCAAAATTAACCACCTCGCTGCTGTGCTGACACCCAGCGTATTTAATGCCAACGGCTCCTGCAAAGCAAACGGCAGACCTCAGGGAATGCCTGCAGAAGGGGGAAAGAAACTGTTACTAATGCTTCAATTATGTAGTAGGCGCCCCAACTCTCTGAGTGGGAAGAATGGACTGGCAGCCAGCTGACTCTCTTGGGCACCGAAGCAGGTCTGAAATCGGTCTGTGCTTTCAGGAGGCCCTCTGGGTGTGCCAAGCCAAATTCTAGAAATGTATGAATTTATATAGGGTCTTCAGAAAGCCTCCTTTACAAGCAAGCCTCTTAGGCTAAAGCAGGTGGAGTTCAGCAGGTTAGAGTGCGGGGTGAAAGATGGCTGACTTCCCAAGATGGATTCCTCTGGGTTATTAAGCAAATGTCCCCTGCCTCCAGAACACGACACATGGGCCCGTGGCACTATATATGGTGGGGTCCTGAGCAGCAAACAGAGGAAATTAGATTCCAAGAAAGAGACTGGAGCTCCCATCTGCTGGTAAGAGAGAAGACAGAGCCAGCGGCTGAAAATTCTATCAAGTCCCTCATAGGACATTTTCCAATGAACCTGTTCCCATGCCCCAGCCGAGGGTGAAAGAGTGCAGCCCTCAACCTCCTCCCCCAGACAGAGACTCTGGGGACCAGCCGGGGCTTTAAATCCCCTGTGACTGAATAACCAGGGGGATCTTGCCCTCTCCTTCCATGAGCACATACATCTGCAAGGCACAAAGTCCCATGGAGCCTCTTGAGTGCCTTGGGACCTGCCTAGAACAAGAGGACAGCCAATGCAGTCCAGGTTCATTAGGCATTTATTGAATTCTTCCTGCTGCAAGGATAGCCTTGAAACTCTCCACATCTTTGGCCTTTTATTTTCCTCTGGGGTATTCCTTGGGCTTCCCAGAGTCAAGCCAAAATCCAGGAAGGCCCAGGTCCCTGGAGTTCCCAGGGGCTACAGTAGAAATGAGCCCACAAAGGAGAGGATAAATGTTATCCATAGCATCCACTGATAGATGAGTCCACCCCAGAATCCTGATCTCTTAGTTTCTAGACATTTTTTGTTGGGGGATGGGGAGGGCGATACATCAGCATTGAAAATAACCTTGAAAACAAAGAATAAAATTCTATTAATGATTATTCTTGAGAACTTAAATAACACAGAAAAAAAATGAGACAAATATCCAGTCCCTTCTGCCACACCTTTGATACCTGCTACTGTGATGTTTCCTCCAAGGATACCATGACAGTCCCATAGTCCCTCCCAACAGCAGTCTGGGCACTGTGGACACTCAGACCTGTAGTTTGTATTGACCGTCTTAGGGTATGTGATTAGCATGTCTCAGCACACTCCAGTAAATGCCAGTGTCATCTTATTCATTTGTCACACTCAAAAATGGTTGCCAAGATTACCACATGCCCCTATAGGACAAAGTCTCTCCAGTACTGAACTCGTTTGAGCAATGAAACCAGTCTGGTGGATTGACAACCTCATGAAGGAAGACACATTTCACCCCAAGAAAAAGCCAGCTAAGCATCTTATCCAGGGTGCTCCTTCTTGCTTATCTTCTTTAGGTGTGCGGATTTTAGCATGATTATCCTATATTATTTATCTAATATCTTCTTGTAAGTGGGTATATACTATGTGGGTCTTTCTGCTTCTGGGATAATCTTTTCTAGTTCCTACCATTTGCGTATAAATGTCATGATTCCTTGTTTTTAATTGCTGAGTAGTATTCCATTGTGTAAATATACCACAATTTCTGTATCCATTCCTCAACTGTGGATATCTGGGTTATTTCTAGATTCTGGCTATTACGAACAAAGCTGCTATGAAGATGGCTGAGCAAATGTCCTTGCTGGGTAAGATGCTCGGTCTTCATTCAGAAAGGCAAACAGGATAGACATTGGAAGGTGAAAACAAGGAACAAGACAGGAGTTTACCACAGAGGGCCTCTGAAAGACTCTACCCAGCAGGGTATTAAAGTAGATGCTGAGACTCATAGACAAACTTTGGGCAGAGTGCAGGGAATCTTATGAAAGAAAGGGGAGATAGAAAGACCTGGAAGGATCTGGAGCACCACAAGGAGAACAACAGAACCAAAAAATCTGGGTCTAGGGGTCTTTTCTGAGACTGATACTCCAATCAAGGACCATTCATGGAGATAACTTAGACCCCCTCCCTGCACAGAGGTAGCCCAAGGCAGCTCAGCCTCCAAATGGGCTCGATAGTAAGGGGGACAGGGGCTGGCTCTGACATGAACTCAGTGGCTGGCTCTTTGATCATCTCCTCCTGGTGTATGTGTGTGTGTGTGGGGGGGGAGAAGGCAGCCTTACCAGGCCACAAAGGAAGACTATGAAAGACAGTCCTGGTGAGACCTGATAGGCTACGGTCAGATGGGAGGAGAGGAGGTCCTCCACTATCAGTGGACTGGGGAAGGGGCATTGGAGGAGATGAAGGAGGGAGGGAAGGAGAGAGGGAAGGTGGCACTGGGAAGGGATGTGGGTGGGGCTACAGCTGGGATACAAAGTAAATAAATTGTAATAAATAAAAAAATATATAAAAAATAAAAATGAAAATTTTTAAATAAATATACTTCTTTAGGTTATAAAAAAAGAGGAAAACCAGCTGATTTTCCATAAATCTAGCCTCATGCAGGGTACATAGACTATCCATACACCAAAGAAAAATAAAAACACTTTCCCCTTGTTCCTGTGGCTCTCTATATGTTCCTTTGCATTGTGTTCATTCATGTGACATTGTTTTTATTAGTTTTCATCTTCCATTGGATCCTGTGAAATTTTTAGGGTAGAATTTACATTTTGTTTTTTAAAGATTCACTTTAGTTTTAAGTGTGTGTGTGTGTGTGTGTGTGTGTGTGTGTGTCCAGGTATATGCATATAAGTGTACGTGCCAGTTGAGCACAGGGGAGGTTGTTAGATCCCCTGGAGCTGCCAGTGCAAAAAACTGAACCTCCATCCTCTGGAAGAGCAAATGCTCTTGGTTACTCAGCTCCCCAGGGTGGAATCTCTCATTTGTTTGTTTGTTTGGGGTTTTCTTTGTATTTAGCATCTATTACTGTGTCAGCACAGAGTGGGTTAGACTGGAAAAAATGGAGGAAGGAGGGAAAAAAGGAAGGATGGGAGGGAGACTGGATGATCTGACCTGGGACACTCTTGAAAAGATGCACACGTGTTCACTTGCACCCACACAACAGTGGTACTCACAGAGAAAATTTACTCACTACACAAGCATCTGTTGCTTTCAACTGGATGGTGATTTCTAAGGTTAAGATTTCTCTGCATAAGCACTAAAAATTTCCTAAGTCTGCATCAAACAACATTCAGGGAATCAGGAACAATGCATTCTCCAGTGAAGTAGGACCCTTACTTTTAAATAAGGATAGTTAGGATTGTCAAAGGAGAGGGAAACTTTCTCTATTGCTTTAAAAGACAATTTACTGCATCATTAACACATGTCGTTTAATGGAATGTCCTGTTATTTTGGGAGGGAGAAATGAATACTCCACACTAAATATAATAACAACACAAACCTTTAATAAATAACTGTAAGAGTTTTTAAATATTTAAATGCTATATCTAAAAGTCCTGAGGGACTGGAGAAAGTATGGAGGGAAGATCTGGCTTGCAACGCACTAAAAATAGGTCCTGACACAAGTGTTATCAGCTCCTTTTCTTTTTCTTTTTCCGTGCAGGCAGGGAAATGGATACTGGGTAGCCTTTCTGCAAAGATGACAGAGCAGAGTGCCTGTCCTAAGGCTATCATGGAAAGAGTTGTGGAGAACAAGAATGAGCAGAGTTCAACAAAGGGAAGATCCCTGCTCCCAACCCTTCCTAATATTGATCGCTGAGAACATTCAGACCCCATGAAATTGCAGGGCACGCTAGGAAAGTCAAGTTAGTCATTCTCGAGAGATTTAGTATTCCAGCAATGGTGCCGAGCACTTCCAGTGGATCATTCCACTGGCATCCTTCAGCTTTTATGATCCAGTACCTGTGATGGATTTGGTTGCAGGTGATACCACTGACACTTGGAGAGGCTGAACTGCTGCCCAAGGCTGGAGCTCTCCAATGGGCTGGGAATCCGGGATCAGATGGTGCTTTGTGGGAAACACCCTCTCTCCAAGAGAAAGCCGAGATGGCATCTTCTTGTTCCTCCAGTCACAAGTAGAGCTGTGCCAGCTACCTGGAAAAGTTGAGAGGAGCCAGCCTTCATGAGCTGAAGGCTGAGATTAAGGGAAAAGGCAACTGGAGAATCTGCCAATCAGTGGGCCCTGAGCAGCTGGCCAGGCTCTAGAGGAGAGCAAACTTACACATGAGAGAAAGAAAGGTCCCTCCTGATCTTTGCAACAGGTGAAGGTGTGGCCATAATTCCCTGCTGTAGGCATAGACAGGGGTCCAGCCATGCTGTTGTGTGAAACGATACATGAGTCTGCAGGCTCCCACATGAGGTCAAATTCTGGCAATGGGCAAATCCTGTTGGATCATAAGAATACATATTAACATTCTCTGTCCCTCTGTCTTGCACTATCTCTGTCTCTCTGTCTCTCTCCTCCTACTCCTCCTATTCCTCATTTCTCTCATCTTTCTCCCTCCCTCATTTGGAGAATAGGACACATTGTCTCAGTATTTTATAGTAGCCTTCAATGCTGTTAGCCGTGGGATGGAGTCAAGGCCACAGGAAGCAAAATGCAGAAGAGGAAAACACAGCAGAAATCTCAGAAAACCTTGATTTGAGATCCCTGATCACACCAACCAACAGATTCTTTTGTTTTTCTTCACATCAAGTTGCAGCTCATATTGTTAGGAGACAAAGGCATTATAACACACACATACATACATAAACCGACACAAACACACAGAGGAGGGTGTAAGGGAGGGAGGAAGGGAGGGAGAACCAAGCCCAGACAGTGTTTTGGGGCTTGGCCTCTAATATTGAGGTCTGATATTTCACACCCTGGTAACTACACAAACTATCACCACCAGGCATGAACAAGGGCTGTCCTAGCTTGCTTTCTATGGCTGCCATAAACACCATGACCAGAAGCAGCTTGGAGAGGGAAGGTTTTATTTCATCTTACAACTTGCAGCCCACCAAGAAGGGACGCCAGTGCAGGAACTCAGAATAGGAGACTGGAGGCAGGATCTAAAGCAGAAGCCATGGCAGGGTGCTCCTTACTGGCTTGTTCCTCATGGCTTGTGCAACCTGCTTTCTTGTGCAACCCAGTACGACTTACTAGGGATAGCACCCTACCACATTGACCACTAATCAAGAAAATGTCTCAGGGAAGTGCCTACAGGCCAGTCTGATGGAGGCATGTTCTCAACTGATGCTCCTCTTCCCAGACAACTCTGGATTTTGTCAAGTTGGCTAAAAAAAACAACCAGAATAAGGGCCTTTAGCATCCTAGGTGACATATGTTAAACTCAGCATACAGCAAAGAAAAGAAGACCCAAATGAGGGTAGCTAAGTTAGTCTTTCCAATCTGGAGAATTCTTGCTCAGTTTAGTGAAGTGCAGATTGCTTTAGTGGAAGAGCCTATACTTCCAAGCAGATGCATGAGGCTGCCTAGACTCTTAGGTCTACCAAAGCATGATTCATAGGCCTCTAGAGCACTCAGGGACCTCTGATTCCAGGTGTTTGCATGCAACAATATTGCCACTAAGGTTAGTCAATACCTAAGTAATTCTCACCATAATAGTTGCCTCCTCTCAGCCACCTACTTAGTGATAATGAAAGAAAATGATTAGCTACTTCCTGTGCTCTGTCCCATTTCTTATCTATGCCTCTCATTCCTCCTTCTATACTCTACCACACATAGTATGGCATGACCCATAGGAGGCCCTGAGACCACCAACACTGATTTGAACAGCGCATGTAACAATATACCATCTTGACTTAGACCCAGGGCACGGATTGATCCGCTAAAATGAGCAGCAATAGACTGTCCATTGCGAAGCAAGTTTACAAATTCTTCTTTACTCCTCTTGATATCTGGAAATATTCCTGCCTGCTTCTGAGCACTGGGCTCTCCTCTCGCTTTATACTTTTTTAAGTGTCCCTTAGCTCTGGTTCTGACTTTTTTTTATTATGAGCACTTGAAAGTGGTTCTGTCTGAGCTGTTACACCTGCTGGAACATGGAAGCTATAGCTCTCCCAGAACTCAGGGCCCAGAGCATACAGGGCCATGTGTGAAGCTCATGGGTGCTGCGTGGGTGCTGCCCACGCTGCCATCCAGCTTATCACGTTCCTGAAGAAATGTCAGTATCTTTCCATTTGCCTGCCTGACCGTGGAGACATCCTGACACATTGGCTGTCAAGAGTTGCCTCTGTGGCCTGTGTTGTCATGTGGCTCCTTCCTTCCTGCCCTTTCATACAGATGGAAAGATTCACCACACCACTGATTATGTGCACATGCCACTCAGAGACTGTCCTTATTTCTACATGGGTATTTCAATCCTACAACATTTTAGGCATTTTTTTTTTCCAGTGGGGTCTCTGTGACTACCCAGCCAGTGAGAGTCCAATGAAAGATCTTCTTGAACATGACCCTGTCTATACACTGCTGAGTGGGGTCACATTTCCATGCCTGGCATGGCTTTTCCCCCACCAAGCCTAGCATTCTGAAGCCTGATAATGTCAGCCAGATAATGCCCTCATAGTGTCAGCACTTGGGACAGTGAGAAAGGAGGATGTTGAGTTTGAAGGCACAGCAGGGATACGTAATGAGAATCGTCTTAAACAAAAAGAAACAAAACAAAACAAAACAGAAAACCAAAATTTCATATCCTAGGGCATAGTGGGCAAAGAAGGTCTCTGAAACACAGAGAGGGAGAGAGAGGGAAGAGGAAGGAGGGGGTGGGAGAGGAAGAGGTGGGGGTGAGGCATAGTCTTCATCCTAGGGTGGGTCGGGCACGCACAGGTTGCAGTATCATCCAGATGGCTTTGGAGGTACTGCAGCTCCCTTTGCCTTCTCTGGGGGAGCTTCCAGGTGCTTTACAGACCCTGCAACTGCCAACCTGAGCTACGACAGTGAACGGACAGAGAGACAGCCCACCAGAAGATAAATCTCTCAAATCAGAAAACACCATACATTAGAGCCAGAAGAGGCCTTAGGAATGACCTAATTAGAGCCCCCTCATTTTACAGGCAAGTAAACTAGGGCCCAGAGGAGTGTGATTTCCCCCAAAGTCACATAGCTAATTAACGGAAGAGTCTAGACCAAAATCCGGGTCTCCCAAACCCTGCCAGATGTTTCATCCTATTGCCTGTGCCTCTTTTGATTAATAACCAGTTTCTTCCTGGTTCTGCCTCAGTAGGACTTCTTCAAATGGGTTCTCTATGTTTTTTTTTTAATAAGTACAACATAAGGATAACATTTTGTGGTCAAGCAAATTGGAGAGATGAAAAACCAAGAATTAAACTAATTTATTGATTCTGACATCCCACAAAGGCAAGTGACATACGTGGCATGTCTCTACTTTAATTAATCATGGGTTTCTTTCTGAGGATATGGACATATTGGTTCTATAACTAGAGAAGTGTGAGCCCATCATAATTTTCAATGAATGCAGTCTCTTTTTCTTTCTTTTCTCTCTTTCTTTTTTTTTTTTTTTCAAAGTCCAATGTTCACGTGGCATTTTGAGTTTACATGCCAGAGTACAAGCACTCCACCATGACTCCGAAGCATAAGAACTTGTCTGCTTGGAGAATTCTAGGCTTTCACTCCCCCTCAATATCATCCACAAAGTGGTATGTGGGAGTGGGAGGTATGTTTCCATCTTAGTCCATCTGGGCTGCTATAACAAAATACCACAAACTGTGTGGTTTATAAACAACAGAAATTTATCTCTCACAGTTTTCAAGTCTGGAAAGCCTAAGATCAAGGCACCAGTGGGTTCAGTGTCTGGTGAGGGCTTGTTATTGGTTCATAGATGGTAACTTTCCTCTGTATCACCCCAAGGAGAAAGGGCAAAGATGCTCTCTGGAGCCTACTGTAAAGACACTAATCCCATGACAGGAGCCAACCTTTGAAAAGCTCCATTTCCTAATGCCACCACAATGAGAGTTCGAATCTCAACCTAATTTTGAAGGGCAAAACCATTCATGCCCACACAGTCAAACAAAACAAACAAACAAACAAACAAACAAACAAGCAAAATCACAAAAACTTTCCAATGAAAGTTTAATTTGAAAAAGTTAATATTAAACCTTAAAAAGCATCCATCCCTAATTACCTCAAATGTGCAGTGGCCTCAGAGCTGTTGAACACGCATAGGGGGGTATACTTTACCCGTTCAAATATGGGCCCCAGCTAAGACTCCTGACGGGCCCCACTAGAGCTATTGGAGGCTGAATGGCACAGAGGAGACTTTGCTGATGCAATGGGCCCATCACATAAACTCCCTGGTTGGCTGTGACACAAGTTATCTTAAGGAAAGGCTTTATATGACTATGTCTCACCACATAGTTCCAATTGAGTTATCACAGGGGTATTGAAAAAAAATCATCAGAGTTGGCAGTAACTCAGTAAATAAAATCACGGCTTTAATTGCTCCAGTGCAGCAGGTCGATCATTATCAAGAAAGGTTTTGATATATTTTTTAATTAAACGGTGACTTTGTTGATCGATTTCACTGATAATCATGCAATCCCCTCCCTCATTTCCCAGCCTTCGAAATGGTTTGCTTCATGCATTGATAGGCTGAGACCTAATCTAAATTCAGCCTAATACAGGCCCTAGGCATGTATTCTCCCGTCTCTGTGCCTCAGTTTACCCACTCTGTATTTCCCAGATGCCTTTCCTACCATGGAATTGTGAGATTTGAGTGGAAGATGCTATGTTCGTGGGCAGAGCTTTAATGGCAAAGGAAGCCTGGACTGTTCTTCATTTACCCATCTCCAAGAGATGGACCAATGTTTGTCCCGAGTGCTGGGATTACAAGTGTGCTCTAGCATACCATGTAGGCTTCACAGAGGGAACCTTAGTCAGTGCTCACATATACGACCCAGCTCCACCTCCAAAGAGCAAAGGCTCTTTGCTGTGAGGCCCATTTCATTGGTGACGTGGAGGCTTGGAGAGGTCAATGGCTAGGTTTAGTCTGTGTAGAACACTGAGAATCGGTGATTGGAATGAAAGAAGGTGATCAGAGCAGGCTGTGTGTATAAGGAATACATGCTTCCTTTACCTTCTTTATTGCCCTTCAGAATGATTTCCATATAACCCATTTGATCCAAGAAATCCCATTTTGTTTGGAAATAGTGAGGAAGGACAGTCCAGTGGTCCTGGGAGCATTACGTTTTTGTTTCCATGTCTACCAAAGTTCACCCAGCAGACACGGCTGTCCCCTAGGCAGGAGGCAGGGGATGGCTTTCTGAGCCTCCAGCCCATACCAGTGCCTTATGTCAGGTGCTCTAAACTCTGACCTGACACTTTTCAGTCTTTCTCTTGCGGTGTTTGTTTATCACTGATGCTAGGAGGACAAAGGGACTTTATTAGTGTAAAGTACCATATAAGTTAGTGACTCTCCTCTTGAGAGATGAACTTCATTCAAGAGCCTATAACCACCAATGGGGTCATTTGTCCCAGCTCAGGTTATGCACTCAGCTCAGCTGAGATCAGCCTCTACCTAATTTTGTCCATTTCCAAGAAACACGCCTGATCACCTTCTTTCCACCTGGCACACATCAGAAGACACCCTCAAAGCTCAGAGTATGTGTGGCGCCTCTGTGGAGGCATTGGAGGGGTTTCTCCCTACAGTAAATCCTGCCCCGTCACTTGCTCCTACATGGTTGTCCCAGGAGCCCTTCTGCCTGCAACTCAGTCCCTGAGTTTCTCTGGAACACTCACCTGAGGTGTGTTGGCACTCTCTGGCACCTTCAGTAATGCCACATGGAGAACAAAGGGCTTCTCAAGGTAGGCCTGGGAAGACTCGGGATCCCACTGAGCAGCTAATCCTTGTAAAGGGGTCCTGGTGGGAAGAAGGGTCATCAGGCTGAATAGCATCTTCTGGGGAAAGTTATTTGGTTCCTAATAAAGCTTCTAGAGACCCTGGAGAAGCAAGAGCTTCCCTATCTTCTCTCGGCCTCTGGTTGTCAAACACAGAAGACCCCTGGGTGCCAGCCTGCTTCTTGCCTATCATTTCCTCACCCATCCCATTTACTATGAAAACCTACTCTCATACCCCAACCTCAGGAATGTAAAGAGCTCTTTGATCTCACCTTGGGTCACAGGGGAGCTGACTAAGATTAGATCCAATCTCTGATGTGATGGAGGGAGAGGAAAAACAGGAGGCAGAGCTAGAGCTAATGCTGGTGCTGAGGGCCAAGGGCAGAACTATTTCATAGTTCTGTCTGAACACTTCCATTTTATTGTTAGCTTCTTGGACACGATGAAGAACTTTCTAGAAAAAGAGAAGATTCTGGGGGGGGGGGTTAGAAGAGTAGAAGTTACCTCAACTACAGAGAAACGGTCTTAACAAATCATTGAGGAAGATTGGACATTGCTGGATGGCTCTCAGGATACAACAGACATAGGGAGACAGGTGTGCACCATGGATCCTTGACAAATCTGTGAAAAGGATATCTCTGATTTTTCTCCTGATGCCCTCATTCTTCTCCCTCCAAGTATACAGATTTAACAGAAAGAAAGGGGAATAAGGCCTTCTGGTACAGGGTTTTGTTTTTTTTTTACTTTGGTTCAGTGGTTGTTTCTGTTGGAATGGGGAGACTCATGAGCACAGGGCAGAGAGCTGAGCAGCCAAGTTTCTGACCCCTTCAAATGAGATGCCAGTAGTAGCCCCTGAAGCTGGGAAAAAAATACTCACCTTTCCAGATATTACCAAATGTGCCCAGGGGCCACTCTGCCTATCAGATGAGATCCATTGCTGGAGATGTGCCCTTCATGTAGACTCTGGGTAGAAAGATGAAGTTTATTTTAATTGCACTTGTTTTATTTATCTCGTGTGTGTGTGTGTGTGTGTGTGTGTGTGTGTGTGTGTAAGCCACAATACCTGTGTGGAAGGTCAGAGGACATTTTCAGAGTCAATTCTCTTCTACTATGTGGGATCCTGGTATTGAACTCAAGCTGGGCCATCTTGCTAGCCTTAGAGATGGATATTTTTTTCCAGATGTCATTAATACTTTATAAACCATAAAACGGTATTCTCACTCCTGATTTTTTTTTAACTTTACTATTTGTACAGCACAGATGTGAGCCTCTTCACCCAGTGTGTATGTTGGGATTATAACCCCAACTACCTTTAAATGTGACCAAAAGAAGAAATGAAGTTAAAACAGGGCCATGGTTGGGCCCTATCTAATATGTCCAGTGTCTTTATAGAAGAAGAAAATTAGGGTACAGAGATCCACAAAGGATGAAGACAAATATGGAAGATAGCCAGCTACAAGACCAGAACACCGGCCTCCTAAAAAACTAGTCTCGCGGTACCTGACACTATGACATTAAACTTTGTTCCTGCAGAATGGTGAGAAATGTCTACACTGATGCCACCCAGACTCTGTGTACCACTGAGGACACTCCCTGCGCTGGATGGGAACATTCAGGAGCCCAGCAAGGTCCATTGTGCCCAAGTGGGATGGGGGCCACATCAGTGACTTTTCTGTGACTAAATACCTGACAACGACTCAAGGAAAGAAGGATGTATTTGGGTTTGGCTTCTGAGGGTGGCAGGAGCTCCAGGTGGCTAGGCTCATTGCTCTGCAGCCAAGAAGCATGGAGTGATGGATGCTGGGACTCAGCTGCCTTCGGCTTCTTCACTTTTCCTTTTTGTTCAGTCTAGACCCCAGCCCATCAGGTGGTCCTGTGACATTCAGAAACCTTTCCAGAAAGGCCCTCAACACAGCCAGAGAGTCTCCATCTGGTCAAGCTGGTATGGAGGAGTCATCATCGTAGGTGATCTAAAAGCTCTTACCTCTAGGATCAAGAGATCTAGGGTCTAAGGTCTAGGATCAGTATCAAGGGAAGGCACTTCCTTTGAATGTGATGGTTTTATTTACCGGGAATTTTCTCTTCCTTCATTAGCTTTTGTTGGCTGCAGTTTCTGTTACAGACTTGGACATTAGCTAACCATGTGTGCTTCTTGGTGGCAGAGAAACATACATGGGTGAGATCATGACAACATACTATTAAATGATTTATCGTTATGGTTTGCTTCCATCTACTTTGTCTGTTTCAATTTTCACAGCATCTTCATATAGATTTCATATAGATTCGAGTGAACATTTAGATAAAGCAAGTCATTCGCTCTTGGTAAGTAGCCCAGCACTATGCATTAGTTGGCTTATCATGTTGATGAATGTATCAAGAACATCAGGGACTGACTAGCAGCCAGCTGGTTTTAGAATGAAAGACACATAGCTAC
This sequence comes from Meriones unguiculatus, assembly GCF_030254825.1. Lineage (NCBI taxonomy): Eukaryota > Metazoa > Chordata > Mammalia > Rodentia > Muridae > Meriones > Meriones unguiculatus. The sequence continues at coordinate 8,921,298 of NC_083361.1, forward strand.
ACCATAAGGATTATATACATATCTAGAAAGTATGAATTTGAATGTATTGCCAGGGGCTGTAGCTCAGCAGTAGAAGGCTTACCCAGTATTCTAGGCCCTAAGTTCCATCCCCAGTACAGAAAATAAAGCTAACTGGTGGCTCACATACTCAGTTCCTGGTCTTAGGAGGCTGAGGGAGGAAGATGTTAAGTTCAAGGCCAACCTGGGCTATACGGTGAGCCCTACCTCAAAATATTAAAACACAAGTTTAAAGACATTAAGTGGATGCTAGGGCTAGGGAGATGGCTTAGAGATGCAAATGTGAGGACTTGAACTTGGATCCCCAGCACAATGAAAAAGCCAGGCATGGCTGCATGTGTCCGTTACCCCAGCTCTAAGAAGGGCAGAGCTGGGTAGGGAGCTTGCACGCCATCCATCTGGCCTAAATGAAGGGCTCCATGCTCAGTGTGAGTCCCTGTCTCCAAAACTAAGGGGAGAGCAGTGGAGGAGGAGATTCAAAGCCAATGCCTGACCTCCACACACAGAAACACACACACAGACAGGCCACACACACACACACACACACACACACACACACACACGCATTCTCACAAGTGGGCCCATATGCACACATACATTCACACGAACACACAGGCAAGTGCATTTTTACACACATACACACACACACACACACACACACACACACAAACATGTACACACTCATGTATACACCTACATGTGTACACACAGACGCACATCACATACACTCCGCTCACACCGGCAAATGCTGATTTGCGAAGGTGTCCTGACTTTGTGTAAATGACCGTGAGCGTGAACCGTCTTCCAGAACTCTCCTCCCAGAAGCTAGGCAGCAGCCAGGGTAAGCGGTCCTCGTGGCCGCCTCGCACAAGCTTGCTTGGCTGTTATGACCAGATGAAGCCAGTCATTACAGTTGACATTCACGGACTCCATGAAACAGGTGCACAACCCCCACTGGATATGCTGGGCTGTGCACAGACCCTAACAGATGTCCGAAAACCACCCCTCCCTCATGCCTCATCATAGTCTGTGAGAGGGTTGCAAAAATGACTACAGAATCCAAAGTAACTAACATCTCAGATAATAACTCACATTTTCTTCAAACATGATTCTCTCTCTTTCTCTCTCTTTACACACACACACACACACACACACACACACACACACACACACAGACACACACACACAATCTTCAGATTTTGCTTGGACTTTTAAAAACTGCCAACAGTAGTAAGCATACAAACTATCTTTACGATTTATGGGATATAAGAAAAAATACAAAGTTCCATAGATTTGTCTATTTTTTTCCCTAAGAAAGATGTATTATGCCGGTACCAGCAATAAGATGAAGAAAAACCATGAAATTCTTCATGTTATTATATGAAAATTGTCATGCTGCTAGGATACCCTCATTGCCCACGAACAGCCTCAGACACCGGGTATTTATCCTGACATTTTTTTCCCCGTTTCCTTGGACAGTAGCTTTAGCCTTGTGCAGTTGTAAAGTCCCACAAAAGAGTATTTACTTTATCTTGTCAGAGAATGCAGTCATGAAAGAATCATAAGCGTCCCGTGTTTATCAGGTTGTCTCTGCATACCGGTTGTCATTGGAGATACGGGCTCCTATTTTCTCTCCATCTCTCTGCCGCTGAAGAAAATGAAATGTCTTGCTGCTCTCTTCAGCAGCAACAACAAAATATCAAGAATCCTAAGTTATCGGAGAAAGCCTGTCCTCCCATTAGTACTATGTTAGTGATAAACAATGTTTTATGCCCCATAATTAAGGTACAGGTAATGAGCAATTATGCAGATCATGAATTAATTATATTTAAAATAGGGGCCATTACAATCAATATTCACTACAATTTCAACTGCATTCTGGAATTAATAAATCTAATTAAAACTTTCAATTGGCAGGAATCTGTTTGTGTCACCGTTCTCAAGAATCACAATTAACAGCTGTCTGTGATTAATGTATTTCATGTCACTACACAGACACCAAGGATTTAAGGGTACAGTGCTGGCACCTTTGTTGAGCTAGACTGGTTAAGACAAACACGTGTTGGGGTGATCTTTCTGCTTTCTAGACTGCTCCCCTCCAATGTGAGTCAACGGTATCTTTGATGGACAGTGGTGCCTCATCATTTTGGATTAAGCAATTGTTTCAAAGACAAGTGGGCGGGGACAGTCATTTTTGTGTGGCCAGTTAGTGGTTCCTTTCAATGAATATGGGATTTGGAAGACACCCTGCCTCTACTGTAGGCCTGTGCTTCCTAAGGGGTTGGCCTTCCTCTTCCCTTTGGGATCAGTTCATGCCCCAGTCCCAACTGAGAATGCTGCATGACCTCAGTTGAAAAGTCACACAAGTCACAAAAGTAACTTTGGTGTGGTTTTTGAGGATTGGATTAGCATGCTTTTTCCAGAGGAACAGACCTATCACACCTGAAAGGCTGAGAACCTGGAAATTACTTGGCCCAGGAGGCTGTGCCTCAGCAGCAGCAGGCTGGCATCAAAAGGCTGATGGGTTCCTGGAGGGCAGCTGGCCCTCGGTCCATGTTGGAAGTTCAAGAACACTGATTCTGATTATCACTGAAGGAACCAGCATCAACAACAGGGTACATTAATTCTGCAGCCAGAGGAAAAGCTAAGGGAACAAAGAGGATTCCCTCTCTCTCTCTCTCTCTCTCTCTCTCTCTCTCTCTCTCTTCTTCCATATTCTTTCATGCCTGTGCTGACACCAGAAAGTACCACCCACATTTAGGGTGGGTCTTCTCACATTAAAAAAAGGTAATCAAGAGAACACTGCTCCTGCCCTCCAGACAAGTTCACAGGCCAAACCAATGCCGAAAATCCTTCAGCTGAGGCTCTCTGCTCAGGTGCTTCTCAGTAGTGGCAAGATGACATTTAAAATCAATTGTCTCTTACAAATAGAGCTGCTATGAACATGGTTGAGCAAATGTCCTTGTTGTATACTTGAGCATCTTTTGGCTATATGCCTAAGACTGGTATAGCTGGATCTTGAGGTAGCACTATTCCTAATTGTCTGAGAAAGCACCAGATTGATTTCCAAAGTGGTTATATAAGTTTACATTCCCACCAGCAATGGAGGAGGGTTCCCCTTTCTCCACATCCTCTCCAGCATGTGTTGTCACTTGAGTCTTTGATCTTATTCATTCTGATGGGTGTAAGGTGAAATCTCAGGGTGGTTTGATTTGCATTTCCCTGATGACTAAGGATGTTGAGCATTTCTTTAAGTGTTTCTCTGCCATTCAATATTCCTCTATTGAAAATTCTCTGTTTAGCTCTGTACCCCATTTTTTAATTGGATTACTTGATTTGTTTCTATTTAACTTCTTGAGTTCTTTATATATTCTAGATATTAGCCCTCTGTCAGATATAGGGTTGGTGAAGATCCTTCCCCAACCTGTAGGCAGTCGTTTTGTTCTGACAACAGGGTCCTTTTCTTTATAGAAGTTTTTCAGTTTCATGAGGTCCCATTTACTGATTGTTGATCTTAGAGCCTGTGCTGTTAGTGTTCTTTTCATGTAGTTGTCTCCTGTGCCAATGAGTTGAAGGCTTTTCCCCACATTTTCTTCTAACAAGTTTAGTGTGTCTGGTTTTATGTTGAGGTCTTTGATCCACTTGGACTTTAGTTTTGTGCAGGGTGATAAGTATGGATCTATTTGCATTTTTTTACATGTAGATATCCAGTTAGACCAGCACCATTTGTTGAAGATGCTATCTTTTTTCCATTGTATGGTTTTGGAATCTTTGTAAAAAAAAAAAAATCAGGTGTCCATAAGTCTGTGGGTTTATTTCTGTATCTTCTATTCAGTTCCATTGATCCACCAGCCTGTTTCTATGCCAGTACCATGCAGTTTTTATTACTGTTACTCTATAGTTCAGCTTGAGATCAGGGATAGAGATACCTCCAGAAGATCTTTCATTGTAGAGGATTGTTTTAACTATTCTGGGTTTCTCGTTATTCCATATGAGTTTGAGAATTTTTCTTGAAACAACCCAGATGTCTCTTAATTGAGGAATGGATACAGGAATTGTGGTATATTTACACAATGGAATACTACCCAGCAACTAAAAACAAGGAAATCATGAAATTTTCAGGCAAATGGTGGGAACTAGAAAAGATCATCCTGAGTGAGGTATCCCAGAAGCAGAAAGACATGCATGGTATATATTCACTTATAAGTGGATATTAGACATATACTATAAGATAATCATACTAAAATCTGTACACAGAAAGAAGCTAAGCAGGAAAGAGGATCCTGAGTAAGGTGCTCAATCATCCTTCAGAAAGGCAAATGGGATAGACATCAGAAGAGGGTGAAAACAAGGAACAAAATAGGAGCCTACCACAGAGGCCTCTGAAAGACTCTACCTAGCAGGGTATAAAAGCAGAAGCTGAGACTCATAGACAAACTTGGGGCAGAGAGCAGGGAATCTTAATGAAAGAAGAGAGAGCTAAAAAGACCCGGAGGGGACTGGAGCTCCACAAGGATAGCAACAGAATGAAAAAAATTCTGGGCCCAGGGGTCTTTACTGAGACTGATACTCCAACCAAGGACCATGCATGGAGATAACCTAAGACCCCTGCACAGATATAGCTCATGACAGCTCAGTTTCCAAATGGGCTCCCTAGTAAGGAGAACAGGGGCTGTTTCTGACATGAACTCAGTGGCTGGCTCTTTCATCACCTCCCACTGAGTGGGAGCAGCCTTGCCAGGCCACAGAGGAAGACAATGCAGACAGTCCTGATGAGACCTGATAGGCTAGGGTCAGATGGAAGTGGAAAGAGAACCTCCCCTATCAGTGGACAGGGCATAGGAGGAAAAGAGGGAGGGAGGGCAGAATTGGGGTGGGGCTACACCTGGGATACAAAGTGAATACATTGTAATACATTTTAAAAAATTGAAAAAAAAATGAAAAAATAAAATCACTCATCTCAAGGACAGAAGCCTCTTGTTTTCCATTGTACTCAAACCAAGAAAATGGACATTTAGAGCCAGAAGACACCACATTCCTGCCACAGAGAGCAGCATTGGGGGAGAGAGAATAAGCTATAACTTCACTTGTGCTATTAAATCAGCCATCTGCCAGTCATTTTTTTTTTTTTTGTACTATGAAAAATACCAGAGGAAAACACACAGAAAAGAGCCATTCTACCATATGAACGGCTGTCTCCACTGCTGTGGGCCCAAGGTGAGGCTAAGCATTGTGGCTGGGAGCATTTGGTAAAGCAAAGCAACTCCTACCTCATGCTGGTCAGAAAGCAGAGAGGGAGACACAGGAAGGGGTCAAGGCAAGATACAGCCCCCAATGATATGCCTGAGGGACCTATTTTCTTCAGCTAGGCCTATGTCCTCAAATTTCTGGCACCTCTCAAAATAGCAGTAGCAGCGTGGCTCTAAGCCTTCCACACCCAGGCCTGTGGAGAGTGCTTCAAATTCCAATCGTCTCACCTTTGGACTCTGGAATTGTCACTTTTACAATCAGTAAGAATGTTCTCTTTGTGGGGTGAGCCTCCCTGTGTAGTCGCTGGCATGGTATTAGCACACTCATAGCTTCTGTGTAGTAGTTTTACCAACTCATCCTTAAATAACTTAAAAATCTTGGATAAAGTAAAGGATTTGGGGCAGTAGAAGGTAGGTGATAGGATAGGGCGGGGACGGGGAGGAGGAGACCTTTCAATGAAACTCAAGTGCATTAATATCTGCTATTGAATGGGATCTTCAAATTGCATAGAGTTTCTGGCAGATACACTTGTGATGGGGATGTTACTGGAAGCTGGAAACGAGCTTCCTCCCAAACTCCTGTTGACAGAGGGCAACATGAATCAGCAAAGCTCTATTTGCCTTCTGTCAATGGCTTTCTGTTTGTTGGGTGGGAATGGTTTCTTCCAAAGCTGCAAACTGATCCTTGGGTGGTTAACCTGAGAAGGACAGTCAACAATATGAACCCTTTTTTAGATTTGTTTTTAGTAGGTAACTTTCCATTTGTAAAAGATGTTTATATCCATCCTCACGTTTGACCTCTCAGCAAAAGCTATGTCCCTCCTTAACTCGCCCATCCTCATCTGACTGAACAGATAATAGGTAGTTGGGTTGAGGTCTGGGTGAGAGCTGAGAAGTGACTTGACAAGCATAGGTCTCTTCTCTCAATATTAAGTAGGATGCTGTGTTGTAAGAAATTTGGCCATGACTTTTCTCCTGCTGATCCCATCTACCCTTGGAGAGGTGATCGTCAAGCTGACCACACTCTTTGGAGAAGCTGAGTGCAGATAAACCGTTGTGGGATTTGGAGGGACCATATGCATGTACATGACTCCTGTTATAGTATAGCTACCCTTTAGACACACTGCTGGCTGGCAGGGATGACTTAAGACATGCTACTGCTGTTCCCTATTGCATATTTGCACAAACATGCAGCAGATGCGGAAACTCACACAGGCTTAGAATTTCAGGTGAAATACAAACGTGGCCATCACACTGCTGTAGGACTGTGGAGAGTTAAAGTGGTTTAAAGCATATGGAGCCAGATGCTAGTCTGTGAAACCTGTGTCATCAGAAATGTACAAACTCATTAATGGATAGGATAGGATAGGATAGGATAGGATAGGATAGGATAGGATAGGATGGGATGGGATGGGATGGGATGGGATGGGATAGGATGGGATAGGATAGGATGATGAATTCCCGGTCAGTATAAAAGTCATAAGTACAGTGACACACACCCATCTTGCTTTTTTCCTCTTTTAGCAAAGAATAAGAAAGAAAGTACCAGAGTCTATGTTTGTATGTCACAAGAGTATAGTGACCCAGCAGTTTCATCAGGCTGTGGATTTTTATATTGTATGCATGCTACCAAAAGTATCTTTATTCCTGCTCTAGAAAATATATTTATGACATTGTTAATCAAAGAGAATGCAGACTAAATAAAGGATAGATAGCTTAAAAAATGAACTAGAGTGATATGTTAGCATGCTAATTAATAAAAAAGTTATCAATGAAATAAGAGTTTTTGAGATGTTTATGAGATGAGATGTACGTGGTCTCGGACATTCTATACTTTTGATTTCTTATCCTATGCGCATATTTGTTTCCAATATTGTGCTAATTTTACACATACCTTTTTAAAGACACTATCTAAATATCAATCTGGACCTCCACCCCCATCTTACTCTAGTATCAGTCTCTATAGCAGTGGTTCTCAGCCTGTGGGGTATGACCCTTTTAGGGATGGACTGACCCTTTCACGGGGGTCACCTAAAACCATTGGAAAACACAGACATTTACATAATAATTCATAACAGTAGCAAAATTGCAGGTATGAAGTTGCAATAAAATTAATTTTATGGTTGGTGTTCATCACAACATGAAGAACTGTATTAAAGGGTCACAACATGAAGACGGGTGACAGCCACTGCTTTAGGGCCTTATCTGTATCATTGGGAGTACAAACAACAAAAGAAAGACAATGACTCATGAATGCCGCAACATTTTAATTAACTGAGAAGGTAAGATCTGCAACAACAAAGCAGTCATAGAAAGATGGACTCAGGAAGTGCCAAGTTCAAAGTATGACTAGAGAGTTTTCCAGAACAAGAATTCTCTGCCTATACATCAGATTTCTCTATGTCATCATCAGCACCTTGGAAGATTAGTGTCAGTAGCAGATGGTCCAGGGAGACTCAGATCTTTCTCAGTTCCTTTTCTACAAGTTTTGTGTTCTGATTGAGTTTGCAGCCAACTTGACACAATGTAGAGTCATTTAAGCAGAGGGAGCAACAATCGATAAAATGCCTTCATATGAGAGTATTGGCCTGTAGGCAAGTCTATGGAGCATTAACTTAATTAGTGGTTAGTTTGGAAAGGACCAGTCTAATATGGGTAGTGCCACCTCTGGGCATCACCCTTGGCATAAATAAGAAAGCAAGCTGAGCAAGTCATGGGTATCAAGCCAGAAAGCAGCATTTTTTCATGGTCTCTGCTTTGGTTCCTGCCTCTGGGTGTCTGTCTAGAATTCCTGCTGTGACTTCCCCCAGTGATGGAAACTGACCTGATGGTAAGATGAAATAAATCCTCTTGGTAGTGGTGTTTTACCATAGCAATAGAAGAATAACTAAGGCAATTCTCTTCCTTCACTCCCTATGACTACATCACGAATCTGGATTGTTTACCCTCTCCATCCTCTTTCCCCCAGTGACAGTAGAGTGCCTCAGAAGTAGGAACATGATCAAATTGGGACCAGACCAATAAGCGTCTTTCCTGGATGTCTGCAATTAGGGCTGGCATTCTGCTCGTTGTCTTGTGAAAACCGCCAGAAGCTCAGGAGAATTAGGAGGCCACTTGCTCTTGTCTGCTTGGAGAAACCAGGAAGAAAACAGAGCCACTGAACAAAGGGCAGGACACAGAGGGGAGAGGGAAGGTGGAGCTCTCTGAGATCCCTGATGCCCTCAGTTTGCAGTGTTTCTTTTTCTCCATCCTTTCTTTATATATAATTCTCGTGCCATATCCCTTTGAAATTTACTTGGCCTTAGAGTACAGTTGCACAGGATTGTGCAACCATTACCACTAATTTCAGAATATTTCTTCTACCCTTAAAAAACAACAACAACAACAAAACTCAGCTTCATCCCTCTCTCCATTCTCATCTGTCATCCATTCGCTGTCCCCATGGATTTGCCTACCGAAGACATGTTGTATAAAGGAAACAATGCGATGTGTTCTTTTGTGACTGGATTCTCTCATTTTTCTTGCTATTTTTAATGTCCACCTACACTGTACCATGCAACAGTCCTTCGTTTTTTAGTTTCCATTCATTTCATCAAGGTTGGAGACCTAGACATATCATTTTCCCCTTCCTACTTGGAGATTCCACACGTGCTCCTCAGCCAGATGTAAGTTCTTCTTTGGACAGAGACTCACAGCAATCCACTCAGTTTCTTCTGTTGGTCCTAACTAATTCATGAGGAAGCGTTTGATGAGGATTCCTGAAGGAGGTGAGGCCAGCACAGGGCTAGGGAAAAGAGAAAGGCTTTGCAGTTGAAAGAGAATGGGCTAGAAGGTGGAAAGGAAAGCCACTGAAGACAGCAGAAATGGAATTACTGAAGATGTGGGTCCTGTCCTGAATTACAGCGAGGAAGTAGATAGACTGAAGCTTGGGGCATTTGAGAACAGAAACAATATATATGGAAAAATGGGGTGCTGCCTGTCAGGTAGGCTGAGGGCCAGAGAACAACTTCTCTTTATACCTCCTTAGATAACATTTCTGGACTCTGCCTCAGCTTCTGCCTATACAACCTTGACTTAATTTAGTTGCTTCTCAGTGTCTCAAAGAATAGGAAAACCAGGAATAGTATACAAGCCAATATAACTTCACTACTATGGAACCTGCCGAGGCCAGCTGCCTTTGGAGGTGAGGTCAGAAGCGGCAGACTCATGACACTTGAGGTGATGCAGTCTCAGGGATGGGGTCCTTACACAAATGCACACACAATTAGTGGATAGCTAAGCTTTTTATAAGCTGAATAAATCTTTCTGTTTCTTTATTTGTTTGGGACAGAGTGATGGTGGAGATCAAATAGAACGTGGATGGTTTGCAAAAGGATGTTACTGAATTCCCAGGTACTACTTCACTCACATTTTGATGATAGAAACCCATTGCATACTCATGAAGAAAATACAGGGCTGTGATTCACTGATTTAAAAAAAATTCAACTCCTCACATATTGACCAAATGGAAGGTTATACAGACCTTTCTGTACAATGGCTTTATTCTAAATAATAACAATCTAAAATAAACTCAGAGCAGACCGTCTTTACTCAGTTGATCAACCGTCACCAACAAAGAACCTCCATGACATCCTTGAAGATCCATACACAAATATTGATTTGGCCATAATCAGTTGGGTCAGTCTTGATGGGTGTGTCTTCTTTTGGACTCTAGGGAATAATATTGGAGAGGAGACAGGACGTTCTGCCCCTATCCTAATCCTGAAATTTCACTCTTGCCTTATGTTTAAATGAAGAAACAACCAAGAAAGCAAGATCAGAAATAAGCCGAGGTCACTGAGCAGATCTGTACCTTGACGAGTGGTGCTGCCCACAGCTAGGCCTCAAAATCACCCAGTTCATATTTTAGGTTCTGACACCAGAGTTTGCAGTATTTTACAATTCTCTATTCCATGTCAGCAGCTCACGGTACAGCTGAATATCAGCCCTATTTAAATCTGCAAGAAAATAGCTGCAGGTGACATAACCTTTCGTGTCGTACCACTGTGTACATACACAAATAATTGGGGCTCTTGACCCTGTCTGGGCCCATACAACTGTAAGTACAAACTTGACATTTTGATACTGCTGCTAGCCTTTCCCGTTGTTATTTTCTGTTTCAATAATCCATTGCAGGTAGAAAAATGAAAGAAGGAAGCATGAATGATTAATGCTGTCAAGCTAAAATAATGTATTTAGAAAAATCTATAAATCTGTTATTTGTGGCATTTTAAAACGGAACACGACAGTCCTCAGTGCCACGCTGCCTGTTTCCCAGCAGATGAATGTGAGTGCTGTGCCGCCCGGGAAGCCAACGAGGCCGATGGGCCTCTGGAGCCTGGGCTGGATTGCTGGGCTGCGGTTGGTCTGGGACGGACATGACGGGTTCCTCCTAACACCAAGGTCAAGAGCAAAGACCCACAGAATGCATCAGCCAGTCTTTTGTTTTGTACCAAGGTAAAGCTAAGTTATGCCTCTCAAAGTTTCTGATTCGTCATCCCCTAGGTTCTGCACGCAGTGATTCCCAGGATGCCTGCTGTTTCTTACCCCAAGCCAACCCCTACTGGATTGAATTCAAATGTCAAAATGTCAGCTTGCAAACTGATCAAGCTAGACTTACTGGAGGTTCTGCACTGCTCCCAGCAGTCTGATCAGTCTAATCATCAATACAGCTTGTGACTTTACTACCTCCATAGGCCCCAAACTGGACTCTCTCAGACTCCATTGAAGATGCTTCCAGCCCCTCTCCAAGCAAGACATTCAGTCTGTAGAAGTTAATTCCTACCCACAGCATGCCTTCTCACACTCTGGCTTCTCTACTGTGACCCAAGGAGTCCTGATTCAAGGAGCACAGAGCCTGCCAACTCTGTGTTGGCTTCCCATGGAACACATTAAAATGGTTGGATTGGCAGAATCAATGTATTCACCATTGGCTTGGGAAGCAACTGCACGTTTTGCAGACAGTACGATGATCAATTCACATCAAAGTCATATTATCCACCAACACCAAACTATTTAGTACCTCATCAGAGTTGTCACATGCGCCAGCTTTGGTAGCATTGTGGACAGGGTGGGCAGATACCTGAAAGATACAGCTGCTATGGAAGTTGAGGATGGAAGGATGGACAAGGAGAAATGGTTCCTGGGGAAATCTTGGGTCACTGTCAGGAAGAGGACTTCCCCAGGGAACATAGATGTCCCTGTGGAGCATGGATCCTTGGGGCATGCATGGGTCGTCATACTGAGTAGGTGTCTCTGTGATCTTCTGGCTGGCCACTGAAGTAACCTCAGTGTCTTCGAGTAGTTCTGGCAGATGAAAGCCGGCTATCGCTGTTCCCTTTAAGCTGTGACCGACTGATGTCACATCTTAAAGTAATCTTAACAAGGGAGATGTGGGTCACCCCAGCCCAAGTTCATGGGGGAGGGTGTAGATATTTTAGAGAGTTAGAGGACAAGTGTAGTGAGTGACTTTTAAGGGGATCAGTAACACACAGCGTTGAGGGAGCTGGGTCAGATCTGGAGGCCAGTGTCTGAAGTCATTTCTCAAACTGGCTGGTGCCTGGTTAAGATGACAGTGAATGGAGAAAAGACACAAAGAGAATGGGAACCATGGGAGCCGGAGCACTCAGTTAAAAGTTCTTTGGTCCAAGTACCTCTGCTATTATGGACACAGTCTTGGTGATGCACATTGTTGTAGGCAGAGAATAAAGGAAATAGAGCCTCTGCAGCACAAAGCCACCCTGCAGCGGGGCTGTTAGGCTGGCTGTATCTACAGTCCAGTTTTGTAGTTACTGTTAGGGTACACAGCCTGGGATCCTCCTGCCGCGGATCCACTCTGGCTAAATGAATGGCCATACCAGGCTTGCCTCCCTGGGTCTGTCATATATATGTGCTTGGCCAGTGGAGTAGAAATGGATTTTAATCCAGTTTGTGCTTCTGCATTAGCGAAGCCCACAGATGCCCAGGCTGTTCGAAGATGTTCGTTTCGCTCAGGTGCTGGGCCTCAATAATTTAAAATTAACTCAACTCTCTCAGCATAAAAAGTAATGGATCTGTCAGAACCCAAGTGCGGAATGCCTAATTTAAGATTTTACATGCTAATTCTGAATAAATGGAGGTGTCACGAGAAGGAAGGGTTCTCTTTTTAAGTGCATAAAGAAAGACCATGAGTTAGTGGAGACCATTAAAGGCACACCTTCAGTGTCTCTGTCTTCATGAACGCTCAGATTCAGACCCAGGTCCTGAAAGTCTGTCCTCAGAAGCACAGAAGCTTGAAAGTCCCTGTTGAAAAGCTCAGTGGCATGCCACTCCGAGAGCTCTGACACGTGACTGCGGGACACCCTCTGTGACGGGACCCAGAAGTCGAGGATCCAGAACAGGAAATATGTTCTTAGGACCCAGCTTCAGTGTGACTGGTCCCAGAGCCCTCAGGCTGGGGACATGCCTAAGGGTGGAGGAACCTGGATCCTTCCTACTGCTGGCCTTTGTCCCTCTGCCTTTGAATGATCTGGCACTTCCATGAAGTACTTCAGGGCGACTGTGTAAATACTACTTTGTGTGCCTCTAACTCAGAATGTCCCATGGGTACCTGAAGGTGCTTCAAAGTGCCCCGTGTCCGTAACTATTTTTTTTTTTTTGGTTAATTATCCCCACACTCTTTTGTCTGGGAAATTTGGGGCATGCATGTAACAGAAGATGAGGGTCTTGCCCATGCTCGCCCTCTTGTTGGAGTGCAGAACCATTCAGGAGGTACCAGCACTGACCTGTAGCTTGCCTTATCTGTGTTCTGACTCCTTACCCTTGGGCTTTGTCTCTCTGGAATGAGATCAGAAGGTCAAGCTGAGACTTTTTTTTTTTTTTAGTTAGTTAAATCCCTCCATATGCTAACACATCTGAAAGAAGTAACTCAAGGGAAGAGGTTTTATTTGGGCTCGAGTTTTGAAGGGATGTGGTCATCATGGTAGGGAAGGCACGGAAGTGAGAGAGGTTTCCGGTTGTTGTCACAGGAGCAGAAGGCAGCTTGCTCCCATCTGAGTGGATCAGGACACAGGAGGAACTTGGGCCAGAAGACGAAAGAGCTCTAACCTTTCACACCCACTCTAAGTGATCCACTTCCGGCAGTCATGTCCCACCTTCTAAGAATTCCACAACCCTCTAAACAGTCATACTAGCTGGGGATTGAGGTTTCAAATGCAGGAGACTGTGGGTGGCATTTTGCCTTCAATTGCAAGTAATGGCCGAGGGCAGCTTGGGCCTGCTATCCAGATTGTCTCCAGTCTCCTCATCCAGTGCTCTCTGTGTCTGTGTTTCTCTCTGTCTCTGTTTCTCTCTCTCTCTCTCTGCCAGAGTCAGCCCAGGCTTCAGTCTCCTTTCTGGATAATGTGATGTAATGGGAGGAAAAGGAGAGTGCCTAGGGTAAGAGCTCTGAGCAGTTAAAGTGTACAGCTTCATTCCTAGGCTGTTTTCCTCATAAGTCACCTACAGGCTCCTTATGAAACATCCACTCTCGGGGTCACTCCTTTCCCACAGCCAAGCACATGGGGCTGTGAAGTTCTCATACCAGATGTGGCCCTTGTCTTCTCACTGACCTGGACCCCACAATGTGCTGGTCCAGAGGGAGGTCCACAGAGAAAGAAGATGATGCTGGTAAGGAGACTGCTATACTGCTTGACTCTCTTTGCACGTACTGGCCCATATCCAGAAGCTTCTGAATCCCTGTTAAGAAAATACAGTGCATAGCTTAGAAACTCTTGGAGGAGGCCCGTGTTCCTCAGCAACTATATGGGACTTTGAAAAAATGACGGGGCTGCATGGAGACTCCGGCGGCTTCTCTTTTTTTCCTGCTGTCACTGGCAAGGTAGTGTTTGGGGGAGCTATCAGAGCTTTCCAGTGATGCAGCCCTTAATGCAGGACTTCGGCGGTAGAAGCAGAATGCAAAGGAGTCATATTCCTAGAATCTGGCCACATCTCTCTTTTTAATTTAAAATTTAAAAAAAAAAGAAGAATAAGTATTCAAAACCCTTTTCCCTCCCATGTAGAGCCAAGGAAACCTCTAGAGTTTAACACATCAGGTGTGAGCAGGCACCTCATTTTTTCCCCAAAGTAGAACCCAACAAGTAAGTAAGGAATAACTTCCTCTCCAGCCAGGGTTCATCTCTTCCTCCCACTTCCTTGCTTGTCCCTTTCTGGGGATTTCCATCCAGCCTTTGCCATTTGCCATGGCTGCCTGTTTCAGGACTTTGTGAGAATACACCCATGTCTTTCATTCTGTGAGTTCCCGGTAGGCTGAATCTGTTTGTCTCTGCAGCAACAAGGGGCCGGGCCCAGTGTGAAACTTATTGTGTCTGCTAATGTCATTATAAAATTGAATTCCTGACTGCATCCATACAGTTGCTATATGCTTCATGGAATGAGATGCAGATGGTAGGTTTTAAGTGAGAAAAACAAACAACTGGAATAACTTGCTCACAGTGTTTCCAGAAGTTGCTCTCCCCGAAGAGGAAGAAATTTGAAAATGCCTTGGTAGAAACCTATCTTCGTCCAGGTCCACACGCCTTTAGGGAGGGAACATTAATGAGCTTATTCCAACAATGTTCTTGGGAAAGGCAGAGTTTACTCTTGTCAGGAACCGAGGGCTCATTGAAGGAAAATAAATCAGTATTCAGAATGGATTCAGGAGAGGATATTGAATGGCTTTATTGCTCTCGGAGGCTAGCCATATCTACTTGCCATATCTGGGCCTGCATTTCTTGAAGGCTTGCCAGTCTTGCAAGCCTTCAGTGAAGACCTGCAAAGGCTACAGCCTGCACTCCACTGTAAGTTCTAAGCAGACAGTTAGTGAAGCACCTGTCCTATGTCCTGCCTGGCGGCACAGCATTTGCGTGTGAAGAGAGTGTGTGTTGAGTAGGATACTCCGCATGCATGCAGATAGCAGTGAAAGGCACCCACACGACAAGAAAGACTTGGAAGCTGCCTGAGATGACTAGCTGAGATCAAAGGCAGGGGCCAGAATCCCCGTGTGAGCTGCCCAAGGCAACAGAACAAGGAGGGTTTCAATTCTGAACGTAGATAGAGCCTCTGTGAGACTTCTTAGCTAACCTCAGGTGAACAATGCCTCCAGCGCACATTCCCTTAATGCCAGAACCCTCCCTCGTTCGAAACTGTTGTGCCCTTTTTAGATTTCGAGTGTCTGGATCACCCTAAGACAAGGATTCCCCAAGGCTACCCATTCTCATGCACTGCTGAGAAAGATGATTGTACCATGGAAGTCCTTAAGGCCCAAGATATCCATTGGTGTGTTACATGTTCACACAACTTATCCTGTTGTGCACACACATCTCACCAGCCCAAGTCCCAACATCTCCACTGAATGCCTCCCCATCATTACACCCTCTGATACTTCCTCCTCCCAAGGGGAGACACACCCTCATGCGGGGCCACCATCCCCAACCATGGATTTGCTGTGCTTCTTCATCAGTGTCACGTGTGTGTGTGTGTGTGTGTGTGTGTGTGTGTGTGTGTGTGTGGGTGGGTGCAAGTATCAATCGGGATCAATGCAGAAAGCTTCAAACGATGTATGCATAAAAAAAAACCCTCTCAGCTCCGTGCACAGAGAATACAAACCACTTTGTGCCAAGATTGCTGCACTCCGCCGTCTCTGTGTTGTTTGTTGACTGCTGTCAAATGTAATGAAAAGGGATAAATCTCAGTGAACAGAAAAATTAAGGCACGTAAATGTGCTATTGTTTTTTATTTTGTGCTGGACTCATAAAACAGTACTTCCCTTCCCTTCCTGAATGGTCAGATAAATAAATTAACTATAAAGTCGGAAAGAAAAGCACATCCATGGAAAAGTGCTCTACAGGGCGCACACCTGATCTGCGCACTGGGATCTACGTTCACTTGCTGGCTGCCTCCCTTTGCTCTTCTCTGCAGATCTCAATGGAAAGGGAGGGCTAGCAAGTGTCCCTCTGGCTCTAGACCCTCTCTCTGACCCTGAGTCCTCTTCCTCCCAGTTTCAGCCTCCTGCCTACCAAAACACCAAATCACAACTCAGTCCTTCTCTCTGTGTTGACTCTGTTCAGTTATTTCTTGTGTGCTACCTACTGAGCGTTCCCTCTTCACCAGCCACTGACAGCCTCTCCTCTGGGGAGCACTGTTCTCCAAAGGCTGCTGCATCCCAACTCTGTCCCTTCAGGGTACCACATAGCCAGGAATGTTCCTATATCCCTCACAGGGCTGGGGCACTGAGGTGGGTGGTAATATCCCGTTTAGACCAGAGCAAGCAGATGTGAAATCACCCAGTGCCTTTGACCTGCTCTGGAAGATTCTGGGCTGCAGCTGGCATACCAGAAGCACATTATAGGATACAGTCTCAACTGTGATGTGTTAGACTACCTGGAACCTCGCTTTGCTTTCCCTTAACCTTCTTCTCCGACCTTTTACTTCCTGATCACCCCACCCCACATCCGACCCTGGAAGCAATTCTTGAAGAGATTCTTGCACAGGAAGCTTGGACCCCAGATAGACTTATGGAGAACTGTCCAGGATTAATTAATTTTTCTAGCTGCTGCGACAAATCATCTGACGAAAACCATTTAAGGAAGGAAGGGTTAGTTTGTTTTGATCCACACACTTTGAAGATGGAGTCTCTTATGTTGAGAAAGGCACGTGACAGAAGCTTAAAGAAGCTAGTCACTGTATATTCTCTGTCAGGACACACAGAGAGATGAATGCTGGGCCTTGGCTTATTTTATCCTTTATATTTGGACCAGGATTCCAGCACATAGAAGATCAGTGCCCACATCTAACTGATCTTCCCAGGACAGTCAGATATCACCTGAAACACTTCAACCAACATACACACAGCTGTCTCTCCCAGGTGATTCCAAATCCCAAGTTGTCCATGAAGATCACTCAACACACTTCATATAAGAATTTTACTGGAGCAGGGCACAGTGGAGCATGCCCATAATACCAGCACTCAGGGAAGCAGAGGCAGGCTGATGTTTGTGAGTTCAGAGTCAGCCTGGTCTGCAAAGTGAGTCCAGGATAGCTAGGGCTACAACGGAGAATCCCTGTCTCGTAAAACACTAATGATGATGATGATAAATAAATAAACAAATAAATAAATGAAAAGAAGCTTACTGGCAGTTGCAGGAGAAGCTCCAACGCATTACCTCCCCTTCTTCTGACCTAGCAGCTCTGTGACAAGGAGCAAAAAGCCTGAGCAGAAATTTCTTTCTTCTCTCCCTTCCTCAAAAGCAAGCCTCAGCCAGCTGGTGACATGTCACCATCAGAAGCAGGACTGAGGTGAGTGACAGCAACATGACAAGGATGGGGGGAGCGTCCTGGGGACATTCCCTGACTTCTTGGCTTTCGTGTACTTGAAGTAACTTTCTAGAAAGATAACAACCCTGTGACAGAAGTCCTCATTCCACACCAGAAGAAATGCTTGAAGGATGATAATTCTCTCATAAGGAGTATTTTTCATACCCTGTTCTAAGTACTGTTCATTTGCAATGATCACTCAGTATTCATGGGAGACTGGTCCTTGGACCCTGTTGGAGACCCAAATCTGAGGATGGTCAAGTCCTTTGTATAAAATAGCATAATGTCTGTCTGTGGCATAGTCATTTAATCCTTACAGAAACAAAACAAAAATGATTGTTATCTCTGTCTATGAATGAGAAAATTTTTGTTCAGGATCTTGTCCTCGATCACACACCTTAGGGATGAAAGGACAGAGAATTGACTCTTAGCCCTCTGGTCTAGCATCCATGTTAATATACCCTTCCTTGCTCTCCTTTGGACTGTGCTCTATGGCCATAGTTCAGACACTTACAGACACATGAAAGAAACAGGTCTACCCACACAGCAATGCAGGGACAAGTCCTTAGGAAAGAAAGTCTGGCTCCAGGCTACTGAGACATTGCTGAGTGAAGCTCAGAGAGCTGAGGTTCAGTGAGAGGAGCCTTCTCTGTCTTCCCATGAGACTAAAGAGCAGAAGGGAGCTATGAGCCCAAGAAGGGGTAAAAGTGGGAAACGGAGGTTATGATGCTACTTAGGGACCTGGGATGGAGGCAGAGTGGAAAAGAGGTCTGTCTTCATTTCTGGGCATGATGAGGCTGGCAGTTTGAGAACCCAGAGGCCTCAGAGTGCTGGGTTAAGAGGTTGCATAGGACATGCTGAGTTGTTCTGTGCCTGAACATCAGCAGAGAGCTGTCCCAGGCTTTGTCTGGCTCCCTTTGCTCACTCTTTCTCTATTACCTGATGTCTACTACCTCTCTTTCCTATGCAGTGGGCACATGAGCATTACAGTTTCACCTTCCCCCACTGCAATAATCCATGAAGGCAAAGTTTGCACATCTCTTCTAGTCATCTTTCTATGTTTTGTCCATTTCTTGGTTTCAAATCCTGAACCTCAGGTTAGACAGAGGAGGAACTCTGCCCTCTACAATGTTTTCGGTTTATTTTTCTGGTTGTCTAATGGATTAAATCATATACACACATAGGTCCATGCATTTACATACACACACACACACACACACACACACACATACACCAAGCACTAACTAACTCCAAAATCAGCTCAAGACAGCACGGCCTGGCAAAAGGGGGAGAATAAGAAGTATTTGTCCAACTGCTCCGCAAGTTGGACAGAAGCTCTTGCGGTTAATTAATGACTCATCGGTCCCTGAATTCAGTGACATTCCATTGATCCATCTTTCTGATGTCACCCTGCTCCCCAAGCCTTCCTTCCAGGTACAGAGAAAAGGCTGTGTGCCTTGCCTGTGTTTGTATATGTCCATAACCAGCATATACTAAAAGCTTGGTCCCCAGGGTAATGTTTACACTGGGTGAGAAAGAAGGCAAGGGTGGTGGGCTTTGGGAAGTGCTTGGGACATGGAGGCTTTTCCCTCATCATTGAAGGACAGGGCACTGGTGGAGGCTGTGGAAGGCAGCTTCTAAGTACAATGAGGTAGACTATCTTGGGAAAGAATATTTTGTTCCAGTCTCTTCTTTGGTCTGCTTCCCTCAGTTTCCTACTCCCAATGAACATGGCATTCTCGTCCACTGTGGCTTCTACCATGACACTCTGCCTCACCCCAGATCCCGGAGAAGTGGAGCCGATCATCCACGACAACTGAACATACTGATGAACATTAACCTAACTGGGGCTGGGGAGATGGCTCAGTGGTTAAGAGCACTGCATGCTCTACCAGAGGACCAGGGTTTAGTTCCCAGCACCCACAAGGCAGCTCACAACTGTCTGTAACTTCACTTCCAGGGGCTCCAACACCCTTACACAGACATATATGCAGACAAAATACCAATAATGAAATAAAAAGTAATAAAAATTAAAAAAAGAAAATTAACTGAACCAACACCACTATCCTTTAAGTTGTCTTTGGCAGACACTTTGTCACAGCAATAGAAGCCATTCTGCTTCCTATGGGAGGCATTGTCTGGCCAGCCAAGAGCCTTTCCTACAAGCCCTAACCCCTTTATGTCCCTCAGTAGTGATTTCTAACTCCCTTGCACATAGAAGTGTCAGAGGCCTAGTTCTGAACAGTAAGATATTAAGAAGAGAGACTTGATGGTAGATGTCTCATACGAGATACTTCCTGATTAAAAAAAAAACAAACAAAACAAAAACAAAAACAAAACACAAAAACAAAAAGACCAGCACAGAGAGAAAGCATGTCACCAAGGCAGCAGGATGCCTTTCCCTTCTTCTTGCTCTGAAGATAGATTTAATGCCTGGAGCTTCAATGGCCATTTTGCCACCATGAGGCAAAATGTATATAGATGAAAATCCAGCAAGTTACCAAGGTGAGAGGAGAGGAGGAAAATTTCTAAAAGCTTGGTTCCACGGCTGAGCTGACGACAAGGCTGGAGACATCTTAACAATAAACACCGTTGATGTTTAAGACACAGCTAATCTGGTTTTCTGTTACTTAGAGTGAAAAGCTTTCTCATCTGACAGACACATCTTAATGGCCACTCTCTTAAGCTATGCAAAGGCCCAGCAAGAAGCTTTGAAATGACTCTTCATAAATACTCCTTTAAACTAGCCACGGGACATCTGCATTTCTGCCTGGAGTGAGGAAAAGACACAGGCAGTCCCTCGAATGCATATCTGGTGTCCTTAACTAAGCTGTTTAACGGGAAGAATGCGTTTTTTATGTGCCTCATTTCCTAAACAACACCTTAACTGTGTCTGTGTGTGGAGAAGATCTGGGGAGATGCCTGATGCATTGTGCTGAGCCAGGTGTTTGTTAGCTCTTCCCTTAAACAATTGCCCTTGCTTTCCACTTAGCTCTCTTTTCTGAACATGTGGCTCTCTCCAAAGCTCTGGAACTTTTTGAGGTTGGGGGTGATGTCTATTCATCGCCTGTTCCCTGCGGTGCTCAATGGTGTATGGAGCATGGAGGGTGGGCGCAGAAAAATGATGGCTAGGTGAGAGGAAATGGACAGGGCAAACACAGGACACATGAGGAAGCCCACCTGGACCTGTGACAGGCTTTAGCCAAGTCTGGCCATTTTATCCCACCTTCCAGTGACAGGTTCAGCAAGCATATGTGGATGGGAATGCACGGGGTTCTTCCAGACAGCACAGAAGCCAGCATCTTCCACTCTCTTCCTCTGGAGGCAGTTTCCAAATGTGACTGGGGGGCAGTTACAGCCATTCTGTGTACTTTCAAGTATATACCTCTTAACTGACCCACGTGCTACTGAATGGGAGGCTGTAGCCCTGCCATTCTCTGGAGCCTTAGAAAACCCTGGAAGCTTCACTGAGAAAAACAAAGGATTTCCTGAGTAACAAGATTCAAAAGCTCGAGGAGGAGATCCGGGTCCCCAGCTGGCTGAGCTTCTCTGTGCTGGTGCTTGGGTTGGGTTTCTTCTGTCTGCTACTCATTTCCCAAAAGACCAGCTATGGCTGGAGCTACATTTTAAAAACTTGTAAGGATAGGCATCCATGGATGACCAGGCAGTGAAGACTATCCAGGCTCCTCAGGCAGTTTGTACGCCCAGCACAGATGTCCTGTGGAGCAGGGAAAGCAGAGCCCTGTGGAATGCCTGAGCTCTGCAGCAGGGGAGCCAGCTAGGTAATCAAGAGTATCAGTGGCTGGCCTCTAAGGCTGTCTTCCCTGGCTCTCACCGGGCAGCTGTGATGGTGACATGTTTATGACTGATGGCAGGTCTCAAAAGCCACACCTGCAGGTGACAGAGAAGGTTCATGGATGGGCTGGACAGAGATTCAGTCATGTCATCTGAGCATCTAGGTTCTTTCTGTGTGCCTCAGTTTCATCATTGGTAAAGGGCATGATTGTTCTTGTGGTCGTCCATGCTTTCCTGAAGCTAACAGTCCTGATAAATTTTCCACTCACATCCAGGCCCTTGATGCCATCTAGATGAAGTGGGCTTTGTGTCTGCCTTCTTCAACGTTTCTTCACATGGGGTGAGCCCAAGGCATATAGAGAATGTGGCCATGGCCTATCTGTTGTGTTCTAACCAAATCTGCATCCTCTGAGCCCACCGGAGAACCACCTAGATGCTGAAAAAGGCCTTCTGATCCCAAAGCCTGGCGGATGATGGGGAAGGGATGACATTTTGGTAGAAATCGTAGACACCTCCTCAGTCATGGAAGACTTTTAAATTGACTCATATCTTGAAAGCAGGGTTGGTTTATATCCACTCTGAAAGGGTAATATCAAACTCATGAAACATTTACTAACTTGGCTACATAAACAGCAAAGCACCTCTCTCCCATTAAATTTTTTTTTTTTTTTTTTGCAAAAGATATTTTAGTAAAATACTGCAGCTTGCAATTTAATTACAATGAGTAATTAAAACTTAGAGCATAATCATTTTTGGCAAAAAGTCAGTTTTTGTTAAAATTTTAAGATAGAAAAAAGATGCATATTACGACCATAATACTGTTAGTAATTAAGATAAATGCATCAATTATTAAAGATGCAAACATGTCAAGCAAGCATAACTAATTATTTGAGCATGTTAACAGTTGTTTAATGTTAACAAGCAGTGAATTATTAAAGACCCCATGTGTCACACTCTGGACTGCATAAAATAGAATGTTCTGGAACGCTTTATGATTTTCAGGTTTTTCCTTAGATCTCCTCCGTCGGGTTAGCTATAAAGTTAAGATAACTCGCCTTTAAAATGGATTTCTAAAATAATTAGCTGTAATCAGGCTAGGAGAGACCACGTCTCCGAGTTTGTGCGGCAGAGGGGGAAAAAAAAAAGCAGTGGATCCCGGAGAGAAACTGCAGAGCAAGCAGCATGTCTGCAGGAAAGATTTATGCAATTTGGGGGAAATGTTTGCCACTGAAGGTCCAGCAGAGGGGCAGAAACCGGAAAATGTAGCGTTGGGTTGGTTCAAAAATAATAATACTAATTTAAAAATCCAGGGATAAAGCAGAGATTCAACGGCTCCAGGCACATTCCGCAGCTGTGTGTCTCCTCTTTCTTCTATTTAGAGGCACACCTTGAAAACAGCCCTTCACGCAATCATATAATCAAGATGCCAATTAAGACACTTGTATAAATCACATGCAAAGCAATGCTTGGATTATTTTTTGACTGTCAAACCGCAAATCAACGCGGGCAACATTCTCACTGGGATTCAACCAGTCCGGGGCTTTTCCTTTCCCTAGACGCAGAGTGGAGGCCCTTGGGGCTGGGGCGGGATGGGGGAGGGTAGGGATGATTGTGTACATCTGCGTACAGGCGTAGAAATCAGCGAGGGAACATCATATTGGGATCCTCTCTGCTCCCTTGGGCCCTCAGCCTCCAACCTTGACTCTGCAAACAGGGACAAAGGAAACTGTGAGCTCATGGAGCCCGAATGGGGCTTCTGGCGATCTGGGTCTGCGATGGTACAGTTCTCGAAGAATGCACCTTCTGAGCCCGCCAGAGAGCACACTTCGCCCAGAGGCAGCCATCTTCTCGTTGGGTGCAGTCTGCCCCACACAGGGGCAGAGGAGGGTCCTTCCGTGGGTGTGACTCTCCTCGGAGGCTCTGGGTGATCCGCCCACTGCCCTGCACTGGAGGTCAATAATACTCAGCTTGCTCTCGGAAGCTTGCAATGGGCCGGAAGGAAGGGTTCACAGTCAGAAGACCTACACGCAGGAGATGAGTTGAGCCACCTGTCCTTTTCCCTCAGTACGAGGAGGAGGGTTTTCATTTGATCATCTATCCAGCCCACTTCCCAATCTTCAAGGTGTGCCGGTGAAGCCAGACGCTGTCCCGAGGAACAGGAAGTGGGGCAAACTGGAAGAACTTCCGGGGAAGATCCCGGCCATGTTGAGATTGCCACAGTCTAGTGGAAGCCAAGGGCCCAACTAGAAGTCAATTACCACCCTTGTTGAAGTGAAGATTTGAGGTTCCGGGGCAGGGTGCCCAGGGGTAGGGAGCAGTCAGTTGGAAAAAGCATGCAGGAGTTAGGTATGCCAGCTGCTTTGCTGTTCCCCCTGCAGATGCAGGTATTTGGAGTCAGCTCTCTGGGGCGGGCATTCACACATAGTCAGCATTTTATCCCTGTCACGGAGCAGGAGGGACCACTTTTCAGGGAGACCGTTTCTCTCCAATCAGATTTCTGCCGCCTGTCATATTCACTGTATAGACACTCAACCTAGTCATTCCCTACAATACTAGACAGAGCTAAATTCTGAAGATGCTTTAGAAGATTTCATCCCTGTGCACTGAGGCATAAGCCTGGAAGAAAAGACCACAGAGGAACTCTGCTTACCGGCTTCCTTTCCTTGGCTTGCTCAAACTGTTTTCTTATACATCCCTGGTTCACCTGCCTAAGGTGTGGCGCTGCCCACGGTGGGCTGGTTCCACATCAGTCACTAATAAAGAAAATGCCCAAACAGACATGCCCACAGTATAATCGGATGGAGGCATTTCCCCAGTTGAAGTTCCCTCTTCCTACCCTGGCAGCAGTTGGAGAACCCTGTGAGAAATGAATAGCCTCATCACTTCTGATCTGAACTTGGCTGGCACTTCTGGACTTAATGGAAGGGCCTTTGCCTGTGTTGGTTGCTCTTTCTGTGAAGTCCTTGAGTGTCAATCACTAACTATCCTTTTGCATGTCAATGATTCATGCTTTCTGGAAACTTCCTTACCAAACCACCCTCTAGTTCTTCACCTGATGAATTCTTACTCATCCTCTTCATCTTTCACTTTCTGAGTCTTCCCTTGAACTTAGGGTCTACAGAGCTGGTCAAGCTCCCCTGTAAACACTTGACATGTTTGCCGTGATGACTTAGTTACAGCTTAGTTGACCAACATGACATCTAATCACCATTGAGGAGACTGAACTAACACTGAAGAATAAAATAAAATAAAGTAAAATAAAATAAAATAAAATAAAACAAAAATTCTGTACTTTAAGATACAAAGGAAAGATAATGTGAGCACTGATGCCATTGGGATAAGATGGGGGAACTTATATCAGATTTTACATGGTAAAATCCAGTATCCAAGAGAGATTTCTTTGAAACCATTAGGTCATTCAGCCAACCGTGGTGACAGATTGATCTGGCGTCTGGGGTCCCTCCTGTCCAGTATCGCTTCCCAGGGATGCCTCTGGTGTGGGAGAATCTCCTTTGTTCAACAGTGCTGGTCTAAGTGAAAAGCCAGCCAGCCTTCACTTAGAAGGAGCCTCCAGCTGAGCTGGCACTCCTCCGCTATTGTCTTCAGGAACTGTTTGTAAAAAGCCAGGAGGAGCTCTCCACTGGAGCCTCTACAATCACCCAAAACACCCAGAAAACACTGTCCACTGTAGGACAAGGAGCCTCCTGAGAAAGCTTCCAGTAAATTCTAAATCCTGGAGCGTGGGCATTCCAGATCCTGAAATTGTGGGTCTCCCAGTCCCCAGCTTGAGCACTGGCGGCTGAGAGTGTTCCTCTGGCCCCGTGCCAAGCGCATTCCTTCATGTGTCAGCCCTGAATCTCTTCATATGTTAGGGTGAGCGGCGTGTACACTCCTTTTTTTTTTTTCCACTTCCAAGGCAGTTCTACCATCTGTTTCTATTATGGGACTTTATGGCACAGAATACCTCAGACACCAGTGCCTCCATCTTTTTCCTGGCGGGCAGTTAAAGTACTTTATGAACGAAATGATTAAAAGGTAGGGGCCTCCTTAATTTCTCCCCCATTTTTCTTGGCACATTATGGAATTCAGAAGGATTTTTTTTTACAGTTCATTTTATGAAGATGAAAGGTGATTTAAGAGAAAATTAAGAAATTATCGGGGAATGTAAATGTGACCGCAAACCGCCTTTTAAAAATCCTTTAATCTCATCATGATTAAGTGGGGTTTTTTCATATTGTTGCCTAACTGCACAGATTTAGGAAGGCGAAATTCAGACACAGGCTGAAATTTGCAAATAATTCAGAAATTTGATATCACAGGGGCTCCTGTGGTTCTGTATTATAAAAGCAAATTAAGTCAGCTACTCAAAGAAGCTCTTGGTCGGAAAGAAAGTTCTGGCTTCATTTGGTACCAGATACATACAGATGATCAACTATATAGTCTTAACGGGAGACATGAATGTGCTAAAACCCCTCATTAAAAAACTCACATCTAGGGGTCCTCTTTGACCACAAAATTGATCCACTTTGCACACAGACACACACACACACACACACACACCTGTCTTCTAAATAACTTCATGTGCTTGACACAACACAGAGGCAACACTCAGTCCACCACTGTCTGCTGTTCATTCTGTGGCCTGTTTGTAAACACAAAGACAGTTGTGCACCCTCCGAGGACATGAAAATGGTCCATGATAACCCGTGGCAGCCTTGACAGTAAGCATCACAGGAAGAAGCAGAAGCCAATTTGCACACAGCAAGATGGAGGAAGAACCATTGTGCCATATAGAGACTCCTCCCTGAGACATCCCCTTTTTTGTCTGGGGAAAGGTCCCAGAGTAGAAAATGAGCAGCTTAAGTCCTCACATTCACATTTCCCAGTAAATTCCTGTTGCAACCAGAAGGGCAGTGAAGAAGATAAGAACTGGAAAGCCCAGGCTACCAGTATCTTAATTTTCTTTCTCACTTTTCCTCCCTTATTACACTTCTGCTATAGAAAACAAAGCCCCAGCTCGGTAATATCACATTCAGAGTCGCCTCAGTGCTGACCATGCATGGTTGGGAAGGGAGGATGGATGGCATATAGAAGGGATCACTCTCTTCGGGCCACCTGGAGGGCTGTTTCAGTTCTGCCATGATCTCAGCACTGAGGGACGGTAGGCTCCAGCCTGGATACATGAAGGACCCAGACCTGCATATCAGTACCGCAAGTGAACAAACTGTCCCCCACTTCTGCATGGATCCAAAAAGAGAACTGGCCTCTAATTTCTGCTCTGCCCACTTCTTCAACGTGTGCCATAGTTCCCAGTTTTGTTGGTGGAGACCCAGTGCAGCTGTTTCTGTAAGTTATATTTATTTATCTATTTATTTATTTATTCACTTTATAGCCCTATCATATTCCACTCCTTCCTGTCCTCCTAGTCTCACCCTTCCTCCCTCTCCCTCCAGTTCAGATTTTTGCATCTTCAAAGTTGGGCTTATGCTGCCAAGAAAAACAGGGACTTTTATCACTTCAACTAACACCTTACCTGACATTACAGTTAGAACAGGGTTGGTCCCCATCACAACTTGTGTTGAGGCTTGGTCCCAGGCTGTTGGGAAGTGTTTAAGCTGTGGGGGAGGGGTGGAGCCCTTGCAGACAGATTAATGTATTCTCTTTAGTAACCCACCATGGTGTGGAAGTAACTATGAAACCCTCCTCAGCACCTGTTCTCAGATTTCCAGCCTCCAGAACAAATAAGGAAAAATATGTCTTTAATGCATTTAATTTCTCTGGGACAGGAGTTCTGATATGCTGAAAGAAAAGGTTATATTATGTTGTCCCTACTGTAAGCCATTTCTGGACATGGAATACATCCTAAACACAGAACACAATGGGACACCTTCCATAGTGGGAGTCTAGGCTCTTGACCAAAGCCATCATGCAGTGACAACAGATCCCAGTCTTAGCTTCAGTAAGCAAGGGCATGGTGGACCTCTGCAAAACCCATCTGTTGCAAGGGTGTTTTATTTCCCTTTTCCCAGCAGAGATTCCTCTAAAAACAGGTGAAATTTAAAGACAGAGTGTGTCCTTGAGAACCAAGGAGCAAACATACACATAGTTCTTTATTGATCACTGTTGAATGTTTTAACCACAACTCACAGCAAGAGGAAATGGAGACCATAGCCACTTTATATGTCACAAGCTACAGAATGATGTCCTTGGCTAAACTTGTGGCTGGGAACAAACAGATCTTACAGGAGGTAGTGCGGGGTGCATGGCTGCTTGCAAAATCACCCCCCCCACACACACACACATACATACACATACTAGGATCTCACTAATTTTTCACAATGTGCAACCCATTAGCTGTGGACACCAACCATCTGAAAATCTACTATATGTGGCTCTGTCTTCTTAGTTATAGTAGGCTGTGAATTCTTCCTGGGAGAGGACAAGACTCTTAAGTTGCACTTACCCTAAATACAGCAACCTGAACCCATAGTCAGACACTCAGACAAAGAGCTACAAACACCTTAATTGGATTGAAGTGTCCCTGTGGGGTAAGAATCCTTCATGCAGAGATCCAAACCACCCTCTCCTCTCTGTCAGTACTGGCAAGGAAGCCAGAGGCTCCTTCAAGCTAGCCAAGCAGTCTGCCATTGACCTGAATGCCCAGCTTCACCTCCTATTCCAAAGATAATTTTCCAAGTTTGAATTTAATGAGAGCATCCATGCAAATATCTCATGACATCAGCATGTTCCTCACCACCCACCTTTTCAGTTACATGCAAAAGAAACTGAGTTGCAACCCCAGCACCAATAGATAAATAACAATTTTTAAAATGCTACGTCATACCTGCTACCAAAACTCAAAGATCATTATGGAAGATGGAACAGAAAGATTGAAAGACTGTTAGAGCTGGAAACACTGGATGTCTGCATCAGACAAGATTTGCTGGACACAGCAGGGAAGCTGCACACACAAAACATACACAAGAGCAAGCCAGCCAAAATCCCAGCATGGACTGGGAAAGGGCTCATGAAGACCCATCCCCAATTGAGGACTGCTAAGGGAGAGTTAGTTTTCTTCATGGATGCAGCACCTGAAAGGCTATTTACTCCAGCAGATGGTCCTACACCTCTGCATAAGCCGCTGTAAGTGGACTTGGTGGCGTTCGTTTTGTTTAAGAGAATAATAAGAACCCTTGCCATTCCCAGAGGACACAGGTTTGGTTCCCAGCACCCACGTGTTAGCTCACAGTTCTAGGGAATCAGATGCCCTCTTTTGACCTCATCCATGCACTTGTACATGGACATACATACAGGCAAATCACTCAGACACAT
Organism: Meriones unguiculatus; assembly: GCF_030254825.1. NCBI lineage: Eukaryota > Metazoa > Chordata > Mammalia > Rodentia > Muridae > Meriones > Meriones unguiculatus. Next base: position 8,950,061 of record NC_083361.1, read on the forward strand.
GAGATAAAAATAAATGAAGAGCATACAAAGTTGGGAGAAAATGTGGGCCAATGGGGAAAAAAGCAGGAAGAGTATTGGGAATGCTTTGGTAAAAACATTATATGCATTATGAAATTCTCAATAAATTTTCTTTGAAATGTTATTTTTAAAGAGGAAAAAATGAGAAACAGACCAAGAGAGACTCCAAGCTATAGGGACAGGTCTACAGTTAAACCGCTTGACACACAAGCCACAGGATCAGAACCAGAGTTCATTGGATCCCCTGAGTTCATATAAATGCCAGGTAGGTGTGGTGGCCCTCCTATAATCCCAGTATCAAAGGCAGACAGGAGATTTGGGGAGCATGGCTATCAATACTAACTGAAATGATAGGCTCTGGGTTTGACCGAGAAACCCCAACTCAAAGAGTAAAGCAGAAGAGTGATGGGAGAAGAATCCCAGCAGTAACTTTTGCTGCAGACACATGTGCACACACGCGTCTACATGCTTACACATGAGAAAGAAGAATGAAAAAATATTCTAAAACTCCAGTTCATTCTGTGACTGTGAGATATTCAGGAGGGGCCAGACCCTATGGAGATGGCTACTGCCGGGTCAGCTGACCCTTTGAAACAGATGTCCAGCCAAGCTGAGTGTCAGGGTCTCCCCCACAGTACAACACCCCCCCCTCTTTATTTGCTCCTTGCCTAGCCTCTTCCTCCCTGGCTTGCATGTCCCCAGAGGATGGGATTCGGTCAGACACACTATGTCCTCCATGAAAGTCTGACAAGTACAGAAGCTCATATTGTTACAGGGCATGGCTTACCAAGTGCCTCAGTTTCCCCACATTCCAAAGTAAATAAGGGCATGGGTATAAGCAAAGAAACATATTTACTGTTCACAGTAAATGTTTAATAAATATTTACAGGCAATGCATATTGCCTGTATTTTTTAGCAACCTCAAGGCAAAGGCTAGATCATATGTAAATTTGGCTGTGAGACAGGTTAACCACTCCTATCCTGATGGAGGGGGACAGAAAACCCATCTGGGCCTTAGGTTTCCTCTGTAGCCTTTGTTCTCTGTTGTAAAGACATCTTCTTATACAAGAACAGAAAGAGGAAACTGAGTTGGGGTAGCTACTTCATCTTACAGAACCCTAATTTTTGAAAGAGAAGGAAGAGTCTATGGGATCCCTACTCATTGGGACAAAGCTTTTGCCCTTTTGTATGTGTCTTTCTCAGTCAGCTTCAAGATGGTACCTCTGCATACTCGTTAAACACATCCATTGACTTGAAAAAGAAACTGTCACAAACAGGTGAAGGGAGAGAAAAAGCTTCAGTCTTTAGGTCTTCAAGTGCTCTACCATTGAGCTACAGCCACAGCCCCTCACTGGGGGATTCTAGGCAGGTGCTCTGCCACTGAGCCATACCCATAATCCCTCACTGGGGGATTCTAGGAAGGTACTCTACCACTGAGCCACACTCTCACCTTGAGTTGGTTCTTACAGTCTCTTGCCAACATGCCAGTCATCTCTGAGAACTCTCTAATATGATAAGCTATTTTACAGCCCTGGGCATGTATCTTGCCTAAATTATGTTTCCAGGAACCCCAGCTTCTTTGTGGTGGGAAACAACGTTTAGAGACTACATACAGTCTGTCACTAAGAATCCTCAGCACCAGGGGGCTGGCCACTGTCTCCAGGCAGTCCCTTTCAATGAATACATTAAAAAAAAAATAAAAATAAAATCTCTAAATCCCCAAGAGAAAATATGCCACAAACTCAAATTGACATTCTCAATTTAAGCTGAGAGTGAATTTTGATTTGCTTCTCTTTTCTCATGCTGGTAATCTTCTAATGACATTAACATAGTTGTTTCATGGCTTTGTCCTGCTTTTTGTGAATGTAAGAGGAAATCTCTGAAGGACAATGTCACTGACAATATGGTACCACACAGTACAGACGCAGGTAGTTGGTGCCTTTACAGTATAACCCACTTGAAAATCTGCTTTAAATTCACCAAAAGTAAATTCTCTCTGTGGGTTACAAAACCAACTCAGCCCACATTTAGTTCCATCTTTTGATTTTTAACCGTGGATTTTAATGAACTCTTTCTTTTTAAATTTTAATAGTTATCGGAACTAGTCACCTATTTTAGAATCAGTTCTTCAAAGGTGTATTGAGGTACATACATCTTTCTTTATTTGCCCCCTTCTACTGTTTATCTTCCCTCTGCTTATAATCACGTGTGACTCATAATTTCACAATTTGGTTCATCGTGATCCAAATGGTTCAAAATCAATGGGAACAATGAATCATAGCTGGAACCCCCAACACTGTGAGTTCAAGTAAATCTTCTCTGTTTGTTAGATGATTTAGCTCAGGCACTTATTACAGTACCTGGAAATTAAACACATCCCTTCTTAAACAAGAGACCCATTTAGAAGGAAACACTGCAACCACAAAGTGAGGCTTTGAAGCATGGTTGTATGAGGAACGTGAGTGTGTGTGTGTATGTGTGTGTGTGTGTGTGCGCGCGTGTACACATATATCTCCAAACTTTGGAAATGACTCGAAGCAATGATAATAGGGAAAATATGGATTTGTAGGTGTGGTTTTTGATAGAAATGAAGAAATGATGATGGCCATTCCAAGTTGGTAACTTACTTTGTTCCAGGACATGGGATAAGAACTTTCCTTTTGTGGATCGTATGATTTGATTTCTGATAACTTCACAATGCATCAAGTAGCTACAGGAAAACCATCTTTTTTCCATATGGAATTCTTGTCAGGTCAACACTCTGGGAGTTTCAAGTTCAAGTGTTCTTTTCCTCAGCAATACTCAATGCACTAAACATTCCCTAGCATGTCTAAGTATTTATCTAAACTTGGATTTTACCAGCAGTTAGACAATCCCCTGCAAATACACACACACACACACACACACACACACACACACACACACACACCCCTCAGAATTTTCTCTGAAGTCTTTGAAAAATTCAGGAACCATGGCATTTTCTAATGAAAGCCCTTAACCCAAATGGCCCCTGGTGAGTGATGAGTGACAGAGAGTGCCATTGACAAACAGTTGCTCATAAGCTTGGACAAGGTCAAGTTTCCCCCAAAGTACCTTCTCTCAACACCCAGGCCAGTCTGATGGGCTGAAGTATGACCCACAGGGTATACAGTGTGACCTCATACACATGCTCTGGGTGGAGCCCCTGCCATTAGTGTGGCCCGTTATACACATGAGACCGATGGGAGCTGAAGCATGTGACTGAGGGCTATTGCATCACCTCCCCTTGTCCACTCTGAAATCATTAGTGTTCAGCCATCAAGCTGGGACACTGTTGCCGATAGGAGGTCTCCCACTGATCTTCAGCAGGCGCAGCCCTTGGCAGCTGAGGTGCCATTTCTCAATAACGGAACCAGTCTTTACCTTTCCCTGTGGTCTGCCCATAGCCATGGTCCTTGGGGAGAATGGAAGTGACTCGCCACAGGTGACCCTCTCACTGTACATATCTAGACAGAGAACTGCCACCATCTTGAAAATGTATCAGATCCTTGAAGTTTGGGTGAAAGACTCACAGAAACAATATTGTATTCCTCCTGACTAGTGGACATGGCTCTAATTTGCGTGCTCAGACTCTGTCAAGGTGGTAAGTGTAGGTAACCCCGAGACACCAGTCATCAACATGGAGAATTTCCCAGTGGCCAGTCTTGGGGACAAGGTCATAGAAGTTAGTTTCTTCCAAATGACCCTGAGCACACACTTTAATCTGAAGGTTTCTTGATACTTCCAAGGTGGGCAGATGACTCACTTGTTAAGATATGCACAAAGTGGCACTGTGGTGCCTGCAGGTGTTTAACTCTCTTTTCCTTGTCTCCCTTCCTCATTATTAAAGTTATTATCAAAACCTAAAGGTTTTCAAAAACAATCAGTAACCTGGTTCCCTATGACCTGTGTGCAAACTGAGTGTAGATTTTCAACAATGTGAGCTCATGGTACCAACTGAGCTGCCAGCTGACCAATCAAAGTTCTGCTGACTTGGGACAATACTAAGAGAGGCTCGGATGCAGCAAGGATATTGCTACAGAAGAACCAAGAGCCTCAAACCCTGCAACAGCCTTGCAAATGGGGTCAGGAAGACAATGTGCTCCAAGGTGAATTAAAGTTCTGATCCAGTGTTGTCATGTCACTTCCTATCTGAGCTGGAGCAAGTCACTGACTTCTGTGATCCTTGTTCCTTTCCAGTTACATTGTCAATCCCAGTAATAAATAGCACATCCTTCCTAGGGCTGTGAATGAGGATGTTCATGGGACAGCTTAGAAGAACATCCGGTGGAAGTGTGTGCCTGGGACATCAGCAGTGTCTGGCTAGAAGAGTGGGGCACACAGACTGCCAAGGTGGCAAGTGTAGGTAACCCCAAGACACCAGTCATAAATAGGGAGAAATTCCCAATGGCCAGTCTTGGGGGAAAGGTCATAGAAGTTGGTTTCTCCCCAAAGTTGGCTTTCTCCAGGAATTGGGTTGGCAATAGTTGAGAGTGCAGTTAAGCCCATCAAGGCCTAATGTGGAAGAATCTACCACCCCTTTGTACACTAGTTCTTGTCCAATCTGCCTCACCACTTTAACTCCTCAGCTCCATTGCAGAAACTGCTGTTTGGTGAATCAAGAAGCAGAGGCCTGAAGTGATCTTTTGGTGTTTCCTGCAGAGAGGAGCCCCATCTCATGTGATTCACCCTTATTCCTTGATAAAGGACACACACGTAGTCTTGCCACAACAAAGCATGGCCAAGCACAAGGAAGAATGGGACCCACAATAAAAGCAAAGAACAACTGAAGCCTTAGGTTTCACTTATAACTCCGATTTAGGAACAAATTTTCGGCTGTGTATTGAGCTAGCGGCTTGACTCCAGCAGTTCCATTGCCCAGTGTTTTCACATCATGGGCTGTAAATCTTTGCCTCAATAGACCTCCCAAACAGCTGACTTACTTGAGTCACTGAAGACACATTGTTGGTTTTCTGATGGGAGTGGAGGTGTGAGCTTGGTTATATGGGGTGAGTGACAGCCTTTCACATTGTTTCTAGTTGATTCTTGATTTGGCAAGACCTGTCTACAGTGACTCCATCTAGTCTTCTCTGGCAGTGTTTCCCGTGCACCAAAGTCAAGGTGGGGACTAAGTAGTTGCCAGAATGCTAAGAGTTAAGTTGTTTCCTCCCCCTGATGCCCAGCCCTCATCAGCTCCTCCAGCCCAGGCCCTTCTCCTCTTCTCTCCCAGGGCTGGCTTCCTGTGATTTATGGAGGGCGCCATCCCTGAAGGGAACTGACAGTCACTCTCATTTTCTTGTGTACCCCCCTCCTCACGGCCAAGGTCATGAGCGAGGGGCCCCCTCCGAGTTTCCTCCACTCGTCCTCCCTCACCCTTACTCTGGTATGGCCTCATGAATCATCCCGTCTTCACATTGAACTCCTGACGCTTCCCCAGCACCAAACTGCCCGACTTCCGCAATTTTTCTTCATTCTCACTAACAATTTGGTAATGAAATATTGATTTTTAGTTAGATTCAAATAGATGTTATTAAGTTTGCATTGATAAATCGTTCCCTTTCTCAGGCTAGAAGTACCTCAGTCAAATTCTAACTGCGCTTCCATACCTGCTGATGTATTAATCTGACGTGTCTGTCAGCCCAGCTGCGGGACCAGAGCTGGGGGTGCAGGCCTAATTGCTGTTACCTCACAGTGAGGGGATGATTCCAGCTGGTGTGTGGTAAGATGTTTTAGCCCGGAGATCCAAGTGAGTAAACATTTCCCACTCTTTAAACAGTGTTATTTTCTCCATGGCCACTTGCCTCATGGGGGATGAGATAGACATTGGCTTGTTAAATCTCAATTCCCTTCCCCACCCCCACCGTGCACACCGTAAATTGAATATATAACATGCAGGTCATATTATAAGACACTGAACAGAGAGGAACAAGAGGACGTCAGTCCATCTTCTGACTGTCAGTGGTGTTCTGAATGCTGCAAGCAAAAGGCAGAATTAATAGCATACTCAGGGTTTGAACAAGGCACCCAAGAGGAGTCTCAAAACTCAAGATTCCCAGCTTCAGCCATGTCATGGGCTTTGGCATAGCCTAGGTGTTGTGTGGGAGCGAAGCCAAGGCTGCCACATGCTGCATCCTTTTGGTCACTATTGCGGCCTCTCCCACACTTCTCCGACTCTTTATTCCTCCTCTAACAGCCTTCTTCAGGACTCAAATGGTCCCTCCAGGCCATGCCCAGGGCTATGAAACACTCAAGCCAGAGGGATTCAGATACATAAAAATCTCTCTTAGTGGAGTGCAGAATGTGCTACTTCAGAGAGAGGGATGCCTTTTTTTCCTGGTAATAAACTGCTCTCGTCTCCAGTTGCTGCTCCTTGCTGAGGGTAGTTATGACAACCATCCATCCTGATATCTACTGTTCATCATATAGTCACAAGACTCAAGTTAGACCAGACAGCTTTCTTCTCCAGAATGATCTTGAATAGAAAGAAATAATCTTTTCTTCTTTTATAGGCTGTGGGACCAGAAGCACTGAAAGGCACATTCTCCATCCACCGCATGCCAGAGCTTGCTGCCACCAGTCAAGAGCGGGACTGGCATTGTGGCAGCTCCTTGGTCCTGAACCTGCTGGCAAAACCATGCCCTTCCCTTAGTAACTCATCCTCTGGCCAGATGAAGCAACACCATGGTCATGGTCACAACCTTTAGAAGATTTCCACCCTTGTTATATGCCATCACAAACCTGAAACCAAACACCAAAGCTTCTCCAAGTCTTAACTCTCCACTTCCTTCCTCACTGAGGAAGTGAATAGCTCTTGGCTGAAGTTGTTTATCTATCCTTCACTTCTCTAGTTCTAAAGATTGCCTAAGGTTCTTCATTCTTAGAAGAACCTTCTTCTCTGGCTCTCCTCTTGAAGAGCTCTCTCTCTCTCTCTCTCTCTCTCTCTCTCTCTCTCTCTCTCTCTCTCTCCCCATGTATAACTTTTTTTAAAAAGTTAAAGCATGTAGTCAACTTGCTTTAGTAAAACCCCGTGATCAAGGCATCTTATAGAAGGAGGGGTTTACTTGGGCTTACCGTACCAGATGATAGCATCTATTTTGGCTGAGTGGAGTCAGGCCAACTAGAGCAGGAAGGTGAGTGTCCACATCTTGAAGTGTAAGCAGAAAGCAAAGAAAGTGAACTGAGTAGAACCCTATGCTTTGAAACCTTAAATCTTACCCCCAGCGGTGCAGTCCTTCTAAGCAAGGGCATACATCCTTATCCACCCCCAATCATACCAGAGCCTTCGTGGGATATTGTCATCTAGACTGCAATGCCCACTTGTTAGGCAATCTCCCTTAGGTGACCCTCCCCGCTCTGAGTTACCAGCAGACATTATCTCTCCAACTAGATTAGAATTGGAAGCCTGGAAAAGACATGGTCCCTATGCCTATGGTCCCCTCGGTCTTTTATTACCAGTGATGTACATGGAACTCAGGCATGTGAGAGGTAATATAAATATGTGTGACACTGTGTTAATTCATTGACTTCTTCATTCTCAAGTCCTACCCATCTGACAAAAGCCAACATTCGATACCCCTCCTCTTCTGAATCCTTCGCAGGTATCTGCAGTCAGAATTAATCTCTCGCCTCTCTGTGTTTCCACACCATATTGCTTCCAACGTCTAATTAGCATGCATTAATTAATGTGTACATTTGCATGCACTCCTTTAACAATATATCTGAAACCTTTGCTGGGAGGTGACTCTTAGGGTGTGTTTTCCACTCTTCTCTCTAAGCTCCTTAAATTCCGGATCCGATTTGTTTCCTTAGCTTCAAGAACAAAGATGGAAAGAAATCCCAAGAAGCACTTGTTGGATTGAACAGAATGCAATGGATTTTTCTGAAGGTACAACTGCAATATCGTGGGCTACCTTTGAACAGATGCTATCTGTCCTCAAACCATTTACAAATACAACTGTATTTAAAAACTAGCTGGCAGTAGTAGTTTGAACCTGAAATGTGTCCATGGTCTCCTGTTTTGAGCACTTGGTCCCTAGTTGGTCATGTATTTAGGAGGGAACCTGGGGACAGAAGTATGTTGCTAGGGGTGGGTTTTTGAAGATTAAACCTTGACCTGGTTCCAACCTCATTCTCTGCTTTCTAGTTAACTTCAGGGTCAGTTGTCCCTGAGCATAGCCATCATTACAGACTGGGCCACAATGCCCTTACCTACAGGGTGGATTTAAACCTCTAAACCACAGTTAACACTTTCCCTCTAAAGTTGATTTTGCCAGGGGTCTTGTCACAGAAAAGGAACTAACATTGATTTACACCAAAAGAGAGGTTTATGAGCCTGTATGAATCAACCTAGTTGCTCATCAACAGATGGATAATGACAATTTGGTATGTATGTGCATATTATAGATGTATATATAATATATATGGATAATATTCAGTTCTAAAGAAAAATGAACTTAAAATTGAACAGAAAAAAATGATAGACTTTGAATGTATAGATATTAAGTGAGGTCACACAGTCTCAGAAATAAAAATTCACATGTTCTTGCTCACTTAAGGAATTTAGCCAATAACATGTATAAGCAAATCTCTATGTAAGTACAGAGCACCATGAACTAAAGAGAACAAGGAAGGCTAACTATAAGGAGCTGAGGAAAGAATGAAGGCGGCGATGGACACGAGATGCGAAGGAGGACACAAAGCTGATTGCTTATCTAGTTCTAATCTGGTCATGAGTTATTTGCTTCTGGGGGTGAATAAGTGCATAAAGTGTATTTAAAGTGTAAATGGTAATGGTGCTCCACAGCTTCCATTCTGCATCCCTGTTCGGAGTGTATGAAGTTTCATTGGGTTGTGCAGATTTGGTGGCAGGGTAGTTTTGTTGTGTGATGTTTTCTATTTATTTGCAAGTCGTTTTTTAAAAATAAAGTTCATTTAAAAAGGAAAAAAGAAGACAGAAAGGGAGGAAGGAGAAAGAAAGAAAGAAAGAAAGAAAGAAAGAAAGAAAGAAAGAAAGAAAGAAAGAAAGAAAGATGTAATGTCCATGCTTAGATCTGGCCTCCCTTTCACTCATACAGATTGGTGCATTTTGACTGGCTGTACTTAGGTCATGTGACCACCACTTAAGCTGGTCCAAATGTATCCTGAAGATACTGGCCTGCTTCTCTTAAGATCGCTGACTTTGACTTTGTACCATCACAGTTTAATTTACAGAGCTCTGTTGTTTACTTGTTGACGAAGCCTTTCCTATTAGCCTACCTGGAACTGTAAAGAAATGGTGAAGAGCAGCCATTTATTTGTAAGGAAGTGGTGGTTTCCTCCCTGCCAGCCCACAGCTCTACAGAGTCAACAAATCTAAGAAGGTGACTATCTTCATGTTGCCAGGGATCTCAAATGTCTGTTTCTCACATCAGTTTCTCAGTCCGAGCCCCAGAGTTACAGAGCTTCAGGGAAAAGGGTGCCATCCACACATGCGCGCTCTAGGGTAGACAATGCTGAGAGCTGAGGCAGGGATCTGAAGAGGCAATGGTAAACACAGGGCCTCCCTGCCTTTATGGTGTTCTTGGCATGCAGAGTTGAGCCCTAGCATCCTAGGGCTATGTTCCAACCTCTGCTCGTTGAGGACAGCTAGAAGACAGAGAAACATTTTTGTCAACTTGACACAGGCTACAATCATCTGCGAAGAAGGCCCAGCCTACCCGCTATGGGCAGTGCTATCCCTTTGCAAGTGGCACTGAGCTATATAAGAAGGAGGGCTGAGACTGCCATGGGATTCAAGCCAGTAAGCAGTGTTCCTCTATGACCTCTGCTTCAGTTCCTGCCTCCAGGTTTCTGCCCTGACTTCCCTTAATAATGGCACCTGGGATGTGTAAGCCAAATACACCCTTTCCTCCCCAAGTGGCTTTACTCTATGGTATTTATTATAGCAATAGAAGGCAAATGGAGACACCCTACCACTCAAATACCAAAGGTTTCAGTCTCTTCATCAAAGCTGTTTCCAGGAAAGGCCATTCAGCTCTGGAATTCCTATTATAGATTCTTACCACTCCAAGTTGCCTAGGAAAGCAAAGAGAGCCTCCACATTGTCGGTTAGTGTTCTTGTGCCCTCTCCCTGTCCTCATGCTTAGCCAGCAACAGCCAGGAAACAAAAGAAATGTATGTTGGCCTGATTTAGGACCTGCCCCTTCCACCTTTGCTGGTGGAGCCATCTTCCCAACCTGACTCCCCTTAGCGAGCCACCATGATGCTCATTGTTCTGGCAAGTAGATTGGCCTCTGCCGCAGCACCTAGTTGAAGGCAACTATGCTTCCTCACAGCCCAAGGACCTGTGGCCCCCACTGCCAAGGTAAGAGCCAGATGGGCAGGGAGCAAGGAAGTCTCCTTTTGACCCCCTGCTGTTCGGGTTTGCTTCTCATGGCCACTGTGAATGTAGTTTAGATCTGATTGATTTCATCTGTGAAATGAGCTGAAAATCCTTCCCAGGGAGAGGTGCTCCACTCCCCTCCTCAGCCCAGACACACCAGATCAATCAGATTGCCCACCACCTGGCACACATAGGCACGTACAGAGGGCTCCAGGAGAGCATAGCTCCTGGGCCTGGTGGCAGGAGAGCAGCTGACAGAGACCTTCCCCTTCAGAGCTGAAGTTGCCCTGCTATCGCAAGGCTGAAAACCCAGGAAAATGGAGTTCATAACAATCCATCCACTTTCCCCTCACATTTGGATATCATGCACCTGACATTTGTGGCTGCCTTGTTGTAGGTTTCTCAAGGATAAACCCTCCTGGGCATGCCTGGGGACAAGTAGTAGACTTGAGGCAGGGGGGGTCCCAGGGAGACACTGACTGAGTAGGAGAGGAACTGAGTTAGGGGAGGGTATAAATCTGGAAATGTTCAGTTAGGGTGGAGTAGGGTACCACAGTGGGCAGTTGGGTCAATCCTCTCAGAGCGGGCCTTGGGGCTGTGTCACTGAGAGGAAGAAGCAGAAATGTCTTTCTAATAACTCCTGGCTTTTGTTGCTAGCCTGACACCCTTTCCTAAGCAGGGGACACCCCAGAAAAGAGAAACAGTAAATCAGAGGCATGTGGAACTGTCTCTGTTGTTACGGTCTGAATTAGAAGGTCCGTGTGCTTGAACACTTGGTCCCCAGCCCGTGGTGTTATGTTGGGAAGTTGCAGTAGTCATAGGACCTAGCTGGCTGATGTAGGGCCACAAGGTTTAGGCCCTGAGAACCAGGTTCCACTACTGGCCCTGTTCACAGTTTCCTGGGCTTCAAAGTGTGAACAGGCCAGGCTGCAAACTCCCACTCTCAGAATAGCTCCTCAGGCTGCCACACTTTCCAAAATGATGGACTGTCCCCCTTGAGCCATGATCCAAAATAATCCCCTCCTTCTTCTGGTTGCTTTGGTCAGTTATTTTGTTCCAGTGAAGAAGGAAATAACTAATACATGTAGCAACCCCCATGGCATGCTTGGCACGCTTGGGGACAGCACAGTCAGTATGGTAATGTCAGCTCCAGCTGTGTTCTCAGCTCCCATTCCTTCCTCCCCCGACCCCGCCCACCCCTGCAGCCAGTAAGATGTTATGTGCCTTGAAGTCAGTCTTAGTGCTAAGAGACTCAGTGTCTACGTGGTCACTGCAGAAAGCCTCCTCCAGTCCCAGAATCGGAGTCACCCTTCTTCTAATAGGAACAAAGAAAGGACAAATAAAAGGGGCAGGGAAGGATACGGGAGGAGGGGGGCTGTCAGTTGTAAGCAGGCGTCAAGGAGGCTGGCGCCCCTGGAACCAAGGGCTAAGCTACTGTCTCCTTTCTCCTTTTCCTCATCCCGCCAGGTTCAGGGCTTTCCGTGTCTCACAGGACATTAATGCAAATTTTTATAATTTCCCTCTTCGTCTAAAAGAGACTCCGGCTCAGTTGTCTAAGAGACACTGATGAAGCTGATGTGAAAAATCCCATAATTGGTTGCCAATATCCAATTACTCCCGGGTAATATGGAAGTGATGGCGAGGCAAGCCAAAAGGCCTTGGCCTGGGAACAGTCAATGCAAATGGAGGCTTGGCAGAGCCCTGATTCATGGACACAAACAAGGAACAGGGTATGACCTGGGGTGCATAGGGAAGTCCCACCCTCACTCTTCCTCAGCCAAGTGTCTCCTGAGCTATTTCTCCTCCAGCAGAGCATTTCCTCAGAGCTGGAAGGTTGTTCAGTGTCAACCAGAAGCCCTAAGAAAATGGGCCTGTCAAAGGCAGGGAGAGTGACTGGCATAGGCCATGCCACATTTAGCAGGTTCCACCATCAGCAAGCCATGACATCTTTCTCTGGGCTTCCTGGCTTCTTCTTTTATGCAGTGGGCCTGTCAGGGACGTTAAGTGGCTGTGAGGAAATAACTCCATTGAAAATAAGTCTTCAGGCTGAAGTGTAGTGATGAAATGATGGCCAAGGAGTGATGCCTCTGATGAACCCTCAAGAGGAACACACAGGAGCCCCAGCCTAGGAGAATGGCCTCTGAGGAAGAACAGGATACTGTGTGTGAATGATTCTTATGAAAATAGGTAGTCCTGGGTGCACAGAAATATCCTGTCTCAAACAACATCAAAGATAATAAAATATCTATTGAGGTAATGAGTGAGGAATGGAGACCCATGCAAGCCTCAAGGACTTCAGACCCTGTCTGTGAAGGCAGTGTTCACTCTGGCCCTGACTGGCACTGAGATGCCCACCTCCAGGCTCGGGGGTGAGGTCAGGGGCAGAGCAAAGAGGATGAGCCCTCTGTTGCTCTGCACTGTATCATGTCTACAAATAGATGGGGTAATTCAGTTTCCAAGACTCGTAACCTTTTCACTTGGCATAAATTGTGATCACCCAAATAAATACAGGAAAATCACATTAAAAACATATATATACGAAGCTCATTCATTCAAGACATTTTCCAACTCTGAAAAATACCTGTGTCTTACCAAGAGTAGGAAAAAAAACAAAACAAAACCTCAATTTAAGACTTTGTGCATTTTTGTATATCTCTGTCAGCTGGGGACTAGGGTGCTGTGATTCCTAATAGCCCAAATGACCTCATAGTTGCCCCTTAGAAAGGTCAAAGGTCAGAGAACCCACACCCACACACTCTGAACTGGCAGAGAGTGAGTGAGATGTATGACCAGGTCACCATGCAGTGCCAGAAATGTCTGAGCAATAATCAATTGCAAATTATGTCTTATCAAGTTAAGAGTCAAATGGAAAGGAGGCCGTGACTGAATATTTTATCAAAGCCGTTTGATGAGAACGGAAATGACCTTAAAGAGGATCTTAAAGGGTCACAGCCTTTAGGCAGCATTTGAAAGCAGTTCTGCCATATAGGAAGAGCCAAAGGTTAGGCTGACTCCTTGGTGGTGGGACATTTGCCTGGAGTGGGCAAGACCCGGGTTCTATTCCGAACATCCACAGAAAAAAAAAAACATGATTAGGTAAGGCAGAGGCCCAGGGGTGTGTCCTGCAGAGGGCCTTTTCTAGGGGCAGGGGGCTGCAGGACCTCTGCTTATTCCTAAGCTCTAGCCAGGGCTCTAGTCTGCCCGGTTCTGACCTGGCAGAGGGATGAATGATCTTCTAGGCCCTGAGAACATAGGCTTTCTCTGTCCTTTGTGTACCGTTTCTGCCGAGAGAGCTTCCTCTCATTCATCATAGCTTCATACCAGGGCTATGGGGAGGTTGGGCCTCACCGGAGTGCCACAAGGGAAGACAGGCCAAGATCTAGCTTGGGGAAGAAGGACCACTGCTGTCAGCCCCTCAGAGGGGGTTCTTCCTTGTGAGCATCCCTCTACCGAAGCTGTTAGAGGCAGAGCTCGGACATTTCTGAGAATGGAGCAGAAGAAATACTGCCGCAAAATACCATTCAGTGATGCGGAGCAGAGCTCATGGGAGTCACATTTCACACAGTGTAGGGAGACTGAAATGCCAGGTGAGGCTCTGCTAACATCCCACTGCCTGGTCTGTGCCTGCCTGAGTGGGTCACATGACCTGGGAGGAGCCGTTGTTACCTCAGGAATTCTGTTTAGGCTCCTCTTGCACATGGCGCTTTACAATTTACACGAAGCGTGGTCTTTTGCTAAACTTTTGTGCTCAGTTTCCCAGAGAAGGAGAACTTGGTGTCCGTCTTCTTCTAACAGGTAACTTGGCAAATCTCAGCAGCAGCCAGAGGTCGCATAGTAACAAAGCTGGGTCAAAGTCGGTACAAGTAGTACAAAGAAAACAAAAACAAAACCTCCTAGGCTTCCAGACAGTTTGGAATATATCCCGAGAATGGTCAGAAAATGACGGGCGGTGGAGACAGATGCGGGTGGTCATTCACAAGTCATTATTGGAGTGCCCAGTGCTTTACCCTGTGTCTGCAGGAGAGGGCCGAGTTTAAGAAGACTGGGGTCCCTGGCTACCCTGTGATTGTGGAAGAGCAGTGAGGCGGATGACAGGGATACTTGGGCCATTTCGTGGACAGACTATGTCAGCCTGTCCCACGAATGAGTGCCATGGTCCACTCTGCAGCACAGGGAAGACAATTAAATCGAGAATCAGATCTCAGCTTTAACTCACCAAGGCTGATTGGTCCTGCCTGTACTTACCAACCTAGAACAGCACTAAGAGACCTTGTACTTAGAGGAAGAGAGAGAGAGAGAGAAAGAGAGAGAGAGAGAGAGAGAGAGAGAGAGAGAGAGAGAGAGAGAGAGAGAGACGTGCCCTCCAGCTATCTCCCTCATAGGTAGAAATCTTTGCTAAACTCAGCAAGGTACCAGGTAACTGATGGGTACTGAGAGATTACTTCCGGCCGCCTCATAATTTCTCAGATGGTCCAGCTGCAGACACTGTAGCTGGCTGCCTGTGATGAAGGGTGGGTGAAAAAGTCCCAGGAGTCTCCCTCTACAGCTGCATCTGCTCCCTGGGAAAGCAGAGACTGCTCCCCAAGGAGGAGATATGGAGGCATGCAGGGAGTCAACCCTGAGAGTTTTCTCCCCAAGGTATTTCCAGGTGGGCTGGGCTGGGCTGCTTGTCCTCATTGCCTGACCATGGACATTTGGAAGAATCAATAATCCATCATGGTAAGAGCCTTATTTTGTTGAAATGACCCTTCACCCATGGTGCCTCCTGAATGCTTAGGCCTGCCTGGGGTCCTTGCACTACAGAAACATCTTTACCTCTGGGCTTTAATTACGCTTGATTTTAGCTTCTGCTGAGTGATCATTCGTCTTCCTCTAAGCCCCCATTTTTCCCAGAGCAGTTTCTTGATGTTATTAGAGCTGTCTATAAAATATGAATCCCAATTCCATGATAGTCATAAAAGCCATAAAATTCTATGCCTGCCATGAAAATATTACATGATTTACTTTTGTGTGAAGTACATATTAAATCTCAGTAGTGGGATAGGAGTTTGGCTCTTCAACATCACGAACTTTTAATAACACACACTTTGCCTTAAATTTCTATTATTTTAAGTTCCCTTTCTTCATTTTACAATAGCTCTTCATTTCAAAAAGGAGTCAGAAAATAGCCCCAGTCATATTTATAGATAAAAGTTAGTAGTCACTGTATTTTGAATTCTTTTCTCCCTTTTTATGGTGTTTGTTTTTGTCATCTATATGACATGATTTGTGCATTGGTTTGCTTTGGTTTTATTTCAGGTTCCATTGGAGCAATACCAGGCGATTAACCAAATCCTCCAGCAAGGAGGCTGATAGTACCACAGCCAGGGTCAAGGGGTGTGTCTGAATAAATCCAAACACACACAGGTAAATGTGAGCAGGCAAGGGGGAGGAGAGGGATCTGTACAAAATGGAGGAGCAAGAGAGCACGTTAAGAGTACCCCATCTTCTTCTCAACTCCACCCAAGAACCAGGAAGTGGTCACAATGAAATGTAAGAGCTGCGGAAGGCAAGGCTTGGATTGGCCTCTGGACAACAGGGGCTTCTGAGGAGACAGAGAAACAACATCAAGCTAGTGGACAATCAAAGGATGCTGGTTACTGCACATAGGAGGTGCTGCCCAGTCCACACAGCCCCCAGAAGCACCAGTCCCTACCCTAAATCCCCAGCTCCACACACGGGCCAGCTTTCCTGTCCATAGACCCAGCATGCATTTCAAACAATTCAAGGGTGGAGGGAAGATTGGTTTTCAGCCTGGAGGGTGCTTGTGACATTTGGAATGAGTTGAAACTGATCTAAAAGATTTTCATTTCAAAAGATATCAGATAGGATGTGTCGAAGGGGTGTTTCGCACACCTCATCGGAGTTCAAAGACTGCGGCCATGAGAATGGCGATCCCAAGGTGGAGAGCAGATGTGTACAGCTGCAGCGGGAAGGAGGTTCCTGGTGCCCAGACCTGCCCACCAGCCATCTGACATAGCATGGAGACAAAGGCTCACGTCTGATCCAGGCAGGCTTCAGGTTTGGGATATCCAGGCACCAACCAGGGGACACATACTGTTCTCCTCTGAGCCTGGCTAACCGTTCCAACTTACACAGTTGGACATCTGAAACATTACACAGAACGACCTCTCCAGGTCCATCAGGAGGAGGGGGAGGGGACAACAAGTATAAGAGAGTACTCAAAGTGAGGAGCTGGGTGTTTATTTCCTGCAATGGGAAGTCTCCCACTCTGTGGGCTGTGTCCATGTGCAGACTGACTCACAAGACCTTTCACGGGCTACAGTTCATAGGGAATCTTGGAATGAGGGTTGGAGGTGGTGGAGACTGTGAGGTGATGCACCTGTGAAATGAAGCTGCTGAACTATGAGGACTGTGGAAAGTGAAAGTCTGAATTGCCCTTGGGTCTGGAAGGACCTTCTTGCAGCCACTCACCACCCAACCCGAATTTAGTAACATCCTTCCAGCTGTGGCCTCCAATGGATACCACCCAACCTGCAGTCACCCTACCTTGCAGGCAGGCTGATGTCAAGATTTGGGGACAGCTCTCTGGCCTGCATCTAAGCAATCCAGAATCCCGCCATTGCTGGGAGCAGAGAAAGAGTCTCCTGAGAGCCAGCCGGCCCCCATGGCTGCCTCTGCCTAGAATGCAAGCTGTGGTGGTTTGAATGAGAATGATAGGCTCAAATATTTGAATGACTGGCCAGGTTCAGAAGGACCAGGAAGAGTGGCCTTAGGGGTGGTGTGCCGCTGGGGTGTGCTCTGAGGTTTCAGAAGCCCGCGTGCCGTTCCTAGAGGTGCTCTCTCTGTCTCCAGGCCCTCCGCTCTCCTGGCTCTGCTCAGCCATCATGGCCTTGGAAAATCCCAATTACGTGCTTTCTTTGGTAAGCTGCTTTGGCCACAGTGTTTGAACACAGCAATAGAAAAGTAACTGAGACACAAGGGAATCCCATTTCTCAGCTGCAACTGGCCAACAACACACACCAAAGCAATCCCACCCATTAAACAAATAATCCTAATATTAATTTCAAATAACCATGGGTACATTCCTAGGGTCCTAGCTCTGGAGACTAAAGCAGGAGGATGTCCAATTCAGGGATAGCCTGGACTACTAAAAGGACTTCAAAGCCAGCCCAGACTACATAATGAACCCCTCCTCTAAGAAATAGAAATCACTGACCAAAAAGCACTTTCTTTTATTTTTTTGGGAGTGTGAACCAAATGGACTTGAGGAGGATCCTTGCAAAGACTGAGTAACCCAACTGCTTCAATTAAGAATAGCAGAAATGGCATGAAAAGTAAACAAAGTTTCCCTCTGGTGACAGGAACCAGAGCTTTAGGTGGGAGATAGGCAGGCTTCTAGTGTGAGTCTTCCACTGGTCTTCTTCAGTTGGGGGCAGCTGAGAGAACAAAAGGCAGGAGAAATCTGCACAAACATTGAGAGTTTTATGAGTAAAAATCCATCAAGAAGGACATACAAGCCTGACTGGGGCAGGGGTGAAGGGTGAGGGTGATGCTACAATGTATAATGCAGCCTGAGAACGAGGAGGGGTGGAGCTGGTCCCTGTAAGATGAAAGTCACCAGAGGCGATGGTGACCTCTTTACCTTTCCCCTCTTGTGCTCCTGTCACCGACCTGGAAGCCTCTTGCCCCTGGCATCCAGCCTCTTGCTGAGGAGCAGTGTCCCTGTTGCTGAATGACTCCTGCTCCTCAGTGGGTCCTAAGGCCATTGCTTCTAAAACTAATGACCTTCTGGGAGAATGCAGAGATTGCAGCCCTGGGGTATGGGACACCACATGGGGAAACTGGACATTGCCCATTACCTGTTCCTGGAGTTTGGAGGAGCACTGGTTCTCACAGTCTTGGGATCCTCTGCGATTCTTTAAAAATATTTTAATCAATTCTTTAAGAGTTTGATATAATGTATCTTGATTATATCCATCTTGGACTCCTCCCCTTAACTCCTCCCAGGTCAACCCCCACCTACCTCTCCCTTCAACATCATGCTTTCTTTTAAAAAACGTAATCGCTTACGAACTCTGATGTATGCTGCCCCTGTACTTCTGGATGGGGGAAGAGGTTCATGATCCCCCTCCCCTTAGTGAGGACCTATTGACAGTGGATGGATGACTCCTTAGATTCTCTTCTACTGAGTCACCCTCTTGGTCCAAGCAGAGCTAGGGAACCCTCACATCAAGTTAGAGTCACGCATCACTTGTGTTTTGGTCACCAATGATTGACATGGTCTGGAGTGAAAGAGGCTTGTGGCCATAAGTATGACAATGAAGCCAAAAAGTCGCTATTACCCAATGATGCAGTAGCCATCCTGGTGTTTGTATTCACATACCTGTGATGACAGTGGTGACAGAGCACATGTAATTATGGACGGTGTATAATGCCTGATGAGGTAATATATGACTAGGTTTTGTGTTAACTATGCTGCATCCCGTTATTTTACTTATACTGGTATGTTTTATGTGAAATAATCTATCTGCCTCATTAGAGCCAGTGCGACATCTGGCCCTGCATTTACTTTGTCTCTTGATGGCATCAAGAGGCTATATCCCAGCAACTGACCTACTCCGCCTGGGAGTCCGTAAGGACACTCTGCAACGTTGAAGCCCTCAGAAAGCTGTTCCGTCATTAAGGCATGACTGTGATTCATGGCTGAGGTTTGAAGCTGTCAATCAGAAGGAGACTGCCGCTAGGCCGCCAGGCCCCCAGGCTAAGGATCCAGCACACAGTCGAGGCTTGCAGAGACTCTCAGGCATGAGGCAAGCTCTGGAATCTCCGCGCTGATAAGCCAGTGTGTGTCCTGCCACGAGCCACCTACGTGCAGATTCCACAAGGTTCAGTCATGGAACCTTAGCTCCTGCTCTGAGGGCAACTCCATCCTGCTCTCACTCTCAGGTAGGCACAGTTCTCTGGCTCTTTCCATCCCAAGCCACTTACCTCGATGTCAAAAGTTAAGGAATAATAACAAACAGATGTGGGGCATTAACAAAGGCTGTCAGCGGTGAATGCTTTTGTTCAATGAAGGAGGAGGAGGAAAGAAAAATGAAACACCCCACCCTCCTCCATTCCCGTTTTAAGCTCCTTGCTGTACAGATAGGTCAAGGGGAAGTTTGATTCTGACCACCTATAGAATCTTTCTCTGCCTCTTACATGGATGTCCCAATCCCCAGGGACTTGAGGACTAATTACCACATCGACAAAGTTATTGTCTTCTCCATCACCAGCTTGCATGAACATGTACACCAGGATGTCAAAACTGACGTGTCAATCACTTTGCCTCCCAAACAGTCAATTAAATACATACAAGAAGACTTTTTTTCCCAAATTTGTCATAACAAGATTTTGCATTTGCGTATTTTTTAACTAAAGATGAGGATCCTGTATACATCTTCTAATTTATTATCTGGTATTTATTATGAGAAGAGAGTCTTTTTATTCCTAATCACAACTCATTAAAATAGAATATTATTCTCTACAATCTACCGCTGAAGACTCATCACCGTTAGCAGGAAGGAATAAAAAGCGTATTTCAAATGAAACTTCTCTTGAAGCATTTCTCTTTGGAGACAGTCCAATGTGTGTGTGTGCAAGAGGGACTATAACACGTGTAAAAAATGCCTTAGTGACAAAAATTTACCACAAAAAAAAAAAAGAAAAGAGAGAAAGAAAGAAAAGAAAAAAAAAGAAAAAGATGGAATCTAAAATCCTTTGCAAAACCTGAGGTGGGGACCTGTGGCCAAATTTCAAGGACTCTTTCAAATGTATCCTAACGAAGAAAGATGAAACTATGCTAAGCATTTGCCTAACCCCCTTCTGATTTTTAACCATGAGCCCCTTTCATCCCCAGTCCTGCTTTGTAATCGCTGGGTAGCTTGTTAGCTCCGTGGAGCTGTTCCCCACACCCCTCATGTTCCAGCCAGAACCGACATTCAGACCATCATTACATGCACAAAGAGGCCACATTTGTAATTCTCATGAATGTCACCCCATCCACGGCAGGCCGTCGGAATGGGGTTATGAATACTCCGTTTGCTGACTGGGATGATTCTGGCATTAGCGATGTGGCGTTTCCCACATGTTTAGCCTGAAAGAAGACATTTGTTTGGACTGTATGCTTCTGTGTACTCTTTTAATGCAATAAAATTGACAGATGACTCCTTTTTTTTGCAACAGGTTTGGAGGAAGAAAATATCGTGAATTCTTCCCCCCCCCCTTCTTTTTTCTTCCTTGATGGCTGTTTAGACAGCAGTCTTAAAAAATCACTAGTCACTAAAATCCCTCATGCCCGTTTCATATTGTGTTGATTCATATTAAATTCATGACAACAAAAAAGCAACTTGAGGCACTTTTAGAAATGACCGCTCTTTAGTGTGCCTCTCCTTCCTCCGGGCTCGGTGGGCCCAGCGCCCATAAAGCTGCCTGCTGTCTTGTGTCATGAAAAGAAACAGCTTTGCCTGGGAATGCCATTACTGTGTAATGAGGCGTGCGGCAAAATATACCTTCAGCAGCCACTTGATGAAGGCTTGCTGACACACCAGCCCAGACAGAAATGTTTTTTTGTATGTTCTTCCTTATTTTGTCCATCAATCACATCATTAGTCAAAGCAGACAAACCTGTCAGCCAGGGCCCAGATGCGGAGTGGCAAGCGATCGGCGGACAGGTGTTCTAGCCCCCACCCCCACACCCCTGAAACTTGCACACCCAAAATGAAAGCCTGAAATAAGAAAAGAGCCAAGACCCTTTTCCAAGGGCTGGGATGTCAACGGGAAAGAAAAGACATGGAAGGCAGAAGTTCGGAAGCCCACTCCGAGTGACCCAACCCGTGGGGCTTCCCCGGACTGTTCAACAGAGCCAGGGTCGGGACTCAGTTCTGGAGAGATTGAAGAAATCAGGGAAGGAGCTAGGAAAAGCATGCATACACACACATAGGAGAAAGAACTAATAAACAAACCAATAAATAAATAAATAAATAGATCCTGTTCATTTCTCGTGGTCAGTGAGGTATTCAAAACATAACGTTCGAAAACAATAAATAAGAGCAACTTCTTAGGTGACCCTCTTTGATATCTCAAATGCATAAAATTAAATTGGCTAGTTCAGATGCCTGGGGCCACCCAAGCCTATCTGAGCTATCTACCTGACTCTGGCTGGGAAATTGAGAGCTCCAAATGGCTAGCTTCCGCAGCAGCATCACTCATTTCCAGAGAACTAAAACGTCCTCCGGATGTGGGCCCCCTCCCTCCTTTCCCCGGCATCTCGAGTTTCTTCCTCTAGGCTGCCTTTCTGCCAGGCATTCTCTCTGGTATGTAACAGGTTAAAGAAACCAAGCATATGGAGTCATCTTCTCTGGCTAATTTCTAGCTTTTCATGCAAGCCCCTGAAACGCGTGTGTAATGAGCTCATTGCTTGGTTACCGGTGGTTACCAAGGAGGACCATCTTACGGAGCCTCTCCTAACCTCATCCTGGCCGGTTCAGCTCCCAAATCCAACCTGAAGGCTTCTGAAGGGTTCAGTTTAGTTGAGTTGTGACCCAGGCATTGTGTCTTGCTTTCCATCTTTAAGACAGACTTCCCATATTAGAATAATTGTAATCATACTACAACACTAAACAGAGAGCAAAGTCCACCTTCTCCTTCTTTTATGATACTGAATTAGCATGGCACACTTCTGGGTACTGGGCCTGTGAGGCATAACATTGATGACAAAATTCCATCTTGTGTTCAGATTTTCTTCCTCATGCTTTTTTTTTCCCCTGCAGGACCCACCTAGCATGGCTTGTGACTAATTGTCACAGCCTTTAGACTCTAGAAGTGAGCTAGAACAAAAAGTAGACTCTTTTTGTTGTTTTGATCTGGTAGTTTTGAGGAATATCTATACATGCCATTGTTATAAGCATTCCTTTTTTAAACTTAGACTATATATGTGTGTATGTGAACGCTAGATCAATTACACTTCAATAAAAATGGCGCTTGAAAAACCAAGTCAGGAGGGGAACTTTAGGATGGGAAGGAATTGGGACCATTGAAAGGTCAGAAGTCTCTATACAGCACCTGGGAGAAGATCCAATGCTCCAATCTTCCCCAGAGTTGACCTTTCTAAAGATGCTGAGCAGGAAGGGAGCAATACCTGATACAAGATTCAAACCCACACTCCCACCTTTAACTGGGAATTAAATCTGCAGATATTCCCTCTGGGGCTTCCAAAAGGAAAGCAAGAGCACCATTAATCTAAGAGGCCCTTATATGCCACCATGGCAGGACTCCATTTATCTGCGCTAGTGTTTGAGTTGAACAGGGACCGTGGAAACACTGGCTAGAGTGGGCCAAAGTGCCAGGGCTGGGGTCCCATGAGGGCCAGGGTAGTCTCTCAGCTGAAAGCATAAGATACCAAAATGGAGACAGATGTGGGCTGTAAGCCTATCTTTCTGAAGGTACTTCCAGGGGCAGAGACAGAGACAGAGAGACAGAGATCTCCTCTTGCCTTTTCCACAGAGCCCCAAGGGCTCATGAAAGGGAAGGTGAGTCAATCTGGGAATAAGCGGTCAGTTCTGTTGATTAAGAAAAGCCATTTGCTTTTGCTTCTATCTCAAAATCCTATCTGACAAAGAAACAGGGACTCACAAAAGAATTCTAATTACCACAGCCCCCAACACACAGCAACTTGGTACCTGGACTCTGAATATGATATGTGATGTTGTTAAATTCCACTTTCCCCTCCATCCTTGCGAGGACCCCAGGTTTTCCAGCTCATACACATGTTTTATGAGCCTGCCTTTCAGCCAGAAGGTCTGTGGAAAGTAAAATAAATGAATCTAACAGTATTCATTTTATATCATCTGACATTTATTCTTAGAAAAGACAAGTGACAATTTGAAAGCTACAATCACACAATAAGAATCTTGAAGTTAGATGCACAGTATGTTTCAATCAATCAATTAAACAATCAATCAATCAACAATCAATTGTACACAACACATACTGGGTGTGAGGCCAAGTGTATACATAGCTCCTTGGCCCCTAAAAACCTTAACGGTTGGAGAATCAGAACCATATTCTCTCCTAGCTGGAGCATAGACTAGGTAGACAGACTTGAGGTCATCTGACTTGCAGACCAATCAGGAGATAGAACAGACTTTTTAGATGTTTC
This sequence comes from Meriones unguiculatus, assembly GCF_030254825.1. Lineage (NCBI taxonomy): Eukaryota > Metazoa > Chordata > Mammalia > Rodentia > Muridae > Meriones > Meriones unguiculatus. The sequence continues at coordinate 8,973,658 of NC_083361.1, forward strand.
TTTCTTTCTTTCTTTTTTTTTTCTTGAGAATTTGGGAATAAAACGAAGAATACATTGATTAGTCCCTATGATTTCTAGTTTATAAATGAAAAGTCTCAATTTCCTCAGGATAGTACATTTGAATGGAAAATGCCCCCACAGGCTCATGGGTTTGGTCTTTAGCTATGGTGCTATTTGGACAGGTTAAGGGAGTCATAGCCTTTGCAAGAGGAAGTAAGGAAGTAAGAGAGCAGGCTTTGAGGGTTTATAGCCTTGCCCCATCCGTACACTCTCTGTTTCATATATACGGTTGAAGGTGTGATCTCTCAGCTCTCTGCTCTTGCTTGGTGCCATTCCTCCTGCCATTATGGACACTCCCTCTGGAACCATAAGCCCAAACAAACTCCTTCTTCCAGTTGTTTTTGGTCATAATATTTTATCATAGCAACAGAAAAGTAACCAATATGAATGCTAATACAAGAAAATAGTTCTAAGGAAAGATTTTTTTTGTTGTGTTTGTTGGAAGCTGATGCAGCTTGGCTATGGCTTTAACTATGTTCCTCCAGGGAGCTCAGGAGATGCCTCATCAGGTAACTGTGCACGGTATATAGACTAGAGGATCTCGGGAGCTTGCTGGCTGGCAGCCTAGCTCCAGGCCCACTGGGAGACGGTCTCAGGGAAATAAGGTGGAGAATGGTAGAGTGTGGCATGCACACACATAACCCTCTTCACACCTCCTACACAAAACCATATACACATACACAACCATACACACACAACCACACACATGCACACAACAATATACACACAACCACACACATACACAACCAGACACATACACACATACAAAACCACATGCACACAAGCACATACAGACACAACCACACACACACACACACACACTGGTGCTACTAAGAAATGGAAGAACCTTTAGGAGTTGGAGCCTAGTAGAAGGAAGTTAGGACATTGGAAGTGTGTCCTTGCTGAGGATACTAAGACCCCAGCCCCCTCTCTTCCTCTTTGCTTCCTGACTGCCATGGAATGATTAGCCTCCTCTGTCATGCGCTCCTGCCGTGATGTACTGTGCCACCACAGCCCCCAAAGCAACAGACCAACCAACCATGAACTGAAATCTCAAAAACAGCAAGTCCAAATAAATCTTTCCTCCTCAGAAGTTGTTTGTCTCTGGCATTTTGTCACAGTGATGGAAAGTTGACTGACACCGGTGCTGAGGTCAGAAATAAGATCTCATTCCTTCTCTTGACTAAGCTTCTTGTAAGAAATGACCACCAAGGTTGTCCAGGTCCCCAGACATTACATTATTCTATCCAAAGTTTCTGAGATCACCCGACACTCAGGCATCAGAGTGGGAAATCAGTTTGGTGTTTATACAGAAAGACTGTGCTTAAAGCTTTCAGAATGCGATATGTTCCTTAATGCTCAGTAGACCAGCTACATTCTTAAACTCTTGTGGCACAGAGTGAGAAGACTAGCCAGTGTCCTTCAGCAACATCTGACTGTTTGGCCGTAGTTCTTATGGATGGAACAGGAAGCATGTGAAGCAAAAGGATTCCCTAGGGTGTGGCTCCAAATTGCCTTTGTTTTCCCACGCCTGCCAAGCCAATCTCAGGTAGTGTTTGTGGGAAATAGAGGCACCTAAGTCTCATGCCTCTGGAAACATCCCCTTTTCTTAAATTAACCAGTGTTTTTCAGGACAGTGCCTACCTGGGGTGTCTGTGTGTGCCCTGTGGGTGTGCATGAGGCTATGTGACTCTGCAAGGCTGCAGAAGCCAAGGTGTTCTGGTTTCTCTAAAGACTCAGTTTTGTCATGTGATGTTTTGCTGCGGGATGGGCACGTAATGTTTTGTTATAGGTTGGCTTGTGAGAGGGCACGTGATGTTGTTCTGTGAGCTCTCATGTAGGAGGGGTGTGACTTTGGCCAGCTGAGAACATCCATGTGTGGCTTCTGAGCAGAGGAGGAGCACCCACAGTAAGCCATTGCTTTTTGGATCAACATCACTGCACTGATCTTCGTGCTTGTACTTCAACAGTTGACTTTGCAGAGAGAAATGTACCAGAGAATTCTCAGGGCAATCCAAGTGAGTCTCGAGGCTTTCTCCGACTTCATGTTGCTACTTGGTGTTGACCTTTGGACTGGACTGCTGGTATCCTGATGACTGAGTTTGGTAATCCGCTAAAGACCCATCGACCCTAATCGGCAGAAAGTAAAGAAAAAAGTCTACAGCCCTTTTCCTTACTAATCTCCTATCTAATGTGGGGGTGGGAGGTAAAGGTGTTTAAGAACCCTAAATAAAGTAGGTTTGGTGAAAAATCTAAGCCTGCATTGTCCCCAAGAACCTCTGGCTTTTTTTTCTTGCAGTTCTCCCACTTTGAGCTGGAACTGCTGAGATGAACCAGGTAGGTGAGAAGATGCATGCCCTTTGCCATGAAAGACAAAGGGTTCCTTCAAAATCATATTGAAGTGTATGTTCAGCATTTATTTGAAGAAGATGGACAGAAATTATTTGGCAATAAAATTACATGCCTTTTTTTTTCTTGAGACTTTACTATGAAGGTAAGTCTCCATAAACAGTAAACAGCTTCAGTACATCTGAAATACACAGAAGAATGGCTCAAGTCCCCACATGTAGAAATAGCCCTGGTTTCTTGCCTCTCTTTAGATCTGCAAGTACCGTGAGGCCATCAGAGGTCTGTCTTTCCAGTCAGTTTTATCTGCCCATTTCCATGTGTCCTTAAACAAAATTAAATTCTCATGCAAGTGAGATGACCTTACATGTTACCTTGATCTCTCAACTCCCCACCCCCTACACATGCCCACTGAGTTCATGGCAAACACCTTTGCAAAATCAACATGAAAGACTCTTTTGAACAGCTTCTTACTATTCCATGGTAAGGACGGTTGCAACTTATTGAAGCTCACTGAAAATGATTCTCATGTTTCCATCAGTACAAACAGATCAGTGAATGAGAGATGGCAGAGATGACTTAACAGTTAATAATTCTTGTTCATTCAGAGGACTGCATTGGTTCCCAGCACCCACAAAGGGTGCCTCACAGCTTCTAACTCCAACTCCAAGGGATCAGATACTTTCTTCTGGACTCATTAGGGGCACCCTGACACACACACATACACACACACACACACACACACACACCCCACAAATAAATCTTTTGAGAAAAAGACCGGTGTTCAGTTTTGTACATAAGTTTTTGAAGTTTTCAGAAGTCTGTCATTGTTTCTAAACTTGAAGTGACTTTTTATAGACATGTGTTCTAAGTTGTAAGTGACATGGCTGCATCACAGTCTTTTGCCAAGCTGCCCTTTTGAAGGGCTAATTGTTGTTTCATCAGTGTTAAGCGGCATATTTTCCTGTGCCCTCATCTGCTCAGGATTTATCAGTCTATAAATTTTTTTACCAATTTAGGAAGCTGGAGAGATGGCTCAGAGATTAAGATCACATGCTGCTCTTCCAGAGGATCCAAGTTCTGTTCCCAGCACAACTTGTATCTCCCTAGAATGCCAGCTCCATGGGAGGGAATGCCCCCTTCTGAACTCTTTAGACACTGAGCTAATCCACATAGACACACATTCACACACAAATTAAAATAAATCTTAGCAATGTTCCCAGTTCAATGCACGTAAAGAAACAATCTTGTTTTAACTTAATTTTTTTCTGATTATAGGAGAAAATGACTTTTTTAAATATAAAAAAATACATATTTGCCTTTCCTGAATTGAAAATCATTTTCTTTGTCTATAAAGTTGTTTTCACCTTTCCTACTGATTTTCAGGAATGTCTTACACACTTTAAATAATAATTTTGTTGCATCGTACATAATAAATATTTCTCCATTTGCCTTTCTTCAGATAGCTATTGCTTGTTTTATTTTTGTGATTTACATTTATTTATTATTTGTTTGTGGGAATAGGTGAGGAAATGTACATGTGCCATATTATATGAGTAGAAATCACAGCAGAAACTGCTTTCAAGAGTTAGTTCTGTCCTTTCATCATTTGGATCCAAGGGACTAAACTCATGTCATCAGGCTTGGAAGCAAGAACCTCAACCTGATGAGCCTTCTCACCAGCCCTGTTGTTTGTTCAACATAGTCAAAGATGTCAATCTATTCTTCAGAGCTTCTGGACATCTCCTCTTATTGAAGGATGTTTTCTACATCCTAAGGCTGTTTCCTCTTAGTAATCTTTATCACTGCTTTCTTTAATCAGTGTCCTAATTTTATACTATAGATTTCCAAACCAGTAACCAAATACATTCACCACTGGCTGCTTAGATCATTCCCTGTCCTCCAATTCCTTCAATCCTTTATCTTAAACTCAATTATATGGTTGTATTTCTTCTCTCTTTAGTCTGTTCTATGGCTTTCTTCCTTTCTTGGGACCCACAGTTTTAACTGATATTTCTTTAAATTAAATGTGAGACTTCCACAGGGAAATTATTCCTCCTACCTCAATGTTCTCTGCAGTTTTCCTCCTATATGATTTTGGAATTAACTTTCTAGATTTAAAAAAAAAAAAGATTTGCTTTTCTTTTATGCATCTGAGTATTTGTCTGCGTGCACATACGTACACACATATGCCAATCACACGCATGTCTGACGTCCGTGAAAGCCAAAGGAGAATGTCAGATCCTGTGGAACTGAAGTTCCTACAGGCAGGTGTGTCGGATCACCCGGCTGGAGCTAATGGTTGGTTGTAAGCCACCCAGCATCGATGCTGGAAATCAAACTTGGGTCTTCTGCAAAGGGAAGTAAGCACTCTGAACCACTAAGCCATTTCTTCAGCCTCACAAATATGCATTTTGAGAGAGAGAGGGGAGAACATATTTATATAACTTTTGTCCTATTTTATTGTACATTTGGTATCAATCATTCATTATGCCTAGTTTGTAAAATAGGTCTTCATGTATAAGACAAGTAAAATATATAGCATGCATCTGAGTTGGATACACTCATTTGTAGTCTTGGGACACAGCCCAGTGGATAAGGGAAAAGTACTATATTTTTTATTTTACATCACAAAATCTACATTTTTTGTCTCTTTATTGAATTAAGACATTTTCTTCCTTTCTTAACTTACTTGGATTTAAAAATCCATTAATAAGAGATTAATTTAGCTAATTCCTACTTAATGTCTAATCTGCATTTCTATTTTAATCTGCAAAATGTATTAATTACAGTAATAGGTTTCTTCAGGTTTGATGACCATTTCTTCCCTACCATTAACTCAACAGGATTAGACTTTGTTTAGATACTTTTCTCTGTTACAGAACTTCTGATGTCATGTTCTTGTCATTTCCTTTTTTTTTTTTTTTCTTTTTCTACTGGAAGGAAAGTGAAGTACAAATTTGAAAGGTCTCTGTGCATTCCTGGAACCTTGAATATAAGATTTATCTATTAAAATAGTTTTCTGCAGCTTAGCTGGAAGTAGTCTAGAGCTGATGACATTTTTAAAAAGATTTTTCTAAAAAACAGATTTAAAGTGTCTGTGTCTGTCTGTCTGTGTCTGTGTGTCTACGTCTGTGTGTCTATGTGTGTCTGTGTATCTGTGTGTCTGTGTGTGTGTACAGGTACCCACAGAGGCCATTGAGTCCCCCTGGAACTGGAGTTACAGTAGCTGTAAAGCACCTGACACTGGTCTTCTGGAAGAGCAGCCCATATGCCTTCCTGCTGAGCCACTTCTCCAGTTCCAAGAAATGTTATTTTAAATAAAAGCTTTAAGCCACATGTTTTTTTTTTTTTTTCCTATTCTAGTCTTTTCAGGTTTTTGCTTTTAAAAAAGCCTTGGAGATTCATGCTTACTAGAAAAAAATTCTATTTGGCTAACAATTTAAAATACAATAATAGTCACTTAATCTTGTCACCTCATTGTCTGAAGTGAAATTTTAAGTTTCATGTTTCTAATGCCATTTCTTCCTTTACTATCATGGTAACTGACCATTTAAACAGGACTCTTGTCATCTTTTCAAAGAACCAAATATAAAAGCTGCTCTTTTGCTTCTCTGATTTTAGATTTGCTGTCATTTTAATTTATTTCGCCTTTTGGGGGTTATATTGTCCTTTTTAAACTTCTTTAGTTACACATGAACTTTGCTTAATTCCAACCAATTTCATTTTCTAATACAATCAATTAAATTTCTTATGATTGCCTTTAGAAACTCTTCTCTTTTTGTGCAATGTATTATAGAAAGTAACACACTTTTATCCTAAATGAATTCTTTTTATCTTTGTATTTTCTTTAATCAAGTGTTTGCGTTTTTAAAGTGTAAACTTTTATTTATTAGTTTGTTTTTTTATGATCATTTTGCTTTTTATAATAAGGTTTCACCATGCAACCTTGGCTGTCTTGGAACTAGCTATGTAGATCACACTGGCCTCGAACTCAGGGAGCTCCACCTACTTCTGCCTTCCAAGTGCTGTCATTAAAGGTGTGTGCCACTGTACCCAACTATGTTAATTATATGATTAATTTTTGAATGCTTCCTGTGTCTTTGAAAGCAGTGTTAGTTTCACTTATACAAATAAAACAATCAAGATTATCATTGTTCAAGTTTCTATTACCTCTCTCTCTTTCGCTCTCTCTCTGCCTCCCAGTACAGTCAAGAATTTATTCTATTCATCACACCCTTCTCTAGAAGGCACTTCTCTATAAATCTTTATTTTTAATTCTGTGTATTTCCGTGAACATGCGTGGACAGTCCATGCCCGTGGAGGCCTGAAGAGAGTGTCAAATGTCCTACAACTGGAACTGTAGACAGTTGTGAGTCCTCTGTGAGCGCAACCAGTGCTATTAACCATAACCTCAACAAAGACTTTTATAATTATAATTTTTAAGTTGCATTTTTAAGTTTTCATTTGACTAAGCTTAAAGAACAGTTCTGTAGAGGTTTAGAGTGCACTTTCATGGCTGCTTGCTTTATGGATTTTAAAGCCCCGGTGTTGAATGTAACACATTCTTGTTACAACAGTTCTTGTTACAAAATGTACTAAATAAAAGCTTCTTTCCAAAATGCTGCATTTACCTGGGAGACAGCAAATATTTGTGTGTGTGTGTGTGTGTGTGTGTGTGTGTGTGTTGAAAACTATGCCAGCAGAAAGTAAGTGAAGTGAGAAAGAAGTTACAAAGGCCCATCAGTGACATGCCCTAGGGATGGGCTTTTGTTGTCTATGTAAAAGGAGATATCAACTATTCTAACCTAACTTTGGTAATGATCAGGTAAGATTTTTGTTTCAGACTGATCACATCAAAGGCATTGTGAGGATGATGGAGTGAGAAGAACACACAACAATGGAGAGCCAGAACGAAAGGTCAACAGAACAAGTGAGACAGGATAGTTTGAAGAAGCCACTTCCTGAAGCACACAGCATCTGCACAGGCTTTCCAAAGCATGGTGGACCATGCAGATAAGTGCCCATGGACTCTGCAGGAATAATATTGGAAGGCCCTAAGCACTCAGTCTTGAAAGACTTCCTCTGCGATGGAGAGAACTATGAAGCCCACAAGCTGGGTAGGTCCTAACCCAGGCTGAAACTCAGGGCAACTGCAAGTGACAGGACAGGTTCCCTGATGAACTCACACTTGGTGATGAGGAGAGACAAAGTGTGGCCATGCTGGCATTGACAACTTTTACCCGATGCTGTGGCCGAATGCATTGATGCACACAATGAAAATAGGAAGGCTTGCTTGATCTTGGCTCATGGTTTCTGAGGGCTCAATCCATAGATACTTGTTCCTATGGACATCATGGAAGCATCACATTGACAGAACTTCTGGGTGGACAAGAAACACATAAAAGGGAATATAAGAAAGGCCAGGGTAAGACACTGCCCCAGTGAAATACCCCCCAGTGACTTCCTCTAAGGCCCCACACCCTAACTTTAATCACTGCTTAATAATGCCATCACAGTATAAATCCAACGATTTGGCCCATTGGTTATGTAAGATGCCTCATTATCTAATCCTCCCTGGAAACACCGTTGCAAACACATCCAAAAGTGTATATCCTCCACTTGTTCTTTAGACACAATCTAACCAGACTGATCAAACTAGCTCTTACAGATACTGCTTGGAAGTGGGCATTGATAAAGGCCAGAAAGTTGTCATCACCTATTATGGGCTGGGTAGGACAAATGGGCAGCTGGTTTAGTCTCTCAGTCTTCCTTTGACCCATGGGAAGTGGAAATGGCCCAGTGGTGACAGATGCAGGCTGTCCATCCTGTGACTGGTGTCTTTCATAGCTCCCTAAGCAAGGGACAGGAAGGTGAGCCTGGGCCAAGTACAATCAAACCAAGCTCTGAGGTTCCAAGGAGCAGCTGTCTTTTCAGAGGCTCCCTCATCTGTGGATCCAGTTATTGGGTGTCTCCTCCTTCAGTCCTTTCTCCTAAGGAGAAAATGTGCAGGCATTGCCCACGCAGTCCCATCATGGTCTTAGAATCATAGCACATCTTTCTCCCAAAGAGGCAGGTTAGAATGAAGTTCCATCTCCCTCCAAAGTTGGCAAAGTGTGAAATCTTCGGGGAAGAAATAAATAGAGGAAGAAAAGAAAAGAGGAAATTAAACTTGGGCAATTCATCGAGGACCTTGAGTATCCTATTTGTACTATTCAAGGGTCCGGTGATGTCTGCTTCTGATTAATTTTTTTTTCTTTATCATTTCCCTTAAAGGAAAGCCTGACTATAGGATCAAAGACATCAGCACACTTAGAGGAATGAACAGTCAAAAAAAAAAGGAAAAAAAAAAAGAAAAAAGCCTGCACTTGCATTTTTGCAACCCTGCATGTAGAATGTGCTTAAGCGACGCAACCTAGAACAATGTATAAACTGTTAGAAAGATGAATAGAGAGACAAGAAAGCATCTACCTATAATTTCAGAGAGCAGTTTTCCTTCTCACAAACGTTATGAAAATTAGCAATTTCAAGCGGCTGTTGGCAAATTGTGCTTCTATCAACCTGGTATGGCAAAAGTATAAATATATTGTGTTTGAGGAAAAGGCATTTTCAAATTCTTTAAATTATCCTTTTTTCTCCCCATTTTCAATTTTTTTTCCTTCCTGTCAACATTCTGAAATCACAGACATATAAAATGCACAAAAACATTTGATTCCCTGTTTTGTTTGAAAGACACAGAGGCCTTGCTCCACAAAAATGAGTGGCAGAGGCTGTAAAGATGGACACTCCCCACTCACCAGGGTCTCCACCTTGCCATTTAGCACGGCATTTGCACCACATCTGCTGATGGATTAAGAAGAAAGTGACACTATGTGGCCACAGAACCAGAAAAGAATTGTCATGAAGCAGGTGTTCTGTACTCGGCCCAGACAATTTTCTGTTTCTCTTGCCTTGCCTCTGTCATGGCTACCTCTCTCCACATTAGAATATGCTTTTAATCCTGGCTGTGGGTGAAGCTGGGCATAGCTCGGTGGGAAACAAACAGCCCCAGTTACAGGAGGCTCTCTGGTTAGTTTTGAATCTGGGTGAGTCCTTGAGAACTAAAAGCCCTGCTGAAAACTGTTGAGGGTTTGAATTTCCAAGCCCCAGAGAATCCACACAATTTGAAGCTCTCAAAATTAACATAAACTTGTCTTTGGAAGACGACGGTGTAGCTTATTTGGAGAATCCTTGCCTAATATGCATGGGGTCCTGGGTTCATTCCCCCAAACCACAAAACTAGGGCATGATGGCAAATTCTTATAACCCCAGCATTCAGATGGCAGAAGCAGGAAGAGCAAAAGGGCAAGGTTACCATCAGCTTCCATAATGATTTGGGGCCAGCCTGGGCTACATATGATAAGGTCCTTCCCAAAAAACAAAATACATCAAAGTACATAGAGCTCCTAAAGAATACAGAGCATCTAAGAAAATTAAGTTTTCTTTGGAATGATATTAATTTTGGGTATCAAGAAGCAAATAACGTCCATGAGTGTTTTAGTTTCCATTCTACTGCCGTGAAAAGACGCCATGACCTCGAGAGTACTAGAAAAGGAAGCTTGCATAAAGTTTTAGAGGGTTAGTCTATGATCATTGTAGCGGGGAGCACGATGTTGCAGCAATAGCTAAGAACTTACATCCCGATCTGCAGGCAGCAGGCAGAGAGACACTGGGCTTGGAATGGGCTTTTGAAACCTCAAAGTCCACCCCCAATGACACGCCTCTTCCACCAAAGCCACACCTCCTAATCCTTCCTAAAGAGTTTATAAATCTGGTATTAAGTGTTCAAACCTATGAGGCTATGGTGGACAATCCCACTCAAACCACCACACTGACCCTGTACCTGGGTCAAAAGCAAAACATGCCCACAGAGAGGATGGGCACAAAATCAAAAAACTCACTATTCAGGTGAGAAAGTAGCAGATCCGCAGTATAACTCAGCAAAAATAACAAATGTTTAAATTAGAGCCCCAAACTGAGACTCTGAGATCCCAATTTGAAAGACCTTTCTACATAGTAAGCTTTTTTTAGGGAGAAAAAAAGATTTAATAACTCAGAATTAAATTTCTGACGTATGCAGAAAACAAGACTATAGAAATGCATATTTCAAAAAGAAGTAAGTTGTCAGAGCTCTAGGAACGAAAATCTCAGTCATTAAGTTGAGTATAGGTTAAGAAACAGATAGCTAATGATGGACGTCAGGTACATACCCAGGTGCTATCAATAAGCCTGAAGCTATATTTCCTCTCTCAGCATCTCTGTCTTTAAAGGGAAAATAAGGAAAACAATAATAATTATTGATGACCCAGAAATGCCTTCTAATTGCAGTCCTGCTCCAAAAATAAATGTGTCCTGTAGCATAGCCCCGTTATCACATCCAAGACAACTTAGGTTCCATGTATATGTATGAGCATATGAATATATATAAGTACATGTGTATGTAATGTATGTATGTGTAATAATATATGTATACATATGTGTATCTATAATGTTGACCCTTTTAAATCATTGGAGCAAGGGCAGCTGTCCTGTGAAACATAGCCACATGTTAATTTTTAAAATATTTTCTCATAATTGGCTTCAGCTTAAGCATAATGACAAAACTGCACAAAGATCACAAGATAACTTCAAGGGCTTCTTAGAATTGGCTGTGGTTTTAGTAATTCTTGGCAAGGAAATTGCTGCCTGCCTACACAGTACACCCACCTCTTGGTATCCATGATGATTTGGTTCCAGGATCTGCAGATGCACCTATATTTATACACACGGCACGGTCATTGTAAGTAACCAACCCACACTACCTACTACAGTGGAAGTGTTAGGCAAGGTGCTAGAGAGATGGCTCGTGGGTTAATATCAGTTACAGTGACTGTGAGAAAACACCGTGACCTGAAATGAGTTCTGGAAGAAAGTTTGACTTGGCTTATGGTTCCAGAGGTAGAGTCCATCACTGTGGTGGAGGGGTGGCCGCGGGTGGATGGAGCAGGAAGTTGAGCTATGGCATCTCAACCACACACACAGCAAGCTGAGAGAGTGACCTAGAAAGGGGGTGAGGTTATAAGTTCTCAAATCCACCCCTCCAGTAACATACTTCCCCTAACCATATTCCAAATCCTAAATCATAACCTCCCCCAAAGAGTACTACCAATATGGGACCAAGTATTCAAATAAGCAAGCCTCCAGAGGACATTTCTCATTCAAATAATCACATGGCTCCTTTAGAAGACATGGATTTGATTTCCAACATCTATATCAGGTGGCTTATCATTAGCTGTAACTTCTACCCCAGGAGATCCCCTGGTTTCCCTTTGCACCTAAACACATAGTGCACATAAAATCTTGCAGGTGCACACATACACATACTTTTTTTTAAAGAATTGTTAAGTAAATGGTTGTTATGCCATGCTGTTCAGGAAGTAATGACAAGGGGGAAAGTCCATGCATGCTCAGTACACATGTAATTGTTTTTTTTTAAATGTTTTCTTTTGAGGTTGTTTGAACCTATTAACCTGGAGCTGATATACAGAAGTCTAGCTATACATTAATGCCTCGGAGAAGACTTTGCATCCTACCAGTGACTCGCTTTGTAAGTTTGAAGCTTAGAGGTAAATTTCTGAACTAGAATTCTCCTTGAGTGAGAGAAAGCAGTCACATATATGGGAGGAAGAAAAGAGAAGAATGTTCTCTTTTCTTTTCCACCCCAGAATGGATATGGGGTGATTATGGGGAGCTCGGGACTTTGCTAAAGACACAAAATAAATCTCAATGGAAATATTCCATCCACTGGCTCTGTCCATTGCTGGCCCTGCGTGCCATGCCCTTCCAGTAAAAAGCAGCATATCTTAAACCTGCATCTCATTTTCCAGGAGCTGTCTCTAAAAGGAAACAGCACTCCTTCAATAAGTGGCTGACCCCATGCTTGTGCGGGAAAAGACAGCTGACCTGGGACCAACTCAAGACAAGGTCAAACACTGATGTGTGAGCTCCATGGATCCTCCCGAGCAAACCGAAGACACTTTGAGTGTGGATGAAATAATGAAGATGGCTACAGGACACTGAATGAAGTAGTCTGCAGTCTACAGGACAGATTGTTAGTAACATATCAACACCAACTAATCTCCATGCAAAGTAATGACCAAACAAGAAAATTCACCATTTTCCATACTTAAATGAATCACTGAGCTACTCACAGATCGTCCTAAACCATATCTGGAAAGCTCCTTAGACAGCAAGATATTCAAACAGTCACTCCTTTCACCAGGTGGATAGCCTTAGCATTGCCAGCCAGAGGGACAAATTGACATCATGCTGCTCTTGAGACAGCGCCATGAGAAATGCCCATCATCACCTGAGTAATTAATTACTCTTTGCTTGCACCCAACACTGGAAAGAATCAGGTCTGCACAGCACAGAAAGGAACTGGTCACCCAGGAAGGCAAATGTTGTCAGAGAAGGCTCACACTTAACACAGGTAAAAATTCAACTCGGATCACCGTGTTTATCTGACTCCTTTGTTGTTTTGGTTTTATTGGATCTCACTATTTAGCCCATGCCACCTTGGAACTTGTGACCTTTCCACCTCAGCCTCCCTCTCACACAGGCCTGGTTGAGAGACTTTCTTTCTGAATATTATTCACAAAGAAGCCAATGCTGCTTCTCTGCGTATTTCCTGGTTAAGGAAGTAGGGATGTATTTAAATTTATGATAATGGGCACTTGAAGAATAAACAGTTCCTTCTGACCCCCAAAGGAATGTCCTGAGTGGCTCTGAGTTTTCTGGAGGCCTTTAGAAGCAATCACATAATTTGGGGTGCTTACTTTGTGCTCACTTCCTTACAGCCAGAACCCCAGATTCACCTCTGGCATCAGCCAGCTCCTATGGGTGGTCAAGAGCAATGTCCAGACCCCTAAAGACTATTCTTGTCATCTCTCCTTAGATTCCAGGTGAAGCCTGAGTGGCTCCTGGGTGTCAAGGAAAAAGGCTGCCAGAATCTTCTCAGGGGTCAGGGTGTCTGCATATGAGGTCACCAGGGGTGCAGAGGGATGAGTCCTCTTCTGGCCACAGCACAGTGTCCTGACACCTAACTGCTTGTCTTTATTTTACCTTTCCCGGGATCTTTTTTGTCAGGTTGTAAAATACATACTCTCTCCCCAGGAGATTCTCCTGTTGTACTGCAGTCCATCTAAACAAATATGTATTTACAACGGGTTCTTTTTTAAAACATGCATTATGCAGCTAATAGACTGGAATGACTCTTTGGGGGAAGTGCCGCACGGTCTTGGCTGTTTTTCTGTTGTCTGCACCATTCACCTCTTTTATATGGCTATTTATTTTCTGCTGCTTTGGATGGTAGGGAGGTCTGTGAGGAGGAGAAATCATCCGCCCAAATATGAAGTGCAAGTATAAAACCTCTAAGGTGGGCATCTCTTGCTAATGACCTTTGAGGCTGGTGTGAATCTGCGCTCTGCAGTAAGAGAAGTCAAAAGGTGGAAGGCTCTACCCGCTATCAGTGACTTCCTTTGTAAGCTTGAAGCTTGGAGGCAAACGCCTGTCTTGAAATATTGTCAGCTGTTAGTGAAGGAAGCCCCACCCAACCAAGGAAACAACCTCGTCATCTCCAGGAACAAAATTTCCAGGGAAAGACAACCCCAGAGGCAGTTAGTCCTACAGTTCAGTGATGTCCACAGGACCTGAAGTTGGTCATGGCTTTCTTTGCTTCTCTTTATGGTCACAGTTCCCGGTGTCACCTGCCAATTCAGCAGTCATCGCCAGGGGAAAAGAGCCTGTGCCTTCTTTTGTGTGACTTAATTAATCTTCTAGCTAAATCCTTCCTCATCTCACGGCCATGGTGAGGCAAAACCAATCACCAATCAGGACAACAGGGTCCAGAATTAGTTCTGGTCAGTTGTCATCTAGCTCTTATTTTTGTGTATTATACACATAAATATTTGCCCTCTGTCCTAATTACTTGTCCTGTGGCTGTGATATGCTACCCTGACCAAAAACAAAGTCGAGAAAGGAAGGCTTTATATGAGCTCAGAGTGCAAGGGGACAGTCCCATCATGGAAGGAAAGACAAGGTGGTAGAAATTTGAAGCAGTTGCTCTGCTTCCTCCGTCATCAGGAAGAAGACACCAATGAATTCCTGATGCTCTGCTAGAGTCCCTCTTTTGAAAAAATTTAGGAACCAAGCCTAGGGAATGGTTTCACCCTCTGTTAGGGGATCTCAGTAGACTTAATTGTGATAACCTCTCACAGGCATGGCCAGAATCTAACCTGCTCTAAATAACCGTCATGGGGTTTGCCTGAAGGCTTGTCCTCTAGATAATTTTAGATCCTGCCAAACTGACAAGTCTAACCATCAAATTCTAGTAGAGATTAAAACCAAGAATTTTAAAATCATGTATTCATTAATCTAAGATGAGCCAAGCTAGTAGAAATAGCATACAGTTATGAATCATAATTTTATTTTCAAAGATTAAAGCTAACGTGATGTCTGCTCTTTATCATGCTTTTGTCACTCTCTAATGTCTAACCCACTACACGAAGCTGGTATGTGTTCAGTTTTTTTGTTGTTTTGTTTGCTTTTGTTTTGAGAGGTCTCAGTTAACCTAGGCTGGCCTGGAACTCACTGTATAGTGACAGATGGCCCTGAAACTCTACCTCTAACCTCTATCTACTAAAGGCCAGGATGACAGGCTTGCAGAATCAGGCCCAGTTCAAGAGAGGTGATTTTTCTTATCTGCTTTTGTTTCCAGTGATGTGTCCCTCAGTTGAAATATACCAAGCAATGTGACTTCATGCCACGCATAGACTGTTGCAGAAGAAAGGAATATTTTAATAACTCCTTTAGATGATTTAGGATATTCTCCTTTGATACTTCATTGAGACACACCAAGTCAGGACTGTTTAAATATTAGGTACAGTGTGGAGTCGGAAAACACATCAAAGGAACATTTGTCTTGTCTTAAATCACTGTTCATTGATCTTCCTTACCCCTTTAGCTTCTCACTCCCCGAGCATGCTTGTGCTTCGATCCTTTAGAAAGCATTGGCTCATTGAATCATATGGATCTTCCAGGATTAAATACATCTTGTTATGTGGCGCTAAACAATGTGCTTCCTAACACTGTTACTGATCTCAACAGAAGAGTCTTGAAATACTGGGGTCCTGGTAAACTTAGGGGGCAAATAGAATTCTCCTTAAAAATATGATCTTACTTGAAAGCTTAACTTTCATCATTGACAATAAACATTAGCTGTTTTCTTTTGTTTTGTTTGTTTTGTGGGTTTTTTTTGGTGTTTTGTTTTGGAAAATGCCTGCAATGTACACCTGTCTAAATAACCAACCAACGCGAGGAAGGACTGGTTGTATGTAAAGGACATGAGTTATGAAAGAGGATAAGAAGATAATTTTTTTCCAGTTCTAACTCTGTCCTGGGTGTTTTGGTTTTGGTGGTGGATAGTGCATGAACCTATTCAGTACTAAAAGTATAAATTTTAATATAAAGCTTTAGTCACAGCTTCCATTTGAACATTAATTATAACTGTCTAGAAGTACATTAAGTTGGATAGGCTTTGGGTCTGGTTAATTTTGGTGTTATTTTATTTTTTAAAGGTTTTTTTTCTATTAACATGTTTTTTTTTTTTAAATTATAAGAAAACAATAGGGTGGGAGAGACAGTTTGGTGATTAAAAACACTGGCTACTCTTCCAGCGGGCCTGAATTCAGTTCCCAGAACCCACCATGGCAGTTCACCCAGCTGCTTTGTAACTCAAGTTCCAGGGAATCGGAAACATTTTTCTGGTTTCCGTGGGCACTAGACATGAACACAGTCCACAAGTATGTATGCAGGGAAGATACCCATGGGCAGAAAAATAAATAACACTAAATAAATAAATAACCAACTACTAGGTAAAAATGATGTTCCACTGAAAAGGCCAGTGCTTTATTAGCTTGCGATTTGAATAATTTCATTACCTATTAGCTTTTTTCCTGAGATGCCCATGCCCATTGTATGTTAAGCAGGGATGAGCCCAAGAGAGCCATAATCACTATCACATAGTTGATTAGGAATGGATTCCCTCAAACTCCTTTCTCAAAAACAAGTAAATAAACACCAAACAGAAGAACAGAGTGACTAGAGAGGGACCCAGCAGAAAGCATCAGCCTAGAGTCAGTAGTCAAAAGTATCTCTGTTAGATATGGCACATGACCTTTGAAGGTAGGCCAGCTCAACATATTTTTGGCCAGTTATTAACCACTGTTATTAGTTAGACTTGTCATCTCTGTAACAAAATACCTGATAAGGAAGTCTGATAAGATGCCGCCAGAAACAACATGCATCTGCTTTCTTATATATAAAAAGCATGCATCAAGAGTTGACATTTTTTTGAAAAGTCATAAATGCTCCCAATTTTTATCACAGTTATCATAGAATTTTAGCTGTAAGAATGTAGTGATGAAGCATTAAAAGCTTGTTAGTACTTCTTGGAGTCACTGCCTTGATTGTTCCTGAAGCTCCAGTAATTTACTCATCACTGGGTTGTTTTTGTTGTTGTTGTTGTTTGTTTGTTTTTTCACAAACACAGAAACTCGAGAGCACGCACGCCCACACACACACACACATATGTACACACACAATGTTTTGACATCAACAATTTCTCAGAAGGGTCTTCAGGAACTCCCAGAATTTTGTAGGACACAGTTTGAGAAGCATTACTTTAGACTCCATGGAGAATCTCATGTATTTAAATGCCAGTGGAAGTAGATGGAAGAGTCAATGTTGATTGTTCAACACAAAGTGATTTTACTACCCCATAGGGGTCTGTACAGTTAATACATAACACAAGAAAGTGTGAGGCTTCTAAGAGTTCCTCAAGAGCACACATACAAGTCTCCTTTCTTCCTCTTTCTCATCCTCTCCTCTTCTTTCTCTTCTTCCCTTTTTCCTCTATCCCTCCCTCTGTCTCACTCTGTACTTCTAGGATTTGAAGCTTGCAGATAGTAGTGCTTGTGAGACCAAAGTCATAGATTTGATCAGTCAATTAGCCCGATGGCCCTAGAAAGGATGCCATGCATAGAAATGAAAATGTCAGGACACTACCCAAATGGATCTTGAAACTTAAGAAAGAAGACCACATACGCATTTGGCCATTGAGAAATGCTTGTCTGGTACCATTAAGGTAAGACAAGACTGATGTGAATTAAATATCATGTAACTGAATTCACATTCATATTGAGGAAATATGTGTTTTTATGAGTAGTTGGTGACTGTCTGAATGGGACGTTCAGCAACAATTCTGAAGAGAACATACTGGTTCATTATCAGTTTCTGGCTGTGGCACCCAGTCTTGAGGACATAGGAGGGTTTTCTTGAGGAAAGACAGTTGTATAGAGTTCAGTTAAGATTATAAGGTGAGGAGTTGGAGAAAAGAATGGTAGGAGAGACAGAAAGCAGGCAAGAAAGAAGTAGGAAAGAAGACTTTGGAATAAAGTGGGTACTTAGGCTAGACCATAGAGAACCTAACTGATCAGGTTAAGAGATTGTTTTTTTTGTTTTGTTTTGTTTTGTTTTGTATTTAGAGAAATTGGAAACCACCAATGAATTTAAACAGAACAATTGATATGATGAGACGTGCATATTCACAGAGGCAGAAAATTTGTCAAGAAAGAGCAAGAGTAACTATGAGGGGATTGTTAGCAAGACTACCAAACCTGGCTGCCCCATGTGGAAACAGATCTGCACAGCTCCTTGCCATGCTTCTTTGCTAATCTGGTGACATAGGTGGACTGAGTCACACCCTTCACTGTGGGACTCAAAAGACAGGAGGGGGTGGTAGAGCCATGAGCAGTAAGCAGGGATGAGCCCAAGAGAGCCATAATCACTATCACATAGTTGATTAGGAATGGATTCCCTCAACCTCTTTTCTCAAAAACAAGTAAATAAACACCAAACAGAAGAACAGAGTGACTAGAGAGGGACCCAGCAGAAAGCATCAGCCTAGAGTCAGTAGTCAAAAGTATCTCTGTTAGATATGGCACATGACCTTTGAAGGTAGGCCAGCTCAACATATTTTTGGCCAGTTATTAACCACTGTTATTAGTTAGACTTGTCATCTCTGTAACAAAATACCTGATGTAAACAACATAAGGAAGTATGGGTTTATTTTGGCTTATAGGCTTAGAGGTTCACAGTCTCAGCGCTGTTGATAATGGTCTGGTGGTGAGAGAACTTCACAGTGGCAGGTCCATGTGCAAAGCCTGCTCAGATGACAAGAGACAAAGAAAGAAGAGCCCAAGAACCAGGTATATATTTGAGGCACTACCCCAGTGACCTCTTTCCTCCCAACTAGGCACCATCTCCCATAATTTCCATTCCCTGCTCCCAAAAAACTAGTGACACTTGCTGGGGTGAAGTATTCTAAATGTGACCCTGCCCAGGACATTTTATATTCAAGCCATAACAGTCTGAATGGATGGTCCACTACTAAATCGGGACAAGAGAACTGACTGCTGCCAAGTTTGCCTCCAGAAATTAGTTTGCTCACCAGGGAAACTGGAAGAATACAGTTGTCCCATTTTGGAGTCCTTTCAAAGCTGGACTCAATTCTGCTAGAAATCTGTCCCATTGTCAACAGAGTTTAGGCAAATGACTGGACCAGGCAGAGATCTGGTAGGATCTAGTTCCCCTTTCTGCCCAGAGGATATTGTGAGGAGGGTGTATTTCCCAGGGAAATGATAACAAAACAAGGTAAAAGTCCAGTGCAAACAAATCATCATGGACACGGAGGCAGGACAGTCTGAAGATGCCAACAGGCTGCTGGTGACCAGCTGAGGGGTTCAGCCATATCTAGATGACAAAACACCTACAATTAACCTCCACCAAGGTGGAAGTGTAGCTTAGCCATAAAGCACTTGCCTAGCTTATGTAATGTACTTGATCCGATCCCTAGCAATGAAAACAGAATAAAACAAAACTTTTTTAAAGTATTTGTAATTCTTCCAGTGAGTAAAATTCACCACATTAAGGAGAAAGAGAAGTCCAACATGTTGATTTGAGATTTAAAGCTGCTGATAGCCAGGCTCATGGAAATCACCCTTGTATTCTGGGCCACAATAAGATTAATAAAGAAAAAAATTTCAATACCCTTTGCAGGAAACCCACAGAGACCAGGTTTGTTCATTACAAACAAGCCAGGCAATTTGCTTGTATTCAGCCATCTCCAGTGAGTCTTAGCTTCCAAAGAAAACTCCTAATGGAATCAATACAAGGCCTATAAATTGTAGCACATCTTATGGTATTAGTAAAACTTTTTAAAATTCATAACTGATCAAGTCATAAAGTCTCTGGATAAATAAGAGCTCACATAACAACTTCTGAAATACTATGAGACCTGGTAAAATAATAAACCTGTTGAATAAATCTGCTATGCAAAAAAAAAAAAAAAATCTCAATGTGATATACAATGGAAGTCTTCTTAAACAAAAACCTGAGAAAACAATAAAGCTGCTAAAAGGCTCAATTTACTGCACTCCAAGGCAGTATTTCTCACCTGTTTTTGAAGCCGCCAGACAACTCAACCTGTTTAACCTTTGTAGTCCTTTCCCCCAGCAACTTCTCCAGCTCTGTTCTCAACCTTCCCATGCCTGAGAATGTAAGGAATCCCCTACAGACAGTATAGAAAGACACTAAATCATGACCACTGACAATGTCAATGGGCAGAGTTTATCTTCTTTCCCATTTAGACCACTCTTTCTCAGCTACCCCACCATGTACTTGTTTTCTGTAAAAATCCTCTGCATATCTCCACAATCTTCCCTCTTCTAGCTAGGATCAGATAATGGTTTCTCGCATCCTCTGCTTCTTTTCTAGAAAAAGACAACATGATAGGAGGCAAAGGGGGAATGAGGCACCGCTTTGAAGCAAGGTGTATGGGAAGAAGAGCCCTCTCTGAAAAGAGAGAAAGGGGTTCTGAGGCATTCTCTTCACTCTTCCTGAAACAGAAGCAAGCTGGGAAACAGAGAAAGGTGCATCAGAAAGTTGTCAGTTACAGGAGTCTTCTTTCTGGGAGCTATCATATGGCACTATTCCTGGGGAGATGTGAGCAGAAAGCAACTCACCCCAGACAGGGAACCAGCAACAGAACAAAGTCCAACTTAGTGACCAATGGCATTTATTGAGGTTATTTACACAAGTATGGGTGTGCTGGCTAGGTTTTTTGGCAATTTGACACAAGATGCTATCATTTTAGAAGAGGAAACCTCAACCGAGATGATCCCACACCAGACTGGCTTATAGGCAGGCTGGTGATACACTTTCTTGACTGGCATTTGATGTGAGAGAATTCATCTCACTGCAGCAGTGTCACCCCTGGACAGCTGGTTTTGGATTCTATAAGAAAGCCAGCTGAGCAAAGCCATGGGGAGCAAGTCAGTAAGCAGCACCCTTCATGGCCTCTATAATCAGCTCCCTCTTTTCCTCAGTAATAGGGCTATCATGTGAAAGTGTAACCAAAATAAATCCTTTGCTCCCATGTTGTTTTGGTCATGATGTTTAATCACAGAAATAGAAACCCTAATGAAGACAATGGGTGAGTGGAGCAGAAATGACTTGAAAACAGCTGCATTACCAAAATCCAACTCAACCCATTTAACAGTTCATGAAACCTGAAAACCTGGAATCAATGCACAACCTGAAGGAAGCTCAACACGTCTAAGAGTATGTCTTCTTGGCAGCTCAGCTGGTCTGAACCTTTTCTGGGCAACTCATCAGTCTCAAACTATCTGTCAGCAGACCTCACTGCTCATAAAAGCATGGAGAGAGAGAGACTAGTGCTTCTGATCAGTTTGTTTCAGGAACTTCCTGAAGCTTTTGAGTTGCTTACTTCATGCCTTTCAATTAGCTGCCCTTTAGAACATTCTTGGTTTTAACCTAACAAGTTCTCTGTAGGATGGAATGTTCTACCTCTTTTTACAACAACCGTAGTCATAACCAGATTCTCTGGTTGGAATGTATCAACTAGGAGGAAATTACTACACAACAGCTTTCAAGAGGGAATTTAGGTGAATGATGCAGAAGGACTAACCATGGTCCTCAGCTGAGCTCTCTCCTCCAAAATACATAGGCAAATGTTAAGGGAGGGAAGCCACACATAAATCTCCAAAAAGGTATCACTTGGGAACAGCTTTAAAACTGCTTTGTGTACACACCTTTTTTTGCCAAGGCCTACATATCAGCTGGGAAAGTATTAACAAGCACTTAAAAACCTACACAGGCAACCATGTAACAGCTGAACTTCCCAAGTGGACCCCTTGGGAAGCTGCACACTGATTCCAGCAATTTATCCATTGCAGAAGTGATTTCTTGAATTTATCTTTGGAGAGTTCCTTCAAGCTAATTTTTGCCAGCCTATCCTGAAATGATACCCGTTGCCATAGTCACTGTCGTCATCATCATCATCATCACCACTTCCACCACCACCACTTCAAAACTGGCTTTTGGGAATTGTATTCATTTGCTGGGTGACGAATATATTCACCTGTTATTTGCCGAGGTCTTCATATTTTTCTGAGCCTTGTGGCAGGCTCAGCGGATAGAGAATTTGCTGAGCTAGAGACCTCTATCTTATGAGCATAACAAAGACAGGAACAGCACAATAGGCTGGATTTGTTTACTTTTTAATTCACCAATGTGTATTAGTTGCACAAGTTAAAGTAATTCACTGTGATGTTTTCATACATGCAAATATCATCCATGGATTATGTTCATGCATCCCTATACTCCCCTTACTCTCCCCTATTCTCCCTTCTCCTACCCGTCCACTTCCCTCTTCTCTAATAGTCTTTCTTCTACTTTAGACCACCTAGTTTCCCATATAAAAACAAACATGTGATATTTGTCTTTCTTAGTGTGACTTATTCTGTTCCTTATTTTGCCTTGGTTTATTTGTTCTTCTGTTCCAGACATTTTTTTTTCTGAAAGTTGACATAATTTTATTTTTCTTTATGACTGAATAATACTAACGTAATAATGTGGACGAATCTCTGTGTGTGTGTGTTGCTCCTCCTTTCGCTGTAATAAGATAATTTGCCATAAATATCTGAAGAAAGGATGGGTTTATTTTGGCCCACAGTTCAAGAGAACAGTCTGTCATAGTAAGGAAGTCAAGGCAGCAGGGACTTGAAGCAAGTAGTCACATTGCATCCACAACGAAGAAGCAGAGAAAGGATGAATGTTCTTGCCAGGTAGTTTTCCCTTTTTTGTGTAGTCCAGGACCCAATCCAGGGAACGGTGCTACTGTCTGTTAGGATGGCTCTTCCCATCTCAATTAACTTAATTAAGATAATCCTTCACAGATGTGCCGGGTTGACAGCAACGTAGACAGACAGACAGACAGATAGATAGATATGTGTGTGTGCTAATAAACATCTAGACTGAGTCCATAACTTAGCTATGGTAAAGAATGCTGTGGAAAGCATGGGACACTGCTACTATCTGATGGCGTAAACCTTCAGGCATAACTGTAGTATGAATGAGAAATGTCTCCCATAGGCTCATATATTTGAACTTGGTCCCCACTTGGTGGTGCTCTTCGGGGAGGGTGTGAAACCATTAGGAGGTGGAGCCTTGTTGGAGGAAGGACTTCTCTAGATGTGAGCCCTCAGGATTTATGGCCTCACCCCACCTCTAGTTCAAGCTCCCTGTTCCCTGCCTATGGCTGAGGATGGGACCTCTCAGTTTCCTGATCTGGCCACTGGCTACCATATATCTCCCCTCCCCCTCTCCCATTGTTATGGACTCTCCCTGGGAGCTACAAGCCAAAATGAAGTCCTTTGCACCTCATTTTTGGTCATGGTATTTTTAACACAGCAATAGAAATCGGCCAACATGGGGATACACAAAGAAGTGGTATGGATTATAGTTCTAAGTTTTAATTTTTTTAAAGCAACGTCCGTCCTGATTTCCACAGCAGCTGCACTAATTTACATTCCCACTAACAATATAGAAGTGTTTACTTTTCTCCAATCCTTGAAATTTTTGGGATTTCTTTACTCCCGTGGATATGCCAAAGATACTATGTCTGGAGGTTTTTCAACTTTCTCCAAAGCAGATGATGATATAAAAAGCAAATCATTTGGGGATAATCTTTCCTTCTTCAGAGCCATGCCTAATTTATAAGTGCTTTATTGATTTATAACTCACACAGTTTAAAAATTCACCTTTTTAGGTGTGTTTGTAAGTGGACTTCGGTCCTGATGACTTACGTAGTCTTTATTATCTCAGTACATAACAACTTTGTCAGTCCACCAATGACTTATCTACCTGTTAGCTTTCTCCTGACTCTGTCCCTTAGTGGAGCCTGCCAAACCATAATCCTCTTCCTGGCCTTATGGCTGTCAATTATTAACATTTCACATGAATTAAATTATACAACTCTAGGGTTTTTTTGATTGCCTTCCTTTTAATTAGCATAATGTCAATCGGAGTCACATCTTTGAGTTTTATATCCTTATTTTATTTCTTGGAGATTTTTCTTTTGTAATTTCATTATGTAGCTATACCGTATTTGGTTTATCTCTATTAATTTATATTTGGTTATTTCTACATCTGAGCTATAATAAAAATGTGTTGTATACAAGCTTTTGTATGACCTCTGTGTATGTGTGTTAACATTAATTTTACACAACTCTGCTTATTTCTCTGTGTCTCTCTTAACCTGGCTGTCACACAAACAACTGACACTTTTTAATATTTGCTTAATAATAAGCATCACAACACAATAACTGAGCAGTTACTACTCTATTCTTAACTCTTTAAGGTAATCTGGTTTCCTCCCAGTGTACATCTCAGAGATACTTGCACTTTGTAGCTTTCCTGCTCCATCTCCTTCTCATGACGGCAGAATCCCCTGGCTGAATACCTTACTTCTCCTATAAACTTTTTCTTTCCTGGCTGGCAGGAAGTCCAGCCCTATTTTCTCCCTTGCTCAGTGATTGACTGTAAGCTTCTTTATTGGCATATCAGGGAACAATTGGAGAACAGTGTTTACACAACATTGACACAAAAGATTCTCAGAACAAGGATTGCAACCAGATTAGGGTGGGGGAGAGGGGAGGGAGTATAGGAATCAACTTTGAGTTACACAATAACCTAATGCCTACGTGTGTGTGTGTGTGTGTGTGTGTGTGCTTATGTTTTGAAGCCACCAAGTGCACATGTGTTTTTATCTCTACCTGTGCCTCTCCCACAATGTATCAACTAGTAGGGCATTTAGAAATTTTAGCAGTGTGAAATATGAAGACTCCAACTGGATTCTTCTCTTCCAAAGGCCATCTCTTTGTGCTGATTGCTTGCATTTACATGTGAATTATAGGATCAGTTTGCAATGTCAGCAAAAGGCAGTTTGGGATTGAATGGATATTACAGTAAGCCATAGTTCCATCAGCAAAGTATGACCTAAACTGGTGGCACATCATGGGGTCACCTTCCGTGTATTTAAATTTGCTTTGGTTGTTTTCCAATCATGTTTTATAATTTTCATTAAGCCTCTCAGTTGTTTACTAAATTATCCTAATAATTCAAAGTAGTTTTTATTTCTATTGTACATGAAAGTTACTGATTTTACTTATTCTTGGTTCAGTGTAAGTGTGCAGAAGTACAATTGGTTTTGTACATAAACCTTAAATCCAAAGCCCATACTTAATTTACTCATTCTAATGAAAAAATTTAAGAAATTCTAACACAAGAGTCATTTTTTTTTCTTTTTAACTGGATATCTTCTATTTATTTTTCTCTTATTTCAATTGTATTTTATTTGTGTGTGTGTGTGTGTGTGTGTGTGTGTGTGTGTGTCGTGCATGTGATATATAGAGTATACCACATCGCCATAGGTGTCCTCAGGGGTCAGAAGAAGGCATTGGATGCCCTGAAACTGGAGTTGCAGGTGGCCATAAGCCACCATGTGGGTTCTGGGAAACACCGCAGGTCTTCTGAAAGAGAAGAAAGAGTTCTTAATTGCTGTGTCATCTCCCAGCCCATATTTTTTCTTATTTAATTTCCCTTGTCCAGGACCTTCTGTAAACTATTGTGGGAAAAAGAATTTTGAGAAAGACTTGGAGGGGACAGGAACTCCACAAGGAGAACAACAAAGTCAAAGTAGCTGGGCCCCAGGGAGCCTGCAGAAACCGATATTCCAACTAGGGACCATGCATGGAAAAGACCTAGACCCTCTGTTCAAAGGAATCCCATTGGCTGCTCAGTCTCCAAAGAGGTTCCCTAGTAAGGGATACAGGGGCTGTCTCTGACATGAACTCAGTGGTCACTTTTTGATCACCTCACTCTGGGGAGTGTAGCCTACAGAGGCCACAGAGGAAGATGATGCAGCCAGCCTTCATGAGACCTGATAGGCTACCGTTAGAAGGGGAGGAAGTCCTCCCCTATCAAGGCACTAGCGAAAGGGCACAAGGGAAGAAGAGGGAAGGTGGGTAGGACTGGGAGAAGAAAAAGGAGGAGGCTGCAGCAGGGATACAAAGTGAATAAATTGTAATAAATAAATATATAAATTAAATTAAATTAAAAAAGAATTTTAAACAACTGTAGTAGGTCATCTAGATGCCCACTGAGACATATTTATTATTTTGTTTTTGAGACAAGGCCTCACTATGTAGCCCCAGCTGGCCTTGAACTAATAGACATCCATTGTCTCTGGCTCTGCAGTGCTAGGATTCAAGGCATACATGCACTCCCACACCAGTCTCCATGCACACCACCCTGGACACTCCCCAGAGGATGATCTAAGAGCACTGGCTTCCAACCTCATCCAGAGTATATCTCTTTCACAGATACATTTTTTAAAAAGTGTCTGTTTATTTGTTTGTTTGTTTGAGACACATTCTCACGCAGTCTTGGCTAGTCTTGAACTCATGATGAAACCAAGAAACTTGAATTCCTAATCCTCCTGCCTTCATCTCCCAAGTACACATGCTGTTATTTTCAGTTTATAACCTTGTTTGACACCTTTATTGCTACCTCAGACCACTGCCTTATTCTGCAATCGTCAGGTGTTGCCTTCAACAATGACCAGAGACAGGCCTTTCCCCCCAGAGGGAGCTTCCACTCAAAAACACAAGTCTTATGAAGAGGGATTTTCAGAAGAAAATCCAACCAACAAGCAAAACATTGACACTTTTCAGGAGTGAGAACTTTGGTGAACCTTGCTCCTCCGGAGCACTGTGTGTACCACACCTGCTGTCTGTGGGTTGATGCTTTGAAGACCAAGAGCTGCTGAGGAGGGAACAGGACAAGCAAGTACCCATCTCTTCAGCTTTCCTTTCTCCTCCCCAGGTCTCAGCTGTTTCTCCTCCCATTGCTGGAGGCGGTTGCTTGGTACCCAGACTCCTGACATAAAGGCTGACATAAAGCAGCTCACCCTTGTTCTCCTGGCTTTTCTGGGGGCAGATTCTGAGCAGCCCTGACTGCACATCTGTCTGTTCCTCCTCTGACCACACACCTTCCTTTCTCTTCTCCCAAAAACCAGTCAACACACTCATCTAACCTGGATATTCCCTGGGTGCCCTGAACAGCGTCTAGATGAAGGTGGCTGGAAACTTTCCTGCAACAGCTACCAGTAAGATCAGATCAAAGCCCTTGACTCCAACAGAAGATCAAAGTAACCATGTGAGGTTAGTTGGCATTTGGATAAAATACAGCTTTGATGAAATTACATCGGTGAGAAACACTTTTTTTTTTCTTTTTTCTTTTTGAAAAAACACTATGATGTAATCAAATGATGTAAATCCCCACAGGACGTTTTGCTGTCCGACTCTAAGGCAGAAATCCATAAGAAGCAAGTATTCAAATGTAACCCGGAGATTGTCAGGAGTAATTAACCACTATCACATAGCCAAGTCCCCAAAGCAATTAGGAGTGACTCAGACCCCATGTGGGAAACTGGGGCCTCCTGCCCTCTCTCCCTCTCAACACTACCCAGAGCTGTCTCCAGTGCTCATCTTTGGTTTGTTTTTATTTTCTTTCCAAACAGCCACCCGGCCTAGGCTCAGATGGCACGATCCGTTTCCTTCACAGACATTTTTTCTGAACCTAAGCAGGCTGCATTTAAAACTCCCCATCTCATCCGTCTTCATTTGAGGACTGGGTTAAAAAACAAAATTAATGATTGCTATCAGCAAAACGACAAGCAGCATCTTTGGTGAAAAGTAGATCTGCCACGATTGTCCAAGGCTGACATCTTTCACCAGCTGGAAATGGCTGGATGTACTTGTAAACATTATTAAAAATAATAACTTAATGTTTCCTTCCTGTGAGTCGCTAGCATTAGCAAGGTAGTTCCAATTAGCATTCCCTCTGAGTGAGGGAGGCCTTTTTACTTCGTTTCATTTAAAGGGGGATTTGTTTTCTAATTTTTTTTTCTTCTGCCATTGTCAATAATAGAACGGAACAGCGGCTACCTTCCTCCCATCACGTATGCCTTGCCAAGCCAGAGCGAAGGAATATGCATGTTTGATTTTATTTGTTTTAGCTATGCTTGTTCGGAGGGAGAGAAGACACGTTTACAAAATCCCTGTGGCTGCAATGGGATAGCATGGAGTTTTAAAATACAAGTAAATCACATCGAGGGACTAAATCATTTTGTAGGGTTTTGAGAGTGAAGGCAAATCATTCAATGATAAATTAATAAGAATGGTTTAGAGTAGTGTGCTTTTTCCTAGGAAACCCAGTCCTGAGAAGAGGGTGGGAAGAAAGGGGGAGGATGAAAAGAGTAGGTGCTACTGCCACCCAGGTGCGCTTCAGGTTGGCCCTTCCTCCAGTTCTAATGAGAACCCCTTTAGCAGACTCATCACACGCTCCCACAGTCAAAAATAAAAAAAAAAAAAATATGCTTCTAAATGCTAAGCGACTGAGCCACGCATTAGTCCAACTGCGAAGCTGCAAAATGTGCTTGGCAGCCTCAAGGAATGAGCTGCTTCCGATTCCAACACAAACTTGGTGAATATTCCGCCTGATTATGTGGGGCAAACCAGGTGTCATTTACTCACGTGAACATGGAGCTTGTCTATGCAGCATGATCCCACTCCCTTGTTTATCTTCTGCTCCAGAAAGCCTCCCAAAGCCAGGTGCTGGCACACGGGCTTCTCGAAAACGTGTGGGGGATGTCTCAGCTGTGCAAATGACTGTCCGGGATGAACTGACATCCACAGGGCTCCTTAGCATCAGGAGAGAGCAAATCATTATGCAGAAGATAGAAGTCATTGTTTACATCAATTAAGTCGGAGGGTCGGGGCGGAAAGCACCACATAAATCTGATTGTTTCCTTTTAAACTGCTTTTGCTGTGGGAATCTGCACGTTAAAGTTCAGACAGGGTAGAGGAGGCTGAACCTGCCGATGTTCACGTGTCTGATGAGGCGCTATGGGTCTGTTGGTGTTCTGAAACATGATAGCGTTTGATCCTCACAAGGATCACAGGCAGCAAGGAGGGGAGGAGCACTGGGTGACACCAGGTAGGAAAGAAGCTTCCTGTGTCGGAGTGGGGGGTAGGAGAGTTCAATACTTGTCCCATGGGAACTGAGGAAGCAGAGAAGCCTACAGCAGAGGCCTGTTTGTAGGAAGGACTATGACCACCACCTGGAAGGGTCTCTTGGATGCACAATCTTCTGGTGCACATCCGGGCTTCAGGCACACTCTGCTCAACTCAACAATGACCTGGACGATGGACGCCTTAAGTAGCGGCCAGTGCTGAGGTCTCTGTCAGTGTCATGGAAACAATCTAATCCAGGATTAGAGAGGTGAAGAGAGGGTCTGCCTATTCACTTCAGACATTTTGCCAGGGTTACACACTGAATTGGAAGTTTAGGTGTTAAGCCATTCATTGACATGAAACCCACAGGGCTTTCAACCAGGTGAATGCTAGAGAAGGCCGTGAGGACAGGAAGGAACTGGAGAGGGGTGGTAGACCTCTCCTAGAAGAAATGGAGGCAATCCATGAAAATGAGAGCAGAAGAGTAGATAAGAGTGGAGGGGACCGAGGTAGAAAGCAACCCCACTTCTTACTCTTTCTTGGAGGGTTCTCAAGATATGGCACAGAGGGACATGTTGGGAAGCAACTGTCCACATTGGCTTTTCTCATTTAGTAATCAAAGTGCTTGGCATAAATGACTGAAGGATGGTTGGGGCAGAGGTCGTTTTGCTTCCCAACTTGGTTTTCTCCTTTTTTTACAAGTCCTCAGTTTAGGGGATGGTACCGCCCATTTCCCTGAGGGTCCTCCATTTATTTTCTTGGGAAACATGTTGAAATAGGGTTTCAATTACTTCTAAGTTTTTTGTGAACAGAACACCAGATTAAAACAATTTATGGGAGGAAGAATTTATTGTGGCTCATGATGTTAGAGAATCATGGTTTATCATGGTGGGAAAAGTCTAAAAACCACACAGACTCTCAAAGCTGTGCTCCAACTGAGGAGCAAGTGCTCAAAACAGGAGCCTGTCAGTGGGGGATGGTGCAGATTCCAAACATAGTACAGCTGTATCTAGAGATGTGATTTGATCTCCTACATCCTTGTCAACTGATGTCGACAATCCAGATTTTCCATCACACCATTTTGAGCAGCTCCAAGTACACCAGACTTGCCCATGACATACCATTGATGGTCCAGTCAGCGTTCTATCCAGGCGACCCTTAATTAAAGCCAACATCCTGAGGCGAGTGACCACCAATAGTTTCATAGACTAAACTGGAACTTTGTAGTTTCCCAGAATTAAAAGAAGCCATTGTTTTCAGAAGAAAAAAAAAATGCTGTTTCCAAATCAGATTTGGTCCCCATCTGATTGAGACTTTCTGACTGCAGAATCAGTTTAGGGGTAAGGAGCCTGTCTGGATGGACAACCCAGAGATAAAGTAGATGGCCCATTCTATGTACAGAAGGAAGGAAATGGCAAGGTCTAAAAACTCAAAGTTCCAGGCAGAGGAAAGAGAGTGCACCGGAGAACGCCCTGCTGTGCCTGTTGATTTGTTTGGTCTCTCAATGTTCATTGTGTGACAAGTTGGACTTTGGTACAAGGTCAGCTCTTGAATCTTGATTATGTTTTTTTTCCCCTTGAGCCAAGAGACATTGATCTGTACATCTGGTTTACCTTGTTTTCTTAGCCATTTGTGACACAGTACAACAGTTCCCATCGAAAAAAGTGTCATGTAAATAAATTACAACTTAGGACGTATACATTAAATAATTTTATAAATGAACTTTAAAAATGAAGGAATAAAAAAAAATGCCAGGCCTGGCTTGTAGAGCCACAGTGATTATTCTGATCATGTTGTCATGTGTAATGAAGCACAGGCCCATCATTAATCAAAAGAACCAATCAGATAACTAATTTAGGCAATATTCTTTACAGCAGGACATGTCGGTCAGTAAAAATGCATTAAAATAGTGAGAGATCAATAGCCGCCACCAGGGGCTGTGTTTACAAACCAGCCTTAAACTTTAGGGCATTAAATTCTCAGTCATATTGGGTATCTGTTTGGTAAAGATAAAGGGAAACTTTAGAGAAATGAAAAGGTTTTTTTTTTAAATAGTTAATAGTGGGGTCATAATGTGTACTGTAATAAATGAGCAGGGTGTTGCATTATTTTGAGATGAATGGCAAAAGTGTCCCCAGCTCCCTTCAGAAGAACTATCAAGACTCACAGTTTTGTTTTTTTTTTAAAGAAAGATCATAGAATAAACAGGATGTACAAATTTGTCCAAAGAAGGCAACAGGAGCCAGGCAGCGTCCTGATTGTTTAAAGACTATTTATGTTTTAGCAGCTGAGAGCCATGGTCAGAGTTGGCACAGGGCAAGTAGTGCTGTTTCCACTTCATCTGCCCCTAAGACAACCATTATCATCCTTCCAGAAGGCGGTCCATCCTCCCTGCAGCATGTCCCTATGCCAGAGTGCCAGCAAGATCACCCTAGTTTTCCCTAGAAGGGAATCCATTCCAAAGGAAACACCCGCTGTTGTTGCTGCAAAGCTCAGAGCCGGCTGGCCAAACACTTCTAGCTGGGCCTCAGGGCACAGGCCTCTCACAATCCTGTCTGCCTGGAGCCTGAGGTAGTAGTGGATCACAAGGGTTCACTACCTGTTTGAACTGCTTAAGGGGTTCAAAGCCAGTCTGGGCAACTTAATGAAACCTCGTATCAAAGTGAAAGCTGAAATGGGGGCTGGGGAGGAGGGTGTGCATAGCACAGTGGTAGGTCACTTTCTCAGCATGCATAATCAAACCTGGGAGGGCGGGGGAGAGAAAGGGAGAGAGAGAGAGGCTACCTCTAGTTTATGAGTCAAAATAAAGCAAAACCGGAAGTACGGCAGAGCTGTTGCCCTCTAATGAAAGTCTTTGGTAACAGCTGATATATACTGACACGTGCCAAGTTCTTCTAAGGCACATAGTGTGTTTTCCTATTCAAAATAATGCCACAAGAAAGGTGTGTATCACTGGGTAATGCATGCAAATATTTATGCAGTGCCTACTATGTGCCAGTGGATCTCCCCACCCCAATTTGAAACCTAGAAAGAGGGGCAAAGACATTATGGCTTGAGCGACGAATGACACACAGAATGTGATCTCTCGTAACTGGAAGAAAGAAGAAGCAGGAAGAATGTGGGGAAGGAGAAAGAGAATGGAAGAAAGGGAGGGAGAAGAAAAATTCCCCCACACTCCATTCTTTCCTGCTACTGCTTCAGTTTTTCTGCTCATTTGTGTACAGACCTACACAACCAGAAAGCAAGATGATTACACTTGTATCGTATCTCTTCTTCCCTTGTTTGCGATTTTTGTGTTTGGTGCAGTGAAATGGATGACACTTCACTTAGCAGGATGGGGACCACCCTGTTAAGCAAAGCCAGACTCAGAAGGGCTGACATCACGTGCTTCCTCTCAAATGCAAAGTCTGGACTGAATATAGGCATGTGGTAAGCAATGCGAGTGGCATAATGTACATGTCAAATGTGTATGTTGTGAAAATAAACAGGGAGCTAAGGGAGAAAAGGAAGGGGACTGTCTTGGTTACATTTCTACTGCTGTGATAAGACGCCATGACCAAGGCAACTTACAGAATAAGCATTTCACATGGTGCTTATGGCTCTAGAGGATTGGAGTCCATGACCATCATGGCGGGGAGCACAGCAGCAGGAAAGCATGGCAGTAGAACAGTAGCTGTCTGTTGCACAGACAGGAGGCAGACAGAAAGCTAATTAGGAATGGTGTGAGCTCTTGAAACATCAAAGCCTGCCCCCAGTGACACACCTCCTCTGGCAAGGCCACACCTTCTAATCTTTCCCAAACAGTTTTACCAACTGGGGACCATTATATGTTCAAATATATGAGTCTACAGGGACCATTCTCATTCAGATCAACACAAGGACTACGGACTAAAACTGGGTGGGGGGGGTGAGAAGAAGCAAATACTGTATGTGTTCTTTTATAAATGAGACTTAAATTTAATCTCTCTCTTTACATATATATATATATCTTTCCATATGTACATGTATACATATATATGTATCTTTACATACGTATGTGTAAAGATACTCATTAAACTCATTATTTTGCACACTTATTTTTTCAGTTTTCTTTTGTCCAAGAGTAGGGCTGCAGATAGCTGAGAAGGCTCCAGGCATGGACCCCAGGATGGTCACCAGACAGCTGTATCAGATGGCTGTGGTTGCTAGGTGGTGCTCCACATTGCCCATCCTCCCTGGAAGCTGTTAGCCTAGGCAAACACTCCTTGTCTCAGCACAGACCAGGGCTTAGAGTATGGGGCTCATCTGTCACGTGATACTCTTGGGAAGGAAAACAACAGGATCACAATCTCTAGAAGTTAAACTCCAGTCCTTGCAGCCCTTATTCTGAAATGAGATTTAAAGCTCGATAGGATGAAATCAACCTTGAGTTAGATTTATTTTTATTCCTTCCAGAATGCACCTTCCAGATAATTGACTTAGTTTTGAGAACCATGATTGTGTTCTCTTGAGAAAGTATGATAAGACAATTCCTTTCAAAAGATGAAAGTGAAGTTTGAGGAAAGCAATATGACAATCACACCAAGTTGACTAGAAATAAGAAACATGCATGTACCATCATGAGGCTTTTGCAAATGCTCTTTTGTGAGAAGAATTGTTAATAACTGGCAAGCCTCTCGAAATGTGTGAAAGCATGGGCTGGAAGCCCACCAAAGCCACCCAGTGCACAATCTCTCAGACAGGCAGAAGTCATTTATTAATAAAGCTATTGACATGTTTTAATATTTATAGGTATTTACCTTGCAAAGGAACTGAACCTGGAAGTAGAGAGAATGAGTCATTGGAGACAGGGAGTGTTTACTTAGGCTAACAGCTTCCCAGGGGAGGATGGGCAGAGAAGAGCAAGGCTGAGAAGGACTCCACTGGAATGCCGGAGAAGGAGGTATGTGCACAGAGCTCCCAGGCAGAAGAACATTCATTTCCTGAGCCACTACCTGTTGTATCGATGAAGGAAGCCAGGGAAGACCCGGCTGAACTGGTTGCCCTAGAAGCTCAGCTCCAGGATTGGGTATAGCCATTATGACACGAAGAAGCTTTGATTTCTTCTCTTGTCTGATCCACACCTATCTCCTTCAAAGACCACTGTCTTTGTGGGAGAGAGAAGGACACAGAGTATGAAACGACTAACAGCACAGGCTAGAGATGAGCCATGTGAAAGAGGGCACTTCAAGGAAGGAGTGGGGAGCAGAGAGTACTAAGAGCTTTCAGAAACAGAGAGAGAAATTATTGACAAAAGATTGCCCTACGGCACTCACTAAGCGTTTACTTCTGTCACTTTAGGTGAAATCACACTGCAGCACTGTATCAGTTATTTTCTGCCGCTATGATGAAACACCATGGCTCCAGATGGTTAAAGCCTATGTTGATGGAGTGAAAGCAAGAGGTAGAAGGAACTGGATGCTGAGCGCAGACACTGAGGGCTCACATCACAAATCACAAGCAAAAGAAAGCAAGCAAACTCATAGTGGCTCAAGTATTCAAGCACTTCTTCCAGTGACTTCTTCCAACAAGGCCATGCCTCTTAAACCTTTCCAAACAGCACTGGCCACTGGAAACCACCCATTAAAATGTCAGAGCTTATGGGGAACATTCTCGCTCAAACCACCATAAGAAGCAAAATGAATAAATAACCAAAATAACAGAAATACGTTTTTTGTTCTTACTCCTCAGCCATTAGCCATGTTGATTCTGGTCTCACTGGAGACGCTGGCTGATGGAGACTTATGTCTATTTCCAAGAGTATATTGGCACAAGGCAAGCAAATCTAAAAGGATTCATAGCGTTTTAATGAGTAAAGCCGCTTGTCCACACTTAAATTCAGATAGGAAGAAGACTTCATTTTCCCCACCAGCTGAGCTGGGAAGAATGAGAGATGATCATTCCTTTGGAGTATTGTCAGAGATAATTCATTTCAATGGAGTATCTGTGCTTCTCTTTCATCCTAGTTCATGATCTGGAATATTTTGCTTCTGTCAAAAGGAGAACATCAGCCTTTTCCAGAACTTTGTAGGGGTGTGCTAAAGAGCAGGAAAAGGCTTTGTTATAGACTGACAATAGCTCCTTCCAGGAGAGGTAATAAAAGCAAGCACCCAGGGCCATTGACACAATGAACTACTAATCTCTTAGCAAGAGGGACTTTTGTGATATTGTAACTACTAAACTTGACTATTCTAATAGATGAGGGTAGTATGCAGAGTGGGTGGTCCAGCTAGGCAGCACTTGTTACACAGCCTTCATGAGTCCATTTATGCTGTCTCATTAAAGATAAAGGTCTGTAGCAGAACTCAGCTGTTCTTACAAGATCAAGAAACACCCCACATTGTGTTCTTCTGGAATCAATCATTTCACAAATACATGGAATAAAGGGCCAAAATTTTGAAATCCATATAATGATGAACCCAGGAAGTGAGGCTGGAGGAAAGGATGAGAGAAGACCAAAGAGGAGTTACAGGAATAGAGAAAGGAGAAAAGGGTAAGAGACAAATTGGAGGCCCATCACAGTGAAGGCAGGGTGGATTCAGTTGGTTAGGGAAAGAAGATATTGCAGTAGGAGATGTAGATACAGGAAGTGTGCTTGGAAGCACTGGTGAAACACTGTTGAACTCCAATTACAGAGGATCTGATTCGTTCTTTAGTCGTCCATGGACACTGCACACACAGGGCATATAGGCATACATGCAGGCAAAACATCTATACACATAAAATAAAATTTTTCTAACATTTTGACAACATGGGTTAAAGGCCAAGTTCCTAAGAAATATGCATAGTACTACGAGAGAGAGAGAGAGAGAGAGAGAGAGAGAGAGAGAGAGAGAGATTTAATAACCTACCACCTGAGCCAGATCTGGGGCCATGCATTAAACTTTAGGTGATATAAATTATAGTGATGGGTATCTTATATTTTTAACAAGACAGCTCATTTGTATTTTTTTCTCAAAGAATCTAGGAGCTCCCCCCACCACCACTACCTTTTTTGGTTGTAATCTAATGAATATTTTTTTGCCTCCTTTAAAGAAATAGTTTGTTCAAACTCAACCAGGGCTTTTTTGGCCATTTGACAATGTCTTTTATACCCAACTAAGCAGTCTCTACAGCCTTTGGCAATGTTCCTGCTCCAAAGGCAGAGCTGAGAACAGATGCTAGCTTCTCCAAGTCATGATGCTGCTGGGTTCTCTGATTAGTAGACTGCATAATTAAATGTGACAGCATGGAGGTTCCTGGCTTCAAACCATTTTTAATAGAGGAAGCCATTCTGCCTCTCTTGGAAGATACTTCTCTGCAGAAGTTACACATGCCTCCATTAACCCCGTAATTCCTTTAGCACATTTCATCTCAGGTGTAGAGAATTAATGAAGTCCTAGGTTGGCAGCCAGAAGATAAGACATACTTGGACTCATCATCCATTGGTATGTCTTGTAAAGAGTCAAAGTTGAGATCTGTAAAATGTATGACACCGGGCAAATAAGATTTAGCCGCTATCCCTACAGGTGAGACTATGCTCAGACCAAGCAGACCACAGGCTGCAGGACCAGAGCAGAACTGGTCCTTCTTCCATCGAGACAATGTGTTCTGTTTCAAGGACGTGGATGTATTTTATCAAATCCACTGTACTCTCTACGAGCTCCCTGGCTCCAAAGCCAGGAGAAAAAAAATGCCGTTATCTCAGGGAAAAGAGAAAAGCCTGTGCTCATAGCTTTGGGGTACAGGAAACAAAAGCACCCTCCAAATGCTTACTGTACTACATTACACTAGTTTCAGTTCTGTCATCCTGGGTGGGGAGCCAGGTTAAGGACTTGGAACAAAGCCACAGCTTTGCACCTGTGTGGCAACCTGGAGGAGGCCACACCTCACCCAAACAAACTCCAGAAGATGATTGGCTTCCTAGAGGCAGCCATCCCCATCCCATAACACAGGAATCTCAGCTTAAAGCACAGAAGATGAACTTTTGAAACACGTGGCAGGTGCCACTCAGTTAGCCACAGACTTATTCATCTGCAAATGCTCAGGAAGAAATAAAACACAAAGCTTTCATTTGGCTGGCATGACTGGGATTCTTGCTCAGTGGAGGGGTGAGGCACTAAAGATGGAGGGCTGCATTTGCTGCTTGATACTGGGTTTCAAGGAGGCCATTTTCCCAGTTCTTGACTGATGTCTCTGCATTTTTCTTGCCGGGAGTTTTTTGTTTTGTTTTGTTTTTGTTTTCCCTCAACTACAATCTTTCCTACCAGAAAGCACTCCAGTCCCCCTCAGTCAGGACCAGGTTGGTCTTGTAGCACCTGGTATTTCCTGGGGAGCCCTTGTGGAAGCCACCATCCCCCACCCCCCAGCTCCTTGTTAGAAGCCAACTCACTTCTTTAAATCCAAGAGTAATAAAATACCTAATTAGTAACGTGAAGCTGCATTATTTTTATCCATCTATACATTTCTAATTAAAATTATGCCATTCTTAAAAATTACAGCAGAATACATCCAAGCTTTTCATCTAGCATGCAAAGCACTTGAAAGGCTGCAGCCCCCGTGAGCTGGTGATTTTAAGAAGAATGGTAAGCCGACAAAAGGGTTGTAGGGGAAGTGAAGCTATAAGTAATTTCTTTTAAGAAAATGTATAGGATGCGCTAATTTGAAAGAAAAGCAATTTTGAAATATAAAAGGAAATCTAGAAAACCGAAGCGTTCGTCCCTTTGACTGCACGGTGCTGCCAATAATATTGTATATGTGATTAAAGATTCTTTCTGCAGCCACATAAACCAATAGAAATTGAACTTGATGGCGCACAGTCTCCTGTACCCCAACCCAGCCTCCAGGAGGGGGTGGGGAGCCTCATTGTTGCTGGGATTCGAATCCCATCATTGTTAAGGAGGTGACTGCTAACTCGAAATTATGTCAGAGCGATGGCTTCTCTAAAACGTTTCGCATCACAAGGAACTTGAAGGTGCCTTGGCCATGCGTCTCAGCTGCAAAGGAACCCAAAAGTCCAGGCCAAACAGACATCTTCTTCTCGTCCCTGTCTCCAGTCCACACATGCTTTATACAATATTTTAATTCTCTTTGATACTTAAGTCCCTCCCCACACCTTGCCCCCACCCCATTTTCTCTTTAACAGTTGTAAGATTGTCACTCTGTTACTGCAGAAAATAGTTCAGGCAGTGGCTGTTTTTTAGTGTCCTCATTGAGATGTGAGGCTGACAGACCCAGACCTTGGCCCACCGGCTTCCCACAAATGCTCGGATGTCCTGGGAAAATGTGCGCTATCATTATGTCAGTACATCAGGGCATCAAAGCAAAGGAGTGCAACTAGTGGCCTTGGCTTTGACTGGCAGCACAGAGAGCCCTTCCTCCTCGACATGACTGTGAGGAACTTCTTTAAGCTGAGTCTCTCGTGGAACTCTCTGGATGACGTCAGCTATCATATGGTTTGGATAATGCACGGCAATATGCTAATTTTAAAGCCAGTAGTTGCTGCATGCCAGACACTAAGTTGGGAGGAGCAGATGACCTTGGCATAGACTTCTCAACATCTGTCCGGCTTTGATATGACACCTGCCCTGCTCCTGGACTCGGGCCAAGCAGCCTAGGACACCAGGCAGCCCATTTACACCAGAGACTAAGAAGCTGCAGAAAGAAAGGGCCTGGGCAGCTCTTTACATATGAGGTGCTAAAAGATACCTATCCAAGACAGAGGACAGAGGAAGGGTGGGGACTCTTAACTCAGCCCAGGAGAAACACACCCCTGTGTTTTATACAGAGTATGTGTGTATGTGCTAAGCCTTATATATGACCACACATGTCCCCCACATGTATGACCACATGTGCAACTGCACACTGTGTGAACACACAGTTTAATAACCCCTACTCTAGCTACAAATTAATTCAAATCTTGTACTCATATTAAAAATGAACTCTATTTTATGTTGATCATTAACTAAGAATATTTCACACTGGAGATTTGTCATATTAAGGAGAATTGAAACCACTTATATCAATTAAATGTACAGCATTACACTTAATCTCAGCAGAGATTACCAAAATACCCTAAGCATGATTTTACAGGAATGTAAAATATAAATTAGACAGGGGAATATTGGCTTGCACACACACTCACGCCCCCTGTCCCTGTGACTCCCTTCTATATATGGCTGCCTGAGAGTTGATGGGAAGCTATAATTTGACAAGAATTCCTACCATCTAGAGTGCCATAAAAGCAGGGTCAGAGTAACTGCTGGTACAGCTACCTTCTAGAAGACCCCTCTGGTTTTGCTTTGGCATTACAGAGCCGGCTGGGACAAGACAAAGCAATTGGGAGGAGTAGAGTCATGTAAAGGCTTTTCAAATGGTCCACAGAGGTAAACCTGGCGAGGATATTGCTGAAGAAGTGTTGAAGGAGAAGACTCGGCCTCACCTGCTCTCTGAAGCATTGTTGCCTGGGTCAAAAGGAATGTGTTGCATGATGACTAGCACCCCAAAAGTCAAGCCCTTTTTCCTAGCAGCTTTCTCATATTTCATCAGCCACCATCCCCGAAGAAAGTCAGGGCAGGAGCTCAAAACAGGAAACTGCAGGCAGGAACAAAGACTGAAACTATGGAAGAGTGCTGCTTACTGGCCTACTTTCTTGGGTAATAATGCAGGTCCCCCTGCCTAGGAGTGGCACCAATCCCAGTGAGCTGGGCCCACCCTCACCAGTCACTAATCAAGACTTACCTACAGGCTATGATTGAAACATTTTCTTAATTGAGATTCTCTCTTCCCAGATATGTCTAAGTTTATGTCAAGTTGACAAAAACCA
The DNA here is from genome assembly GCF_030254825.1 of Meriones unguiculatus. Lineage (NCBI taxonomy): Eukaryota > Metazoa > Chordata > Mammalia > Rodentia > Muridae > Meriones > Meriones unguiculatus. Next base: position 9,013,462 of record NC_083361.1, read on the forward strand.
ATCCACAAGGGTTCAACAAGGGTCAACTCAGGTGTTACCTCCTCCAGAAAGTCTCCCATGACTTGATGTAACCCCGTTAGCTGCACTGTTCTCTCTCTCATGTCCCTGTTGCCATCTCTCTTGATGTGTGCCACAAGAAGCAGGCATCAGCCTAATCACATCGGTAACTACACAGGCTGTGATGTGCTATGGGCAATGGCCACTGTGTGAGTGATGACAGGCACCTGACCTTCCCTGGAAAGGCCCTCACCTAGAGGTACTAAATAGGGATGTAATAGGAAGCACTGGGGAGTTCCACTTTCTTCGAGGATTGAGCACTGAGGCCCACTCAGCAAGCAGGGAAGGCTGCAAGAGAAGTGATTGGAGTCCCCAGAGACAAGGAGACAAACTCTGCCCCAATCTCACAAAGGCAAGATGCTGTTGGTCCCCACCTAGAACAAGAAGCAAGTTGTGTGATGAGCAGGAATGGTTGGTGTCTTTTGCTTGAGTGCCTACAGCATTTGCCAATCTCCAAGCACCGCTCTATTACAGAGAATGACAATGAGAAACACAGGGCCCCTAAAGCTGTGTGCTTGTCTGTCTCTAAAGGAGGTGGATAACAAAAAGAGGCAGAAAACAGGAAGAAGAGCATTATGTATCATTAGCATCAAGACAACCCTAATAGGCAGTGGTTGAAGAGGTGAGGGAGGAAGGGTGACATGGCCAGTGAGGTCCATATGTCAGCAGAGCTGGTGGAAAAGGGCAGGACAGCCTCAGAGACCACAGTAGGGAAAAATCAGGGGGAAAGTCACAGTAGTAAGTTCAAAGACCCTGAGTGACCAGACCTGGCCATGGTTCGAGACCAAAAGATAGCTGATATGACTAGAGACACAGAGACAGAGTAGAGGAGAAGAGGTGAGGTCACATGGAGGGCTGAGCTGCTAGAGACAGTGGATTGTTTGAGCAAAAGAAGTTTGCTTCTGTTTATAGTGCTCAGGCCCATCTCCTAACCTCAGCAGGGCAGTTTGAAGGGCTCCTGGGACAGACTGGCCCTCCGCAAGTCATCTCATTGCTAAGCAACACACACACGCACACACATATACATATTCACATGGCTTTGTGCATACATGCATACATACATGGCTCCCTTCAGGTAAGGAGGGAGTAGAGGGAAAAAGAGAGGAGGAAGAAGGGAGGGAGATTGGTCTCCTGGGCATAGGAGACAGATAGCTTACTGCCTTAGAGTCACTGGATAAGAGACCTTTCCTGGTGACAGCTATGCTTTGATTTGTGGGTAAAGAGTAGATGCTAGCCCGGGGTGTGCAAAGATGAAAAGAGAAGACAGCAGCTCCTACCACAGTCCCCGATTTCCTCTGGTGCCTCGGATTTCGAGTGGAGTGTCAAGTGCTCCTCTTCACAGACCGGGCAGGTGGGGACAGGTTCTGTTGAGACTCCAGTGCAGGGAGAGGACTGGCCGCCACTCTCACACAAAGGTGTTTGCTCACAGAGGTGCACCCTCCAGAAGGGATACCATAGCGTGGATGTGGGATAGTTGTACTTATCTCATTGCTTAGATCTAGAGTGGCCGTCCATTATTGGCAGTGCTAAAAGATGCGGTGTAGGCATTTTCCAGCCCAGATTTTGTTTGTTGTTTGTTTGATCTGTGTTTTGAGACAGGCTTATCCTGTGTATCCCAGGCTAACCTCAAACTTGCGTTTCTCCTGCCTTGGCCCCCAGAATGCAGAGGACTTTAGGCATGTACCATCTCACCCAGCTAGATATTTTAAAAATACAATTTTAATAGAAAAACCTTTTGTCAAGGTTTTAACGATTCAATATGACCAAAAGATATGTGTGTGCTTTTTTAAATGTGTCAGGTGAATGGATAACATTGTACAAAATAGAAAATTTGCATTTTCACTGCTAAATATTGGTTCATTTTGAGGTTTGTGATGCTGAGCCCATGGATTCAGCCCCAAGTGATATTTAGGAACAAAACAGGTGATTTGAGTAAAAGGCTCTGTGTGCAGCAGTAGATGCTGTAGAAACCCTTCCTTTGTCCTTTCTATCTGCAGGATATTGACAGCCCTGACAAGACTTTGATTATCTAGTCAGCATGAGCCTGATACTTGTCACTTGTCAGGTCTGAGCTGACAGTCGCAGCACTGACAAAACAATTGGAGAGAGATTGGCAGAGCGTGAGGGGAGTTGGGGTCAGACACCCAAGTTTTCTCTGCGCAACCAGGTGGGAAGTCCCAACCTCTGCTACACAGAACCAAGAAGCCAGGGGAGGGAGCAGGTAGGGAGTAGAACTGAAGTCATCTTCCTGGGGTGTGGCAACCCACGAAACCTAAGGACCTTTGTTCAACCCCAGCAGCACTGGCAGGCAGGCAAGGTCAGGATGGCAGGAGCCAGTCTCCTCCTACACAGCGTTTCTCCCTCCTCACATCAGAGGGCCAGCTCCACATCCAGCCTAGAGCTGACATTAGATTTTCTCTCATTAGGAGGAGAAAATGAGGCAGAGAGCTAACAGCTGGCTTCAGCTTATGGAAGGCAGAGGAACGAGGCCGTTGAAGAACACGGTGTTTATTCATCCTGAGCAAAGCAAGGAGCAATTTATTATATCCAAGGATCATACATGAACCATCTTGTGGGCACTAAGCTCCTTACACAGATGATCTGCCTAGCATGTCTATGGCTGCACACACATGTGGCTTTATTAATATTGCATTTTGCAGGTAGACAAACTGAGGAAGCTTAAGAAAGAGGGTGAGGCAGAGTTTGTTCATGTCACTTTGAAACAACACCAGCCACCAAATTCAAACTTCCCAGAGCCTGAGTTCTACACTCCTTCGTCCTAGTTGGTGTTACTAGCATGATGATGAAACTCCATCATCATCCAAAACAAGTTGGGGAGGAAAGGGTCTATTTGGTTTATACCTCCATACCGTAGTCCTCACTGAAATGTCAGGACAGGAACTCAAGCAGGGCTGAGACCTGGAGGCAGGAGCTGATGTAGAGGCCATGCAGGTGTGCTGCTTATTAACTTGCTTGTAGCTGCTTCCTAGCCTGCTTTTCTAATGGAACCCAGAACCAGCATCCCATAGATGGCATCACCCACAATGGGCCGAGTCCTGCCCCATCAATCATTAAGTAAGAAATACCTGACAGGTTTGTCTATATCCCTATCTCATGGGGGCATTTTCTCAATGGAGGGCCCTTCCTTTCAGATGACTCCAGCTTGTGTCAAGTTGACATAAAACTAGCTATCACACCCTTCAACCAAAAATCACACCCTTAAAAAATGGAGCTTTGGGACTGGCATTTGTGGACTGTGGTGGTGGACAATTTGAGGGCATCGGGATGTTAAGATGTGATGTACATGCTCTTGTCTGATAATGTCTGCCACTCTGCAAGTTGTACTTTGTACTTTCTGGCATCACATCTGTGCTAGTTAGTCAGTTAGTTGGTTAGTTAGTTAGTTAGTTAGTTAGTTTTCAATTGCTGTGACAAAACACCATGACCAAAGCAAGTTATTCAAAATGCAGTTTAATTGGGCTTAGAGGGTTAGAGTCCATGATGGTGGAATAAATTCATGGTGGCAGAAACAGCTGAGCTCATATCATAATCCACAAGCAGGAAGCAGAAAGACACCATGGGAATGGTTTAAGTCTTCTGAAACTTCAGAGCCAACCCCAGTGACACACCTCCAACAGGGCTATTCCCAAACAGTTCCACCAACTAAGGGATGACTAAGTATTCAACCTTTTGAGCCTGTGGAGCCATTCTCATTCTTAAAGCTATAGCCTTCTTCATGTTCCTGCAGTCCTTCTTCACATCTGTGAATCATCAGGAATCACCATTATCAAGCTCTATCTGAAGAACCAATGACATTTCTCCGAAGAAAGAGGGTCTCCTGTGTTCACTAATGCCTAGCACTTGCTGCTATGCGTAGCCCTTTGTATGTGTTGAAAGCAGAACCACTGACTACTGTCTACTGTAGTCACAGGAAATAATGATACTATATTCCCAGCTATGATAGGAGTCTATCAATTGTGCCAGCCTGCTGAATAAAAGAAAGAAAGACTTACCTTTAAGAGTTCACACTATCCAGTACTACCTTGTACCTTGGGAATCTCCCTCAGGATGCCTCCTGCCGTTACTGAGAACATGAAGCAGGATGTAGTGGGAAGAGCTGGGATTACAAGCATACACCACTATTTTCAGATTTTCTGGGAACAATATAACTTTAGGGTTCTGATGACAACCTAACTTAGTTCTTCATTCTTGCAGAGCTTATTGAGCCATTGCCCCAGTCCTTATTTGTTACTCCTCTTTCAACAGACCTAGACTGGTCTCCACTTTGACTGACAGGTGTAGAAGCATCCTTTCCCCCAGTCTCTATGGTCTGACTTCAGAGTCAAATCTAAGACCTATCACACTTCATCAAACACAGGCAGCCTTGCTGGTACTGATGCTGCACATGACTAAAGGCGGTGGTTTTGAATCGGAGGCTGTATCCTTGAGAGAACAAAGGTTCAAATTGAGTCTCATTAAGACTTCAGATGGTGGAGGAGCTGAGCTCAGCCATGTTACCCTGAAGTGGAAATTTCTGGTTTCTTTGAAGACTCAGTCTTGTCATGTGATGTTTTCCTGGAGGCTGGCTTATAAGAGAGCACGTGATGTCTTGCTGTGAGCTCTCTAGTGAAAGAGGCATGATTTTGGGAAGCTGAGAACATACATGGGTGGACTCTGAGGAGAGGAGATACATAGAGGCCCACGGACAGCAAGGCTTCGCTTTTTGGATAGACATTGCTGTGCTGATCTTCAAACTTCAACACTTGGCTTTGCAGAGAGAAATGTTCCAGAGAACTCCGGGCAATCCAACTGATTTTTGAGGCTTTCACTAACTTGTCATGCTGATTCCTGTTGCTGCTTGGTGTTAGCCTTTGGACTGGACTGCTGATATCCTGATGACTGAATTTGGTAATCCCCTAAAGACCCATTGACCCTAATCAACAGGAAGTAGATAAAAGAAATCCTTTTCCTACAACCCTTTTCCCTACTAATCTCTTCTCTAATTTCTAATTAGAAGGGAGGTAAAGGTGTTTAAGAACACTAAATAAAGTAGGTTTGGTGAAAAGTAAGCCAATGCTACCCCACACAGAGCACACACTGAGAGGAGGGAAAATGCAGTTTTCAAAAGGTCTTCCAAGACCATCCAGGGGCTGGCACGCTGAGGGAGGCCCCAGGGTTACAGGGAAGGCTTGAGGACAGGCAAACAGTCTTATTTTCTGGGGCTATCTTGACAAAGCAGAAGACACTTGTCAACACTTAAAACATGCCTTGAAGCTCACTTTCCCTTGAGGGAGAGAGTTTCTGTCACACGGCAATTATTTGAACTCTGTCTCCTGTCTGGACTGGCCAAGATCTGGAATTCCCAGTAGAGTACAAACTACCATTTGCTGAAGGTGCTTCATGCACATCCCACCTTCCTGTAAAACCACAGCCAAAATGCAGAAACTCCCTTAAGGCTGGATTCAGATTCCACCCTAGCATAAAGACCAGTATATGGGGATCCACCTTCTCAAGGACTACTCAAAGTCTCCTTGGGACACACCCAACATTACCATGGGCAGTGTTCATGGGCAGCTTTGCTGATTTCAAGCACACCTTTCTGAACTCTGAATTCCTGAGCCGTTTGGCACTTTGGGAAGATGGGCAATCAGGATTCCCTTAATCCATGCTTATCCCAGGCACCTGACCAGCAAGTGTCCCAAAGATTAACTATGTCTGACTATGCATATCAATGAGGGAAACATTAATGCCTTGTTAAGATCCGAAGCAAAGAAAATCCACAACACCTAGATAGTGAAAATTGAGGCATGGGACACATCCTTTCCTCACCACAGCTGTCCATTTGACTTTGAGAAATGTCGGCATACTTCAGAGCAAAGATACAAGATACTATTTACACTCCAGGAGTGATTATCAACAACAACAAAAAATGAGCAGCAAAAAAAAAAATGAGAGTGGACAGTTGTACATACATATGGTTCTCTATCTATCTATCTATCCATCTCTTTCTCTCTCTCTCTCTCTCTCTCTCTCTCTCTCTCTCTCTCTCCTTTCTCTCTCTCCTCTCAAACACACAGTCATGAACCACAAAATGGTGTCTCTGGACTGCATATATAAGAATGGTCCCATGGATTATTTTGCCTTACAGTGTCTAATCATGCTAGCTTACAGAGCTACATTCTGTGATTTTTCTCTCAATTACCAAATGGCCTAACACCCTATTCCTCAAAAAAAAAAATCTCCATCATTAAGCAACACTTGGCTATACATACCACAAGTATATCCATACATGATATATATTTAATACTTGTGTCAGAAGGGGGAGAGAGATGGAAACAAAACAGGAAGGTAAAAATGTGTTCCCACTGGTGAAGAAGCCAAGGCCAGGTGAGGCCTTTCTTTCCCTTCCAACCTGACACCGGCTGAAGTTCCAGGAGGAACATGGGGGCTCCAGTGGCAGACTCTTCTGCCCTTGTTAGCTGAACCCATGTTCTGAGCTGCTGGCATGACCTACTAGGGCAGGCTTGCTCATGGCCCCTGTGATCTGGGAGAAGCCCAATGCCACCATCAAGATCCCTGAAGCAACAGTCACTCACCCTAGTTGTAAAAATGCTCCCAGCTGTCAGTTCCTGTCTCCGTTGGGATGTGGAGGGTTTGCTGCCCACTGCAAGGCTTTGCTATCATTTCAAGAGACAGGGGGATTCACAGTCCTAATACAAAAGAACAAAGGAAAAGCAGAGTGTGGTGGTACATACTCGTAATCCCAGAACAAGGAAGGAAGAGGCAAGAGAAGCAGGTCAAACCCAGCCTAACACTAGAGAGAATGCATCAAAGAGCAAAGTAGGGTCTGGAGAGATCACTCTGAAGTTAAGAGCACTGGCGGTTTTCTTCCAGAAAACCCAGATTCAGTTCTTGGCACATACAAAGCAGCTCATAATGAATAACTACCTGTAATTCCAGTTCCAAAGGATTTGATTTGAACTCTTTAGACTCCTGCACAGTTGTGGCACACACACACACACACACACACACACACACGCATAAAATATCATTAAAAAAAAAAAAAGCAAAGCAGAGACTGGAGAGTGGCTCAGAGGTTAAGAACACTGTCTGTTCTTCCAGAAGACCTGAGTTCAGTTCCCAGCACCTTCATGATGGCTCACAAGAACTGTATGTAACTACAGTTCCTAAAGATCCACTGCCCCTTTCTGACTTACTTGGGCCCCAGACATGAATGTGGTACACAGACAGAACATGCTGCCAAAACAGCCATGCATATAAGAAGGAAAGAAAGAAAGAAAGAAAGAAAGAAAGAAAGAAAGAAAGGAAGGAAGGAAGGAAGGAAGGAAGAGAGAGAGAAAGAGAGAAAAAAAGAAAAAGAAAATAAAATTGAACAGAACAGAAAAAAGAGAAAGGAAGGGAGAGCATTTGCGAGCAGGGGAAGGGGATGAAGAAGGAGAAAAGGCGGGGAGAGTTCCTGTCTTCATACTTTAAGATGCTATCCAGAATTGGATTTGGGTAACTCTAAACTAAAGATGTGAGAGGTCCAGGGGCAAATGTGACTGCAGATACAACTCCTGACTGTGTCACCCACATTCATGGGGATTGATTCAAAGTCCCAGACTATGAAATGAGTGTGAAATGAGTGAGAAAACTGTAGGCTTTATTGAAAGATTTGGCCTTTAAGTAGAGTGAACCATCAACCATGGGAAGTGAGAGGATGCTGTAAGGTACAGCAGCTAGGGGTGAGGCATGAGACATCCATGGAGACATCTGGAAGCTGAATGAGAGTCAAGCATATAAAAGAGGAGGAGAGGAGAGAGAGAGAGAGAGAGAGAGAGAGAGAGAGAGAGAGAGAGAGAGAGAGAGATGTTCAGGCAGCCTTATAGCCCTCAGCCAATCCAGCATCACACACGAAGGAAGCCTGTGGGTAAGCCTAAACCCTGACTTGCCGGGAGCACTCAGTCAACCAGAGAGACCTCCTATAAAGAGGCTGTGGGGCAGAGGGCTCAAAACTGCGTGAACGCAGGACTCTGCCTCTTCATCTCTAACTCAAACCTGTAAGTATTGCCCCAAATTCAGCCAGCACCACCCCCTGGGTCCATTAAGTCCAAAGACGTAATGGCTCTGGGAAGAACCAGAACCTCTCTCTGGGCAGGGAGAGGTCAGACGTCTCCTTCGCCCCTCACTAACTGGTGGAAGACCCAGAAATGACAGCAGAAACGAGCTGCCACACTCTGTCCTCTAGAGTTAAGACTGCCCCACCCCAACCTTACATCCCATATTGAACAAACTGTGGAAAGAACTGGGAAATTAAAGATGGTTGGTATTGATTCCAAAAATACTTTTGCTTTGGGCAAAATACATCTTTAATTACTTTTCTAGTAGCTGTCATTTTTCATAAGGCAGTCTAGCTGACTTCTGCCAAATCACGCAGCAAAGATTGTTTTCGATGAAATGCCATTTCGTAACATGGAAGATCAGAGAAGGCTGCAAAAGTTCCTTCGTACCCTCCGTTCAGCAAATGCTAACAGATTTGTGGAATGGACAACCCCTACACTCTGATAATGACAAGCACGCAGTGGATAGGATGCCTTTAATTCCCTTTTGTCTCTCCATCTATTGTGAGTTCTTCAAAGTAACAATCAGGACCAGACGTATGCATACGCGTGCTGCTAATAACACCCACCATAACTTTCCTTTTTAGGTTAAACTTATTATTCAGACATTTTAACTCTGTTTCCCTCAAGCAGCTGAATACAAAAAGCCATGATAGCCCTGGAAACTGACAGTTGTCTGAGAATATGATATAATATTGACCCATTTTCTTTGTCCTTACTCATCTGAAGCCAGTTGAAACGGAGCATGGGAGCGGAAATAATGTGAGCCTGTCCCCATGTACAAGACTGATTAGAAATGACTTGGACAAGTTAAAAATTGGGAGGAGGCTGGCTGGAGAGATGGCCCAGTGGTTAAGAGCACTGTTTGCTCTTCCAAAGGATCTAGGTTCAATTCCCAGCACTCACATAGCAGCTCACCACTGTCTGTAATGCCAGTTCCACGGCATCTGACACCCTCACGCTAAAGCACATAAAATAAAAATTAAATAAATTAAAAAAAAATTGGGAGGAGTAGCTGTAGCACTCGTGCAGTTACTCATGTATACTCACAGTCATTCACTCACAGACACCACACACACACACACACAAACGCAGATTTACCTCTCAGCCTTGGAATCAATGTCTGAATCTAAAATTGATATAATTGACTGTTAATTAATTCCTTTGATATGTTCTTTAACAGTTGGGAGCAACAAGTGCCATTAAGAAGCATCTCTGAATTATTCAGAAGGCCTCAGGTTCCTTAACAAGGGTGACACATGATTGATGCCATGCTGGAGGACCCAGTTAAACTCCTTGTCCATTTCTATGGTGTCACCTTAGAGAGTGGAGATTTTTCCAGAAGGCAGAACATGCAGTGCACAGGACAAAGGGATCCCGGGTGCCTCGTAGCATTCTGGGTTGGTGGGTCTAGACACCCATTAAATCTTCACACATTAGAGTCTCTTTTGATCACAAAGATTGACAGGAAATCCTAACTGGATTATGGGTGTAAGATGCATCAAAATAAACATGTGTTAAAGATGAGGAAAGCTCAGCACTCGCCTGGAATTGGGGCCAGAGAAGAGAGAGCAAGGAGATGCAAATGATGGGAAAACAGTCCTCATGGGCTCTGGAGATAGAGCTTGCTGAACAAGCTTCACAACATGAGTTCAGATCCTTGGAACTCATTTAGAAAATTAGTTACACTGGCTGAATCCATGATACCAACATTCCTTTAGGGAGGTGGAGACAGGACAATCGCTTGGAAGATCCTGCATGGGTCACTTAGCCTGGACACAGCGGCAGGAATACAAACCCTGCTTCCCAACAAGGGGAAAGTCGAGAACCAATTCCAGAAAAGCTACCCTCTGACTGTCATATGAAGATGTGTCTTGCGTGAACCTATACACACACACACACACACACACACACACACACACACACACACGCACACCTGCCTACACCCAACATACTCACAATAAGAAAGAGACAGACAGAGAACACCCAGGAACCTGGAGCTGGAGTCGGGAGCTGTCCATGATACTATCCACCTCCCCCTTCCCTACTGCTTGGCTTCTGAAGGAGCTGTGGCACGGCTCACTAATGTCCTCCCATCTTATTCCTCGGGCTTTCCTTCCCATCCACATCCCAACCTCCCCGGGAAATGTCAAGGTGGGGGGGGCAAGGTCATACATAATTATCATTGTTCCACCTGTAGCTATTAACTGGCGGCACCTCCTGCCCAGGCGAGGGTCTTGTACCTTCTAGTGGGGAGCTAAAAAAAAAAGGTGAGCAGTGAGAGGCTCTGAACAAGGCTGCCTTGTTCGGGGACAGGTGGTGAATGAGGATTACACATCAAGTCGCTTTCTCCCCACATCCTAGCATACAGTGTCGACTTTCCCTGAAGCAAATCACCCTGGGGTCCTGGTCATGCTGCAGGTTCCCAGGAAGCCAGACTAAGATTTCTACTTACTTTAATGCCTGCTGCCAAGCACAGTGGCCACCACACTGGGCAAGCCTTTCTGTTGTCATCAGCCCTTTTCCTCCCATGGAGACAGAGATCTTTGTGAGTGATTACGGACCCAGGATTGTAAGCTCTTGTGTTTTGCTATTTCAAATCTCTCTCTAATATATATATTAGACACTGTATGCTAAGATCTAGGAAGAAGCAACACTCTGATGATGTGCTCTCTCTCTCTCTCTCTCTCTCTCTCTATATATATATATATATATATATATATATATATATATATATATATATAAAGATAAAATAAAGAAAAGGTGGTGAAGATATGAGAGCTCAGGGTAGTGACCTGAACTCTGTTACCTGCTTCAGAGGACATCCTGTGTAGGACATCTGATGGGTCCCTAGTGTGAATCCCGCAGTGCTTGGTGACCTAAACACATAAGCAAAATAGGGGTTTCCCCATTTATCCTGGCAGATGGTGTGACCCCCAGTGTCAACCCCTGCCTGGAACCATCTTCCAGTTTCCAGAAGGGTGGAAAATCTCAGTTGGAAGCCTTACCTCTCATCCCCCTTTGACATTTGCCAAGCACTGGATGCCAGAAAAACAAAGCAAAAAGATGGGAGTATTTTTGCTAGAAAGAGAGACCACATACTCTGATTTCAATTGTTTATTTGGGACTAAAGAAAAAAAAAAACAAACCTTAGTTTTTTTGTTTTGTTTTGTTTTGTTTTTAAGGACTCAACAAAATAAATCGAATAAAGTAAAATAAAATTCAGCAAGGAAGCACTTGAGAGTTAATGTCATAAACCTTCCTTTGACAAGTGGCTTTCCATCACTGAACAGCTCCATCGATGGCCTCGGGATGGTGGCCCGACCGTCAGCTGGCAGATGAGGGACGGATCCGCTTGTCAGGAAGCCAGCAGATTGCCCTGGAGTTGTTTGTAATGACAGGCAACAAAGGATGGCTGTCCAGGCTGATCTCTTGCTTTACAAGCTTTGCGGTGGGCTGGGGGCACCCCACTTCCTAGAGCACCCTGGGCAAAATGTCCCCCCTGCCCAGTCCCTTAAGGCTGTACTCTGCATCCCACAATTTACACCCCGGGCTGGTTCATTGACTGTCATCCAAGTTCCAATAAATATCTCGGCAAAGATTACGAATCCTGTCCTTGTGATTCACCCCATGCCCCGCTCTGAGATTTCTGTCTTTTTGTTTTGGCACTGAAACCTTTCCAATTACTTTTTTTTTCTTTTTACATTTGATCTTGATTGTCTTCAAAAATTAATCAGACACATGTTCACTATGTTTTTTTATCCAACTGTCTCCAGAATGTTTTTTGACAATTTAGAAAAATGTTTTGAAAAATAGTAAAAGGAAATATTTAAGTAATTAGGAGCCTCACGTCGCCGGGCCAAGTGAAGTAAATGAACGCAACGGAAATATGTTTTACATATTTGTTTAATTATTTTTTTTTAAGTACAATGAAATTACATCGCTCTGGGGGAAGGATTTCTAATATGGACTCTGTCTGATGCTTACCTCTTCAGGGACTCTATGTGCAACTGAAGGAATAGCAGCTGGGCCAAGGTGTGGCTTCCATTGCGTCTGAGCACCCCCCTCCCCACCCCATAATGTCCACCAGACCTCCCTCAGCCTCTTCAATAAACACACAAAGTCAAAAACATATGTCTGTGTGCAGGAGCATCTTGAAGGCGTCTCAGAACCAGACTGCTGTCCCGGGGACCTCCCAAACAGAACTCTTGGTACTGCCACTGTGGAAATGAAGCTGTTATGCTTTACATGTGCTCTTTCGAGAAGCCAGACGACCTCAGAGCAGGCAGCCCCGCCGCAAGCCCATGCCACCCTGACTTTGGGAACAGGACATGGCAAGTGTTCAAAACAACTTGACTGTTGCAAGGACTCCATGTCACTAGATCCTGGCCCAAAAGGGTTGGGTTTCGTTTTATTTTATTCTTTGCTTTTGGGAATTGCAGCAGTAAAGTCTATGAGGAGAGAAGGACTCACATAATGAGAAAAAAAATATCACTTCTAGGGGCTAGAGAAATGGGTCAGAGGTTAAGAGCAGTTTGGTACTTTTGCCAAGGACCAGTGTTTGCTTCTCAGCACCCGCATTGGGCAGTCTACAGCCACCTGTAACTACAGCTCCGTGGAATCTGATATCCTCTGCTGGTGCCCATAGATGCTGTGCAAATAACCTCATCCAGACACACATATAAGTGTAATTTAAAGTTAAAAAAAAATTGTTTTTAAAGAAAGAGACTGCTAGCTGCTATGAAGTTGATGGTGCTGTCATTCAGTTTTTGCAATATCCACCTGCAGGTGAGCATGAACTACCAAATTCCAAATAAGTTTGTCCTCATTTGAGACCCCGGTCACCAGCTCAGGAGGTTCTAGGCCATCCGTACTTGTCACTAATCTGAAAAAGTCCCATGATCTCTCTGGTTCAATAATTCACTAGAATGGCAGTGAGTGTCCAGGGATTATGTTGAACTATGATTTTATTAGGAAACATATCAACTAGGAGCAGACAAAGGAAAACACAGGTGAGCTCTGAGACAAGCCCTTGCAATTTGGTCTTTTTTGCCAACCGAGGGTTGTCACTGAGGTTGTCTGCTAACTCTGTTTGGATCTTGCTATGGGGTTCGGGCTGGCCTGAGACTTGTAGGCTATACTGCCGGTCCTCCCACATCAGCCTCTGCCTCTTGAGTTCTGGCATTACAGACAGGGGCTTCAGACTTTTGGGTGCCATTTCGTCCGCATGACTGTTTCCGTCACCAGTCAAGTAGTTGGACTAAGTTCCCCAGTGCCCTGCCTCTCTTCCCTGAAAGGCACAATGATTCAACGACCATAGTTAGTCTTCCTGAAGACCACACATCCTGAACCTTATCTCTAGTCTAAACTCAAGAAAGTCATGAAGAACAGAGACGCTTGAACCTATCACTTAGGAAAACCCAAGGCTTTTAGTCTGCCTCTCAGGAACCAGAGATTGGGGCCAAATTCTATCAAATCCTGAGAGTACCTTTGATGTCACTGGCCCTTTGAGGTCTGACCACCCTGGACCAAATCTACACCTTTTACCACCATTTCCATAGCTTATGTGAAGGTAAAATTCCAGGTCTATGACTCATGTGGCTACCCAGGGGCTTTCACTCATGACAAACCAGCTGCCTCTGGCTTGTGGCCTGGGCCAGCTGCCTCTGTTCTCCTCTGAGTTTAGTCTAATTCGAGACATGAATTTATCTGCGGTTTCCAACCGTTCTCCTTCCCCTCCCACCAGGACTTTTGAGTTTAGTCCTTACTTACTGAACACTGGAAATCCCAATGAAGGATCACTGCAGACAGTACCTGGCTGCTGTCACCCATGAATTTGTGCTATCTGCTTTGGGGAGCAAGGCATACCATCTTCCCGGCTTTCCCTGGGGCAGCTGAACAGCCATCTTCCCATCTCAGCATCCCTCGGGGCCTCTCCCCCAAGGTCACAAAGCCAATCAACATTCTTTTTCTTCCCAAGCACATAGAGTTCCCTCCTCTGGGAAAAATTACTGTGGGTCCCCTCACCCCATTTCTGATAGGCTTCTCATGAGTGCTTGAATTACTACTTGAAGCATAGATAATTCTGTGAAAATGTCTCCAGATGTGGAGTCTGTTAGCAGTAACAAGACAGGTATGTAACAGTCTCACATGCTCTGCCACTGCGTCCTTGTGGACATGGCTGTGGGAAGTGGCACAGACTTCAGTCAAGCCCTGGTGAACTCTGAACCAAAGACACTCTTCAGGATGGCTGGATTCCGGTCTACACATATACAGTCTTACCAAGCAGAAAAGCTCTGGGGATAGGGGAAAAAAGACACCCAGGAGAGCATGCTCCCATTCATGTTGGTCTGAAGCGATTCCCCACAGGCTTCCTCAGCACCATCAAAGCCACAGCTCTAAGGCCTGGGAAACTCCAACTCTGACACATTTTCCTTCCCCTCCTGCTTCTCTCCCCAAGGGGCCCCTCAGCCAGGCACATGGTTCCCTAGGCACTGTGGAGGCCAGGGCAAGGCAAGGCCTTCCTCTCTCAGGCCCAGGCTACTGTCCCACAGGGCTACCTTCTTTCTCTCATGCTCCCAGAGGCAGCCAGGAGCTGAGTGACCCCCAAAGGCTATGAGAACTTGTCCAGGGAAAAACACAACCTGATACTTTAACAAATGTGTTCCAAACACTTTGGACTTTTTCAATGTTTTATTTCTGTTTTGTTCCTTCAACAATTTTTCATGGTATCTGGAATGAGGTGATGAGGAATTTACTCACTGACAATAACAATAAACAACCACAGCAAAAACAAAACAAAACAAAAATACACCAAACAACAGCAACAATAATAATAAAGATGTGGAGTTTCATCCTCTCCTCACTACTCTGACAAAACTCCTGACTGTTCTGGATTTATCCTGTTGCTGTATTAGAACACTCAATCCAACATCAATTTAGGGAAATAAATTTTTTTTCAGCTAAGAGTTGACAGTCATCCCCAAGGGAAGTCAAGGTAGGAACTCAGGCAGGCACTTGAAGCAGAAACCATCGAGGTATGCTCCTTGCTGAATCTCTCGCTGACTCACTCTCAGTTGTTCTTACACAGTTCAGGACCATCAGTGTATGGAATGACACCACCACAGTGAGCTAGGCCTTGGTTCATAATCAACACAGTTTCTGCAGCCCAGCCCTCAGACGCATTATATACCTCAGTGCTAATCTGTGCTACAGTGACAGACAGTTCAAGCTAACTACATACAATTTAAAGCAGAATAAATTCACTGTGGCTTACAGTTTCAGAGGATACCAGTCCATTGTTCCAGGGAAGCCATGGTGTCTGTGGGAGCTGATTTGTTCACATTTTGGAAGATTAAGAAGGAGGGAGCTTGGACAAACCTGGAGGCAGATATAATATTTAAGGTCTAACCCTATTAGCTTATGTCTGTGAGCTATGGCCTATACCTAAAAGAATCTGATACATCCCAAAACAGCATCACCATGTGAACACCAAGAATTCAAACACACAAGAGTAGTGGTTCTCAACCTTCCAAAAATGCTGCAACACTTTAATACAGTTCCTCATGTTGCAATGACCCCCACTCACAAAATTATTTGCATTGCTACTTCATAACTGAAATTTTGCTGTTTTTATGTGCCATAAGGTAAACATCTGATCTGCAAGAAATGTTATATGCAATTCCTGTAAAAGGGTTGCTCAACCCCCAAAGGGGTCACGACCCACACTGAGAACAGTGCATTGGACCCATGCCTCATGTTAAGCCCTTCTCTTGCTGGGGATGGAGCATTGTCACAGCACTTTGCCTCTTTTATCTCGTGCCATCTTTGCAACAGACTTCTAAGATCAGGGAAGGAAGGAAATGAATAGTACCCTTTATGATGCAGAGTCTGAGACTCAGAGAATACCAGCATTTTTTTTTTCCAGAAAAATGCAGCCAGGCCATGGAAAATCTAGAGTTTCATTTAATCACTGGAGACTCCGTGGACGGACCTGCCCTCAGCAGAGCATGGAGAAGGTTCTATATTACTATCTAATGAGGACCACTTTCTTTCCCTGTTAATTCACTGCTGATACTTGTAGATAGTGGATCCATTTGCTTTGCACAGCCCAGCTCTCGAAGGAACAAGTCCGCCATTTCCCAGGACAGCCTTCCATCTCATAGGATGTCAGACCAAGCTTTACCCACAAGCAACTTTCAGAGGCTTCGGTTTCAGAAGGGCACTGACCTAGCCATCAAGAGGTGAAAGTAGAGATCCATGACTCCCAGTTGCTGGATGTATTGAGTTGGGTTCCTGCTGGCTCTGTGGCAAAGTGTTATCCTCATACATTTGTTTCTCTTTGAGGCTCTTTCAGGGAAGAATCAGATTGTTTGCAGACCTTCCAACATGACCCCATAGGGCATCAAGGATGGACAAGAGGGATTGATGCTCACCTTCTCACACTAACTCCAACTTACACAGGAAAGGGGTGGGCAAAGTGACCAGGCAGGGAAGAAGACTTCCAGGTCCTGTCCCAGCTCTTCTCTGCCTGGCATGGTTACACTGCCTGTGGGTGTTTCAGGGTCAAAGGACATCAAAGGACCAGAGAGGAGGATGT
The DNA here is from genome assembly GCF_030254825.1 of Meriones unguiculatus. Classification (NCBI taxonomy): domain Eukaryota; kingdom Metazoa; phylum Chordata; class Mammalia; order Rodentia; family Muridae; genus Meriones; species Meriones unguiculatus. Next base: position 9,030,238 of record NC_083361.1, read on the forward strand.
ACCTTTTTGCTCAATGGCAGAGACAATGCAAGGGATTTTCCTGTATGGATAGAAGGTTCACACAGTAGAAATGACCTCAGCTGCTGTGGAGTGTACTATCTAGCAGAGGAGACACCCACTCATTCACACCCTTCCCGCCCACACAACTTAAAGTTCAAATTGCTGTGTGTACGTACCAAGAAGGAGGTAGCTGGTGCTGCCAGGCAAAGGGAAAAGAAGCCATGGAGGGATTTTGTAAAAACAGGCAGAAGCCAGGTTACTGAGAACGTGGCTGAGCGCAGTGAAAAGCGGAGACGTTATTTTCCGTGTGCCAGGCACTGCTGATGGATTTTAAACAAGGGAGAGTACGGCTTGATGTATGTTTTCAGAGCAGTGTTCTGGCTGCTGTGCGGAAAATGGATTGACCAGCACAGATGTAGGGGTGAATGACAGTAGAGTCAGGAGACATAAAGCAATGGGACAAGATGGGAACAAGAAAAAGGGAGAATGAAGTCTTACATTAAAGGAAAGGGAAAAGGGTGGGAGAGACAGATGGCAGGCCCAAAAGTTAAGAATGCAGACTGCTCTCACAGAGGACATGAGTTTTAATCCCAGCATTCACACTGGGTAGCTCAAAACCACCTGAGACTGTAGTTCCAAGGGACCTGATGCTCTCTTCTGCCCCCATGAGCACCTGCACGCACATGTACAGAATCACCCCAGATGCACACACAGACACATAGTTTAGAACAAAGTAAAATAAAAGAAAAAAAGGGAGGTTTGTTAAGGGCTTGGGTACAGAAAGAAAAACAAGTTTAGCCAAAAACACTGGTTGATGGTGATGTCTGCTATCTGGCAGAAATGGATGCGTTCTAAGGAGACACTTGTGCTGCCCTCTTTTAAAGAATGGACCCCAATCAATTAGCATTTCTCCAGAAGTTCCCTGCTGGGAGAAGGGATGAATGAATTCCTTGAGGCAGCCAGAGGAGGAACTTGTCTCCTGGAGAGAGATTTACAGCCAATCAGATGAGCTTTCAGGGCAGATTTGTAGCTGAGACCTGAGTGAGCCGGGACGACACTTTCTAGACTACTTAGCTGCACATATTTCTTCATTTCTCTTTAAACCCTACCCCGAAGTCCCCTGTGATGGCTAAGCTTGGTTGTCAGCTTGACTACATCTAGAATTAACTAAGACCCAAGCAGGTGGGTATACCTGCGAGGGATCTTTCTTGATCAGATCATTTGAGGTGAGTAGAGCCACCTTAAATTCAGACCACGATTTCTGGTGGCAGCTTCTATAAAGGACATGGAAGAAGGAAGCTTTTGCTCTTTGACTATATGCTCGGCTCTCACTAGCAAGTTCATTTCTTCACTGATATTTAATGCCTACTTCTTGGCTATTTTGACCTATACTAAAGACCAGTTGAGACATCCAGCCTCATGGACAAACAAGTATTGAATTCTTGGACTTTCTGTGTGGAGACCACCTTTGTTGGAATAGTTGGACCACAGCCTATAAGCCTCTCTAATAAATCCTGTGTATATGTGTGTGTTCGTGTGTGTGTGTATTTCTATAAGCCCTATAGAGAACCATAACTAGTACATCTCCTGAAGACAGATGTCCTTCTTGTCCTACTAACTCCACCGGGCAAGAATAAGACCACTACCATAACTTTTGAGGCAAGCTTTATCCAGTATTGGCCAGGACTATGAACACTGGCCAAGTTCACACCTGGGATTCCCAGAGTATGATGCCAAATTACATTAGCCAGGGGCTTATAAAAGCAAGGCTACATATTTCCCACCTTTGTCCAATCAGGGGAAAGCGTAGTTTCCTGATGTACTTCCCACCTATCTACCTCCTACCTACATCTGACCAAGCACATCAGGCAACCAAGCTTGTTTACAGAAGCCAAAATAGGTGGCTTGTATTTTACATGAAGAACAACCCCCAGCATTCCAAGAAGTTGTCTGTCCTTGGGAAAGTGGGGATTACATGTTAGAGGCATTTTTGTTTAATAGATCTCTTTTTTATTAATTAATTCAATTTATATCTCTGTCATTGAACCCTCCCTCATCTTCTCCAGTCCCACCATCTCTCCAGCATCACCTCTCCCCAATTCCTTAGCAAGACACACCATTTCATCTATTCACATGAAGATTGAGTTCGTTTTCTTCCCCTGTGGCCTGGTAGGAAAGTCCCAACAGGGAAAGTGATCAGAAAGCAGGCAACATAGTCCATGTCAGAGATATCGCCCACTCCCCAAACTAGTGGGCCCACAGGAAGCCTAAGATGCCCATCTGGATTATCTTCTTGGGGTCTGAGCATTGTAGTGTCTATCCTGTACTATATGACCAAAATCCACTTATAAGTGAATATATCATGTGTGTCTTTATAGGTGTGTGTTACCTCACTTAGGGTGATCTTTTCTAGTTCCATCATTTTCCTGCAAATTTCATGAATTTTTTAAATAGCTGAGTAGTATTCCACTGTGTAAATGTACTATGTTTCTTTATTCATTCTTCTGTTGAGGGACATCTAGGTTGTTTCCAGTTTCTGGATATTATGAATAAAGCTGCTATGAACAGCTTTGCTGTGGTTGAGCAAATGTCCTTGTTGTATGGTGGAGCAGATTTTGGGTATATACCCAGGAGTGGTATAGCTGGATCTTGAGGTATGGATATTTCCAGTTTTCTGAAAAAAAAAAAAAAAAAAAAACCAGATTGATTTCCAAAGTGGTTGTACAAGTTTGCACTCCCACCAGCAATGGAGGAGTGTTCACCTTTCTCTACATCCTCATCAGCATGTGTTGTCACTTGAGTTTTTGATGTTAGCCATTCTGACTGGTATAAGATGGAATATCAGAGTTGTTTTGATTCGCATTTCCCTGATGACTAAGGACGTTGAGCATTTCTTTAAGTGTTTCTTCAGCATTCGATATTCCTATGTTGAGGATTCTCTGTTTAGCTCTGTATCCCATCTTTTAATTGGATTATTTGGTTTGTGTTTAATTTATTTAGTTATTTATATATTCTGGATATTAGCCCTCTGTCAGATGTAGGGTTGGTGAAGATCCTTTCCCAATCTGTAGGCTGTCATTTTGTTCTGTTGACAGTGTCCTTGGCTTTATAGAAACTTTTCAGTTTCGTGAGATCCCATTTATTAATTGTAGATCTTAGAGCCTGAGCTGTTGGTATTCTGTTCAGAAGGTTGTCTCCTGTGCCAATGAGTTTAAGGCTCTTCCCTGATTTCTCCTCTAGCAGATTGAGTGTATCTGGTTTTATGTTGAGGTCTTTGATCCACTTGGACTTTACTTTTGTGTAGGTGGATAAACATGGATCTATTTGCATTTTTCTACATAAAGACATCCAGTTAGATTAGCACCATTTGTTGAAGATGCTGTCTTTTTGCCATTGTATGCTTTTGCCCCTCTGTCAAAAGCCAGGTATGCATAGATGTATGGGTTTATTTCTGGGTCTTCAATTCAATTCCATTGATCAATCAGCCTATTTCTATGCCAGTACCATGCAGTTTTTATTACTATTGCTATGTAGTATGGTTTAAGTTCAGGTATAGAGATACCTCTAGAAGTTCTGTTATTGTATTGGATTGTCTTAGCTATTCTGGGTTTGTTTTGTTTGTTTGTTTTTTGTTTTTGTTTTTCCATATGAAGTAAAGAATTGTTCTTTCAAGGTCTGTGAAAAATTATATTGATATTTTGATGGAAAATCTTTCCATCTTCTGGCATTTTCAATTTCTTTCTTCAGAGACTTGAACTTTTGTCATTCAGGTCTTTGGCTTCCTTAATTAGAGATACCCTTAAATACATTATATTATTTGTAGATATTGTAAAGGGTGTGGTTTACATAATTTCCCAGCCCTTTCAACATTTGCATATAGGATTTTTTTAAATATTAATATTGTATTCAGCCACTTTGCTGAAGGAGTTTATCAGCTGCAGGAGTTCTCTGGTGGAATTTTTGGGGTCACTTACGTATACTTTTATATCATCTGCAAATAGTGATACTTTAATTTCTTCCTTTCTGATTTCTATCCCTTGATCTCCTTTAGTGTCTTATTGATCTAGTAAAAACTTCTAGTACTATATTGAGGAGATGTGGAGAGAGTGTGCAAACTTGTCTTGCTTCTGATTTTAGTGGGATTGCTTTGAGTTTCTCTCCATTTAGTTTGATGTTGCATATTGGCTTGCTGTATATTGTCTTTACTATGTTTAGGTATGGGCCTTGTACTCCTGATCTCTCCAATACTTTTATCATGAAGGGATGTTGTATTTTGTCAAAGGCTGTTGTTGCATCTAATAGCATGTGATTTTTTTTTTCTTTCAATTTGTTTATATGGTGGATTACATTGATGGGTTTTCTTATATTGAACAATCCTTGCATCTCTGGTCTTTGATCATGGCAGATGATGTATTTGATGTATTCTTGAACTTGGTTTGCAAGTCTCTTATTTAGTATTTTTGCATCAATGTTCATAAGGGATATTGATCTGAAATTTTCTCTTTGCTGAGTCTTTGTGTGGTTTAGGTATCAGAGTAAATGGTTTCATAGAATGAGTTTGGTAATGTTCTTTCTGTTTCTATTTTGTGGAATAGTTTGAGAACTATTTGTGTTAGATCTTCTTTGAAAGTCTAGTAAAATTCCATGCTAAAATCATCTGGTCCTTCCTGGGATTTTGTTGTTGTTGTTGTTGGAGGCCTTTTGATGAGTGCTTCTATTTCCTTAGCAGTTAAAAGGCTATTTAAATTGTTTACTTGCTCTTGATTTAACTTTGGTAAGTTATCCAGCATTTCCCTCAGATTTTCCAATTTTCCCTCAGTTATCGATACACTTTTGAAATAAGACCTAATGATTCTTTGAATTTCCTCAGTATCTATTGTTAGGTTCTCTATTTCATTTCTGATTTTGTTGATTTGGGTACTGTCTCTGTCTTTTAGTTAGTTTGACTAGGGGTTGGTGTAGCTTGTTGATTTTCTCAAAGAACCAACTTTGGTTTCGTTGATTCTTTATATTCCTAATTTATTGATTTCACCCCTGAGATTGATTATTTCCTGCTGTCTACTCCTCTTGGATATGCTTGTTCATTTGTTTGTTTTTCTAAAGCTTTCAGGTGATCTGTTAAGTTACTAATATGGGATCTCTCCATTTTCTGTATGAAGGCTCTGTATGAAAGCTCTGCTTTCATGGTGTTCCATAAGTTTGGGTAAGTTGTGCTCTCATTTTCATTGAACCCTAGAAAATCTTTGTTTCTTTATTTCTTCCCTTCCCAAGTGATCACTGAGCAGGGAGTTGTTCAGTTTCCATGAGTGTGTAGGCTTTTTGTTGTTTCTGTTGTTGTTGAGGTCTAGCTTTAATCCATGGTGATCTGATAAAGAACAAAGGGTTAATTCAATTTTCATGTATCAGTTGAGGTTTGCTTTGTTAGTGACTATATGATCAATTTTGGAGAAGGCTCCATGTTGTGCTGGAAAAAAAAAGCATATTCTTTTGCATTAAAGTGAAAAGTTCTATAGTCATGTAGTAGGTCCATTTGATTCATGACCTCTGTTAGCCTCATTATTTCTTTATTGAGCTTCTGTCTCCATGATCTGTCCATTGGAGTGGGTGGGATGTTGAAGTCTCCCATGATTCATTAGGGTGTTAGGATGGATATGTGCTTTAAACTTTAATAATGTTTAATAATAATGTTTCTTTTATGAATGCAGCTGCCCTTGTATTTGGGGAATAGATGTTCAGGTTTGTAATGTTCTCTTGGTGGATTTTTCCTTTGATGAGAATGAAGTGTCCCTCCCCATCTGTTTTGATTAATTTTGGTTGAAAGTCTGTTTTATTAAATATTAGGATGGCTACTCCAGCTTGCTTCTTGGGTCAATTTGCTTGGAAATCCTTTTTTCCAGTCTTTTACTCTGAGATAGTGTATATTTTTTGTTGCTGAGGTATGTTTCTTAAATGCAGCAAAATGTTGGCTCCTGTTTCTGCAACCAATCTGTTAGCCTGTGTCTTTTTATTGGAGAGTTGATTCCACTAATGTTGATAAATAGTAGTTACCAATGATTATTAGTTCCAGTTTTTGTGGCGTTGGTGGTGATAGTGTGTTTGTCTTCTTTTGGTTTTGCTATTGTGAAATTGTCTATATCCTGTGTTTTCTTGGGTGTAGTTGACCTTGTTGGGTTGGAGTTTTCTCCTGGTATCTTCTGTAGGGCTGGGTTGATGCATAGATATTATTTAAATTTAGTTTTGTCATGGAATATCTTGCTTTCTCCATCTACAGTGATTGAAAGTTTTCCTGGGTAAAATAGTCTGGGTTGGCATCTATGATTTCTTAGTGTCTGCATGACATCCATCCAGGCTCTTCTGGCTTTCATAATCTCTGTTGAGAAGTCGAGTGCAATTCTGATAGGTTTTTCTTTATATTTTACTTGGCCTTTTTCCCTTGCCACTTTTAATATTTTTTTTCTTAGTTCTGTGGATTTAGTGTTTTGATTATTATGTGGCTGGAGGAGTTTCTTTTCTGGCCTAGTGTATTTGGCGTTCTGTAAGCCTCTTGTATGTTTAAGGGCATCTCTTTCTTTAGGTTGGAGAAATTTTCTTGTCTGATTTTCTGTACCCCAGATCCTGGAATCTCCTTTTTCATCTATTCTTATTATTCTTGGGTTTCATCTTTTCATAGTGTCCTTGATTTCTTGGATGTTTTGTGTCAGGAACTTTTCTATTTTAATGTTTTATTTGAGAGATATATCGATTTCTTCAACACTTGGAATTCTTTCCTTAATCTTTTGTATTCTGTTGGTGATGCTTACCCCTGTGGTTTCTGACTTCTTCTCTAAGTTTTCCAACTCCAGGGCAAGGTCTCAGTTTGTGTTTTCTTTATTGATTCTAATTCCATTTCCAGGTCTTAAACAGTTTCATTCAATTCCTTCACCAGTTTTATTATGGTTTCCTATCTGTCCTTGATGGCCTCTATTTGTTTGGTTGTATTTTCCTGTATTTCTGGGAGAGATTTGTTTGTTTCCTCTTGATGTCCCTCTAATAACTGCATAAGCATAGACTTAAGGTCATTTTCCTTGTTTCAGCTACATTAAAATATCCATTGTTTTCAGGGGTTTCTGATGGAGCCATGATGTCCTGGTTTTTCTTGAGTGTGTTCTTACCCTGACCTTTAGCCATCTGGTTGTCCGTAGCCTTGGCTGTTTGTTCCTTGAACTTGCACCGATGACTGGATCCACCCATCCCTGGAGTCTGGAGTAATCTTCAGGATAACAAAAGAGGTCTAGGGAAACACAGGTGGGTACTGGCATTTTGGATGCAGCCATGCTGGGGTGGGTGTTTTAGAAGGCGGGGCATGGGAGTAGGTACCTTAATGGAAGAAACATGGGCATGCATGCCTTGCCACACAGGGCACAAGCACAGGTGCCTTGACAGGCAGAGGCGTGGGCATCTCCGGTGGTAGCTGAGGGGGCACAGGTGTCTCATGTGGAAGCTGCACCTGGGTGGGGGTAGTATCAATCACAAGTGATCCGGTACCTCAGAAGGCAGCTGAGCTTTGGCTTACAAGCCTACCAAACACTGAGCTGCTAGGACTCAAATTTGTCTGGGATCTCCCATCTTCAATCAGGAATCTGTATGATTTTATTGTCCACCTCATCTTCACAGGGAGACCAGTAGAACTGTGGTTTGGAGGTTGGAATGCTGTCCCAGGAATCCAGACACTGCCCTTAGGAGAGCAGGAGGGATCCAATGTCTGGCTGCTGGAGCTGAGGGTCCCTGGACATGCAGAAGGGGCAGGGGTTCACAGTGTGTGACTCCTAGACATAGGAAATGGCCATGGGGTACTGGATCTGATTGTCCCCAACTCCTTGATGTCCCCTCCATTCCTAGAAGCACCAAAGTCGGTGTTTTGGATCCAGGATCCTGTTTACCTGCCAGTTTCATAGTCTCTGATATTCTGCCCCTTAGATAAGGCACACACTGATCACTGCCATCTTGAAACTGCCTTGTTTTATAGATCTCTTAAGCACAGCATTAAGACTCAGAGCATAACCTTAGCCATCACAGTCCCTCTTCCCAATCTGGCCACATTATTCCACTATTCTACTCTTTTTTTTCCTCAGCTGCTAGGGGCCACATTCTCAGTTAAGCATCCATAGCAACAAAGAACCTCCATCAGTTTGAATCCCTCTGAGTTCCTCTTCTCCCACTGACTAGAGACATCACTCTGCTCTTAAAGGTCTTATAGGATTCAGTAACTCCTACATAACAAGTCTCCCCTTCTTAAGGTCATATACTATAATCTAAAGGAGGAAATCAAAATACATCACATACATGGTCCTAGGGACAATGCAAGGTATGTCTGCCAGAGGAGTGGTGAATCTTGGGGGATAGCTTGGAATTGTTCCTATCACATAGAGCTGATTAGAGCTGAGTCAGGGATCTGAATTCATCTTTGGATATACCGATTTTTAGAATTATGGCATGACCAAAGTGGCCTGTGGAAAGTCAAACTTGGGTGCTTAGAGAAGCATAAACTGAAGAAACACAGATAGACATAATCATTAGGTAACATCTCTGAGGATTGCTGGAATGACTTGAGACATCATGGAGATAGAAATGAAAAGCTATGCAAGCAAGACCCTTATGAATGAAGATTCCTGGAAAGACTTCATCTACATAGTCTGATAAACACTTGAATGTCTATGGAGAGTTTGGGGAGCTATAGCCTAACTATAGTTTCTTTGAAGCTATCGTTAGTCCCCAAATAGTTATTCTTTGTCCCAATTCTACATCAGAATTGATATTCTGATAAATAAAAAAAATCCTTTGGAATGTATAAACTTAACAAAACCATATTTTCCACTAATGGAATCGTTAAGTAAGCTGAGATTCCCCCATCTTGCTGTAAGCACCCCTCTTCTGTGTCTACCAATAATTTTTAAAAATGTCTTACTGTATAGCTTTCTTCATTCTGTTACTAGAAAAACTCCATGAAACTGCTTCCACACAACATTCAGCTTGGGGAGACCTACATATTCCCATGCCATGGCCATTCACATTTAATTCCAGAATAAACTATGCCATTCCCTTTGAGGTGAGTGATGTGAGAATTGTGGGGTTGTTTGTTTGTTTTGTTGTTTTTGTTTAGACGGTTCTGGTGCACTCCACATGTAGTGGCTTGTAAAGGCTATATATTGATCCACTTCAATGGGGAAGAAGTCTATATGTAAGCTAGAGGAAGACAAGAGTGCGTAACTTCAAAAATCAAGAGGTGGAAGGAAAGAGAGGATGTATGTGTCTTAAGAGGAACTCTCATGTGTACTCATGCCCACCAAAAATAAAAAGCAAAAACTATCCTCTGGACTTGACTATAACCAGAAGATCACTAGTGACCTTGACATAATAAACTATGCATGGCATAGAAGAATCAAACCTGGATTTGAGAGAGTGGGAAGGGAAGGCATTCGTAGGTATATTGGGAACTCCTGAGGATGGGAGGAACTAAGCCTTGCCAGCAAAGGAGAGGTTAACTAAAGAAACTGTGACCTTGAGGCAATGTAAGAGATAGCATCCAGGCAGCTGAGGTGGGTTGGAGCTTGAAAGACACTTTGTCCTTTGTGAGATCAGTCACACAAAGGGGATCCTGGGATAGGGCACTGTTTGGGGAGAGCAGGGAAAAGAAACGATTTAGTGTCTTCATTTTTCTCAATCTAATGTAAGGCTGACACCACCTGACTGGACAGGGCTTGTTAGGCATGCTGGAGCTTAGCAAAGACTTTGTAAAATTGAACCACTGGAGATAAAAGCTGATGGGAGGCCCTGAGACACAGGACTCCAACCTAGGTGATGATCCACTTGAGCAATCTTTCTGGGCAGCCTTCGGCCCGCCTGCAGGCAGGACTGGTAATCTCTCCTAGTTTGCTTCGATAAAACACAGCAACTAGGGAGGAAAGGGTTAATTTGCTTACTCATCCTGATCATAGTCCATCACTAAGGAAAGTCAAGGCAGGAATCTAAGGCAAGAACTGAAATGAAAGCCCTGGAGAAACTCCTGTTTCTGGCTCATTCTCCATGGCTTTCTCGGCCTGCTTTCTTTTTGTACACAGTACCCCTTGCCTAGCGGGGAATACCACCCACGGTGGACTGGGTCCTTCCACACCAAACATAAATCAAGAAAATGCCCCCCCCCCAGACATAGCTCCAGGGAAGGTGAGGTGACAGAGGCATTTTCCTAATTGTGGTTTTCTTTTCCTAGATGATTCTTGATTGTGTCAAGCTGCCCGAACCCTAGCTAGCTCACAGATGTTTCCTTCCTCACCAAATGCTATGCTGATGGCAGGGCTAGACATCAATTTCTTTCTCAGCCTCCCACATGATTAGCACCGCCTGTAACAAGAATTGTATCTCTTCCATCTACTGAGGAACACTGTACCCAGCCACAGGCATTGTGTCCTGAACAGACAGGAAGATGGCCCACAGGGAGAACAGACAATGAGGACAGTGAGAGATCACTGGTGACAAACAGCGTTACAGCATGGTTACCTCTGGCCACATAAGATGCCCGTATCTTCAAAGGGAGTTTGACCCAGGGCTGTCATACTCATTTTCAAATCTGCATATTTTGTGGGTAGATCTCTCTCTTTTTCTTCTTTTATTTAAATTGAGCCCAAATGAACAGACACACCTACGGAGAATACGATCTTCTTATTAAGAATTAATAAACCAAGGGCTGGAGAGCTGGATCAGTGGTAAAAAGCACTGGCTACTCTTCAGGTTCCATTCCCAGTGCCCACACAGACTGCACATTACTCCAGCTCCAATGGATCTGACACCCTCTTCTGGCTTCTGTGGGTACTTCACACATGTGGGGCACATAAGTATATGCAGGCAAAACACCAATACACATAAAATAGAAATAAATAAGACTTTTAAAAAAAAGAAAAAAGAAACACACACAAACTCCCCACCAACCATCTATCTCTCCAGGCCAGTAGGATGGGATCAGGATGGGATGGACAGGAACACAGCTGGACCTGACCCATGAAGCTTTCCCACAAAACCAGTTCCCAAGGCTGGAGAGCTGTCCACCCACCTGTGACTATTCTTCAATACCTCGGCGCATCCCAGTGACCCTGCAGGCATAGCTCCAGCAAACACCCACGAGTTTCTCTTGCCCAGCCCCCTGCAGACAGCTCACATGCCTAGTAAGGCTGCTGAGTGAAATAGTAAATGGAGGGTTCCATGCACCTTGGGCAGAGAAGAAAGCTAGGGACAGGGCTGAAGGATGTGACATAGAGAGGAATGAGCAAAGCAGCCAAGAATAGATCAACAGGAAGGATGATAGAGCCGCAAAGGGCCTGAGGTCTCCTCTGGGTCCAGGCTTTCTGTGCATACTAAGTCACCAAGTCCCATCATCCTTCCAGACATTAGTTTGTACAGCTGGGCAAGGATTGGCTATTTCTAGCTAGAACCACTTGTTGCTCTTCAGAGAGAAGGAAGGAGAAGGACACATGAAGTGTGTTTGGTTTGAATCTGAAATGTCTCCCACAGGCTCATGTTTTCAATACATCTCCCTCCCCGGTTACTGGGTCTGTGTAGGCAGGCTGTGGTGCCTACAGGAAGTATGGCCTGGCTGGTAAAAGAGGACCAGGAGAAGCAAGTACCTAAAAGTAAACCTCTAAAGGGAATACTTGGGCCCTAATTCTGGAACACATTTTCTGTTTCCTGATCCTAAGCCACATGGACAATAGCTACAGAATTCTCCTCACACTGTGTGCCAGAAACCCCTCTGAGACTGTGAGCCAGAATAACCTTACCTTGCTTCTGTCAGACACAGTGCATGTGGTTAGAAACAGTTCCTCAGTGGATGGAAGAGACACACATCATTGCTCCATTTGCTTCACAGAGATGTACGAGCGGTTTATACAGAGTGATCCTTACAGCAATTGCCTGTGGTCTGACATACTGATAAACACATTGAAATCCACTTCAATGTGTAAATAACAAAGCATCAATGTCACATGAAACAGGAAAGCCAGAAATGACTGTGGCCTAGATCGTTCCTTTTTTTCTACCATTCTGACTTCTGAGAACACACAAAGCCCTGGACTTAAGGTCTCTGCTTCTGCTTCTCCTGGTGCAATGCTGGTCCCACAGCATTGCTGTTAGTTCTCTGTTGCAGGGGCAAAATAACTGAGGAAATTGCTTAAGGGGTGAAATAATTGTTTGGGTTCATGGATTCAGAAGTTTCAGCTGGTCCTGTTGTTTCTAGACCCAGTGCTGAGACAGAAACATTATGGAGGAAGTTCACAGTACACGAGAGCTGATATCTTCATGGCAGCCAGGAAGTAGGAAGAACAGAATGCCAATACTCAACTTTCCTCCATTTTATTCCATCCAGATGCCCAGAGTAGAGGAGGGCAATGCCTGTTACTGGGTGTGTTTCCCCTCTTCCTGCATGGCCACACCCAGAAGTTCACTTTACTAATTTTCTCATATCTCTCAGTCCAATCCCATTGTCAGTCAAGATTAACCCTCAAAGGACCAAACAGATAAGATCAAACAGAAAAAAGAATATAGGGTGTTGCCACTTTCTTATATCTCCTTTTAAGGGAAGGGACTCTGTTTTGGAAGGTGTTGGGTTATGCCTCATGGGCCAAAATTTAATCCTGTTTCTGTGGTAAGCCCATCAAAGAATACTGAGCTGATTTTATTTAGCATGAGTGTCATAGAGAAGTCAAACTGGAGAGCCAAACAATGGCATTTCATTATTCAGACCACTGCAGAGGACAGCCTGTATACAGCAAAACATTGTTGGAATAAGAATGTCTTCATGAGAGACTGCGCAAGACCTGAGTGGGCAGCGGGCCCCAAGAGGCAGCAGTGCTTTTCAACTAGTGCAGCCTTTGAAAACTTTGTTTTCAGTACTGAGGAATGAACCCAGGACCTCACATGTGCTAAGCAAGCACTCTTCCAGTAAGCTATGTTCTTAGCTCCCTGAAATTTTTCTTGTTCTTTTGACAGAGTCTTGCAGAATTACACAGTTCTTGAACTCACTGTGTAGCCCTGGCTGGCCTTGAACTTACTATTCTCCTAAGTAGCAGGGGTTTTAGGCCTGGATGATTCTTCCCCTGAGGCATACCTTTCTGAGGAACTCTAAAAGACTGCCCTCCTTCCCAGCCTCAAAAGTTTCCCTTCTGAACAACAACAACAAAAACATGAGCAAAAGTATCTTTGAGGTCAGTAATATTGGGCACATAGTAAGGATTTAACTGCAACACACATTCTTTTCAGGCTGCATCAGAGGTAAGAGTCCTTGACTTTAAGGGTAGAAGTTGGAGGAAAGAAGGTAACACAAGAAGGAAAGTTACCCAAATCTCACCAGGTTTTGTTTTGGTTTTATTTGCTTTGTTTTGTTTGTTTGTTTAAACCAGAGAGCCTTCCTCCCAGGAATAAGGATGAAAACATAGGGATAGGTCCATCTAGAGCCCTAGCTACAGGAAACGGCAGAGTCAAGAGAAAGCCTACACAAGATAATTCCTTGCATGGGTTCTCCAAAGGAAATCCAGTATTCTGTGATGCCCAGGTATCATGTGTGGATGCCAGGAAAGCTGGATAGAAACCTTCTTTCACATGTCTCCATTTGCTTCAAGAGGTTAGCCTTCCCCTGGCAACAGTGTGTTGAGGTCCAATTTTGTAGCCATCACCTTTCCCATGGAGCAATGTCTTGATGTTGTCCTCTATCATGAGGAACGAGCTGGTGTAGGCAACCTGGATAGCATCATAAGCTAGGCCAAGGACCATAGCCAACAGCCTTCATGTTTTCTAAAAATTGCCCAATAAGATTCACCCTCATGATGTAGGGTTGAAGAACACACACAAAAGAAAGTCCAGAGTGGCATTTTGTCTGCATAACTTTGTTTGCATAACTTCAAACTGTGCCCAGGGCCAGCACTGGGCCAGCCGAGGGGCATGGACCTCAAGCGATGGACCTTCAGGCACATGCAGGGCCATCCTCCTCTCTCTGGCTCCCAACTAGGCTTTGCTCTGTTTGCAGCTGGACTCTGGGCCTGGGATGCAGTCTGGCAAAGTGGTGATGCGCGTGGGACTGAGTGTGGAACTCTTTGTAAGCACATCTGGGCCTCTCTGCAAGGAGAAGCTGCTGACAGACTGTTTGCCAATAAAGAAAGTCACTGAGCCTAATAACAATCAGATGGAGCTCTGGCTTGGCTGTGCTTCTCAGGATGTACCTAGGCGGGTCCAGGCAGCTTTCTCCCCAGGGAACCCAAGACAGTGCAGACTCATGGCTCCCTCCACTACCTAAGAGCCAAAAAGGTTCTTTCCCTTCTGTGAGGGCCAGGGATTCAGCCTAAGGCATTCAGAAGCATTACCTCCAAAGCTCTGGCCCATACAGCTGGCTTCTATTGGACCACCCCCTTGATTAGCATATTGGTGTACTTAGCCAAAGTTCTATGGTGCCCAGAATTCATTGCCAGCTCATTATCTCACATGGTCCTCTTCCCAAGGTGACTCCTGGAAGTGACTTTCGGTCTTCGTTTTCTGTTAACTGCCTTGTACCAGGTTTGAGCACAGAACCTACCCAAATGGACAAATGGAAGGGACAAACAGACAAATTTCAGCATCCTGGTACCAGCCATGCAAACCCACACTGCAAAGAGAAAACAAGAGACCCACAGCAGTTCATAGAATCGCCTGGACGTCTGCAAAACTGGGCTGATTATGTAGGGATGGGAAACCACCCCAAATTCTTCAAGTTTTCAGCAGTCAAAATCCTACCTTTGTGGTTAGTAATAACACAGGGATTTGGGTTGCTCTGCATGGGAGCAGAGGGCTGGGGCTTCAAACAGTTCACCTTCCCTCGGTCTCTCCATTTCTTCATCCAAAGAACTATCTGGAAGTATCTAGAACTTCCCTGACCCTCACAGAACAACTTCACACTAGGTCCCGCCTCAGTGTCCCATTGGATCCACAGTTCCAGGTGGGAATAGGCACCTCTCAGCCTTGTCTGAAATGAGATGGGGACATTTCTGTATGGAGGGAACGTCTCTGGCCTTTCATCCAAAAGCTTGGGCTTCTCAGTCTCACCTTGGCCGCTACTGGCTAAGCAGCCTTGCATTTCACATCCTAAACTTTAAGCCTCACACTTTTCCAAAGAAACAGCACCTGCGGAGGCGCTTAGTGTGGGGCCTGGCATTTGGTGGTCACATGGTGCCTCCTGCGACATTTATCTTTGCAGAAGCAGAAATGTGAAGAAAAAAAAGTGTGGAGAAAGACCCCAACAGGATATCTAGGTGTCACCTCAGCTTATAAAACATAATGCTGAGACAAGAGAAAGAATGGAAGTATTGGGGTGTTGTCCCCCACCCCCGACTCTGTAAGGCCACTGCCAGGCACCTTGTCTATTATTAGGGTGAGGAACCCAGGGTGATTGCGCCCTGGGATGCAATCAGTGTAGACCTCAAACTGCTGTTTACAAATGTGGGGCATTTGCCGAGACCTAAAATGTTCTTCCTCAAATACATTCTCCTCCACCCCCTTGGTTTTTAAACCCATGTGGATTCCAAGGGAAATTGAATCCATATGTTTCTGGTTCATTTGCACTGAACTCATCAAAATGTAATTTTGCAACATCTAGCTGAAGTCCAGGATGCCTTTAGAAGCCTCATTTTTATGCCTTTTTACAAGGTCCTCTCCCTTGGAGACAGGAAGTTAGCTTTGCCAAGAGTGGATGGAATTCCAGCCAAGCAGGAGTTCTGCCTGGGAATCCCAGGAGGTCGATAGAGCTGCTTATCTCGGGCCTCCATCTTCATTCAGTCTCAGAGTAAAAGGCTACAAGCGGGATCAAGTATGAGGTATCTCACACCTGAGTGGGACTCAGGCTGTTGGCACTGTGGCTCAAGCGTTTTCTCTGATGGTCCGCAGCTGAACAGAAGAGGTCAGCTTCTTCCATTTTGGTAATGGGGTCTATGGGAGCCAAGGCAGGAAACAGAGAATGAAAGAGACTTGTTGCTGTCAGTGACATGGGCAAGCCAGAGAGGTGGAGAAAGCCCTTCTAGGCTGAGTGGTCCTAGGGTTGGGAATGCGCTTTGGACATCTGAGGGATAATGGAGAGAAATAGATGTGGTCCTGACCGGGTTCCTTTATCAGCACACTGTGAGCTCCTGGTAAGCTAATGGTCATTTAAAAGTAAAATTTCTGTCAGCTAATAAGGCTCCGGTCACAGGCTGCAGCTTACACACAAATACAAATGCGGGGAAGGAGAGGGGTGCCATGAGGTCATGGTTGGTGGAGGCAGATAAGTGGGAAATTTGGATTCTGGTCCCAGGTCTGGTACACTGTGACAGCCTCAAATATATGCTCTAATTAATTAGAATACCTTCTCGGGCTCTGTCCTCAACAATTACTTGGGCAAAGAAAAATAGCATGTCTTTCAAGAGTTTGCCGAGGTCTGGGTGCACTTTGCCTTGGTCAGCTGAGGGCAGTGACTGCCAGCTAGCTTGCAAAGCTGCATGGGAACACAAGCCTCGAGCTGGACCAGCAGCCTTGATGCAGACAGCACTGCCTCCTGGCCCTTTTAGAAGATTTGGGAGGATGACAGGGAGGGCTTCTAGACTAAAAAGATTTAAAGCGATAAAGCCAGGTCAGTTGGGCTCCACCCTTCGCCTGACACCCCCATTAAGGACACTGAATTTAGCCATGTAGGGTACAGGGTGGCTCACACTCATTAGTTGGGTTAGGGTCAGGGTTAGAGTTAGGGACCATATTGGGCTGCGGCCTGAAAGTTAACTTGTCTTCCACTAATACCCATCCATTACCTCCCCAAAGCTAATACAGGGTCTGACACTCAGAGGCTTGCTGCGTTGAGTGGCCCAAAGAAGCTAGGACGAAACCAACTCTAGGAAAGCTCAGCTGTCATGTGGGTGGCCCCTACACCCACACTCAGTGAAGAAATGACTGCCAAGGAAGGCTTTGTCTGCCCTATGAATGGACAGGTCATAGAAGTCTGCTTCCCCCCACACACCCCTTTTTTTCTCCTGCTGGATATTTAGATGTGATGTCTGAAACCCAGCAACCATCTTGCCACCATGAGGCAACAAGCCTGAGAATGAAACCCAGTTCCCCCAGGGATATTAGAACAGGAAAACATTCAGGGCCCAGGAGGCATTCTTGAAAAACAGAGGTGTCTGTAACTAAGGTGATTACTACAAACAAAAAACAAAGCCCTGGATCTCCAAGCCCTTTGTTCAGCTTTCAGATCCTTGTAACTGAAGGCATTATTAACTAATCCTCATTAGTCTGAATGCTATGGGGGACCTAGGTGGAAGTTTTTGGCTTGTTTTCTAGGCTTTTATTTTGCCTGTTTGCTTGCTTGGTTGGGATCTGTTGTTTGTGACAGGCTCTTACTTTGTAGCCCAGGCTAGTCTTCAACTTTAGGCAAAAGCTACTGAAGTCAGGGGCTCACATCAAAGTTTTTGAGGCAAACTTACAAAACCTCCATTGTAGGCAAAGAGAGAGGCCTGTGCTATACCAAAAGGCTGTTTTCCAGATAGAACTAGAGGCCCAGGGCATTTCTGTAGGAAGAAATAGATTTCTTAGCCCATGTAACCCAATCATAGGGAGAAAGTATCAAGAACTGTCATATTTCAGGATAGCCCCAGGGACTTGAAAAATGAGTCTTATGGAAAGAGGTCTTTGTCATTCCCACATCCACCACAACATGGTGCTGCCAGCCTGTAATTTCAGAGGTTCAAATCATACTTCTCCTGGTCAGGGTGGTGACATTTCTGAATGATAGTCTTTTACCACACTAGACATAACAATGAGCCCTAGAAGGCAGAGCCCTAGAATAAGGTTTTAGCCATATCTACCTCACTTGTGATGGCTGCCAGAATCTGGTGACACTCAACATGGGCAAGGGCGGAGGAAGGCAGGGCCAAATACAACGGACTCTGAGAAACAGATGAGGTAGATCACTGGGGTCCAGAAGCATGAGGCAGGTGGGTCATCTGCAGGCTAAAGAGATCTAAAGAGGAAGTGAGCACAGCAGAGAGTAGAACTCTTAATAAGAAATTGCTATCTCAAACATGGGGACATCTAGGTTACCTCAGTATGTTGAGATCTGAGGTCCTCAGGTGGTGGTTTGAATGAGAAATGTCCCTTGGTCGCAAGTTGGTGGCAGTGTCTGGGAACACTTTGGAAGTGGGGAGCTTGACGGAGGAAGTAGATTTTAAGAGGTGGGCTCTGACAGGAGCTCATAGTCTCACTCTACTTCCTGTCTTCTCTCTCTCTCTCTCTCTCTCTCTCTCCCCTTCCAATCCATGGATGAAAATGTGGTTGAGCAGCTTCCCACTCCTGCCACTCCTTACCTTTTGTCATGCCTTTCCTGTCATAAGAGACTCTATCCCTCTAGAACTGTAAGCCAAAATAAACCTTCCCACCCTTAAGTCGCCTTGGCGGTGGTTGTGGCCTTTTATCACAGCAACAGCAAAGTAACAGGGGTACCACGTTTTCTCTTCACCTTTCTACTACCATCTCCTTCCTCTGGAAACTGCAGTGCCTTGGAGGTATCCTGGGGCCTGAGCAGAAACAAATATTCTTGCTTTTTCCTCAGAAGACCTAGTTGCCTCTGGGCTCTTTTATTCTAAAGTTTCAAATACATTATTTCTTACTTCACAAGGGGACTATCCAGTGGCATTGCTTTCTGTATTTGCAGCTTCATGTTGCTCTGATAAAATATCTGACACAAACATCTCAAGGGAAAAGAGCTTCACTTTCACTCACAATTTCCATCCATTGTGGTGGGGAGGGTATGGCCAGTGGATGGAGCAGCTTGGACAGCAGTGGTAGGAGTCTACTGGTAGGAGTCTACAAGCGCAGCTAGGTCACATCTGAGGCCAGGCTACAGGCCTCCGCGGCCTGTCCCAGAGACTCATCTCCACTAGCCAGGACTTACCTTTCAAAGGTCTGCAGCCTCATCAAATAGCACCACTAATCGGACATCACGAATTCAAGCACTGAGCCTGGATAATTGGCTCTGTGGTTAAGAAAACTTGTTGCTCCTGCAGAGGACATACATTCAATTCCCAGCACCTACATGGTAACCAACAAACAAACACTTATAATCAGTTCCAGGAGAGCTGATGCTCTCTTCTGGCCTCAGAAGGCACTGGACAAATTTGATATGAACATACATACGTGCAGGCAAAACAATCAAACACATGAAACAAAATAAATGAATCTAAATTAAATTAAAGCACATGTGCCTGTGGAGAACACTGCACATTTGAATCCCAACCTCTCCAGCCCTAAGGAATGTACTAGTGGTTGTCTTTTGCCAGTCTAGAGGGTCCCTGTGGCTCTCCCAGAACCTCTGTGTTTTCCTCAGGCTATGCTAGTCCTTTCAGATCCTTCCTCTTTCTTGAAAGGCAGAAAGATACCCAAAGGATGCATACTGAGGATCCAGGCATGACTCCTCCTCCAGGCAATATACCTGCCAGTGCTCTAATCTGTGGGAGACACGTGGGTTCTGCAGGATTCAGACCTTTGGCCATAGTAATAGTCTGAGTGAGAATGGCCCCTAAGGTTCATGTATTTAAATATTTGTTCTAAAGTTCTTAGAACAATTTGGGAAGGATTAGGAGGCATGGCCTTGTTGGAGGGGGTGTATCACCGGAAATGGAGTGGGGTTTGAGGTTTCCAAACCCACAGCTTTCCAATTAGTCTCCCTTTATATGCGCCATGACTATTGTCTCAACATGTAATCTCTCTGCTATTGTTCCAGCACCCAGCCTGCCTGATGACTGTCATGCTCCTTACCATGATGCTCATGAACTCATCCTCTGAAACGGTAAGTCAGCCCTCAATTAAATGATTTCTCTTATTTGTTGCCTTGGTCTTGGTGTTTCTTCATAGCAATAAAACAGCAACTAGGACAGTCACCTAGCTAACTTGAACTTGGTTCCTAGAAGAAGAGAGCAAAATGGTCCCCAGAGCCCCATTTTTAACACTAACTCTACTTATTTCTGCTAGCTCCATCATCAAGCCCCATGGAACAGTGGGCACAGCAACATGACTGCCTCTTCTGTCCATGAAGGAGGTGACAGCCAGGAAGAGATCAGAGGCCAACATTATGAAGGAGGTGACATCCAGGAAGAGCACAGAGGCCAACATTATTTTGAATTAAATAGTAATGGACAGGATTTCGATAGCTATTTTTTTTAAACCTGCACAATTGGATGAAACTCAGAGACAAGAGGAACTCCATTTTGTTTTTCATTAATATTCACTTTGTTAACAGGAAGAGATGATTTCTGGAAGGCTCTTCTTGCCCTTTTAATTCATTCTCATATAATGTGGCAGAGCTAGCCTTCGTTATTAAACTGATTAGCAAGTACCGTGAATCTTCTTTCATAGATTTCTTCATTATTGCTAAGGCCAGAAGACTGAGTGAGAGCACTAAGGCTTGAGGGAAGAACTTTCTTTTTAAAAAATAATTTAAAACTAAAAAGAACAAAAGACACATAACATTCACGACAGGTATATCGTGAAATAATATGTGGATTTCTTCAGTGCCACACTGGTCACAAATGAAAATATATAATCTTGAGGATCCAGGGGCTGGGGAGTATGTGACCATTGCACCTCAAGTAAGGAAGGACCTGAGATATCTGCAAAGCAGGTAGAATTCTCCATAGATCCTGACTGGGGTCCATTAAGAGGCTTGAATCCTCCCTATGATAAGGAGCTCACCACTTCCCAGGGCAGCCATGACTAATTTAAGATGTCCTGTTGCCTAATCCTTGATTTAGGAGAATTAGAGCCATTTCCTCTCCAAGATGAGCTAGAACCGAGGTACAGCTGATTGAAATGAGGAAGTCTTTTTTTTTCTCCCAGAGACCACCGTGTAACAACACCAGACAAAAAGGGGTGAGAAAGAATAAGATACAATTTAAGTATCTTTCAGGCCCAAAGCTGTTTGACGAATACCACTTTATTTCACATGCTAAGGAACATGTGACCAAAATCACCATTAAAAGGACAGCAATAGACTATAGAGAGAGTCCAAGTTCAATGATTTGCTCCAAGGTTAACAGAACTGGTAAGGATAAAATTTAGATGGTATTAGATCCTTGAGATCACTAAGATCTGGAGTCTGGGTGTGATATCACAGGCTTTTAATCCCAGCACTCAAGAGGCAGAGGCAAGTAGACCTCTGTAGTTTGAGGCCAGCCTGGCCTACACAAGCCAGTGGGCTCTAGACCAGCTAGGGCTACCTAGTGAAGCCCTGTCTCAAACATATTCAAAGTGTCTGAGACACCATTGTCCCAACACATGGTAAAATATTTGGTCACTGTCACAAAACTGCTACAATGATAACAGCTCCTCACTCCTTCCAGTTTTGGGGGAGCCCTGTTTCATTCTCTACGAAACATTTTCTGCTTGGGTCAGTCATGCTCTCTGAGCACCTGAAGGTATGTTGGCTTAGCATACTAGCTTCTCATTCTCCTTTTTCGAAGAAAGAATTCAAAGGCCTTGGTCTAGTGGAGCAAAGAGCCTAAGAGGGACAAAAACATATTTTTGAGCTTCATTTCTTCTCCCTCCTCAAAGCTGTTGTCAGGCCTGCTCTACAGTTTCCCGAAGTTCCAAGGTTTTTCTTGACTTCTTCCCCAGGCTCACTATGTATCTTCTGAGTGTACTCTGGTTCCAGTCCAAGGTGGTGAAAGAAATTCAATTCAGGATGATCTAACTACAAAGAGAATTTGTTAATGTATGTAAATGGAATCTTAAAAAAAAAAAAAAAAAAAAGAGTAGCTGGCTTCTGGCATGGCCAAATCTAGAGGCTCAAACATTCAAACATCTTTAAGATTCTGAACATCCCAAGCTCCTTGGCTCCAGACCCTTCAATGTTGGCTATGTTCTCTAGAATCTTCTCTCAGGATGGCAGAGATAGCCAGCAAGGGCATTAGGCTGCCATTTGCAGGTTTAATGAATTCAGTAGGGCAAAAAAGCTCCTCTCTCCTCATTGTTTCAAAATAAAAGTCTTAATTTCTATAGGATTGAATGGTACTCCCATCTACTCTCAAACTGGCCCTTAGTACAACTTTGAAAACATGAAGGCCAAGCTCATAAGAGAAGTGTTAAAGCTGATGTAGACACAAGAGAATGATTTGCTGGATGTCTTAAAATGAGAGCTGTCCCCAGATACTAATGTTGCATGGGGAGAAGAAATGATTAAGAAATTAAAAGCAGAAAGACACACAGGGTATATACTTGCTCATAAGTGGATATTAGACATATAATATAGGATAAACATACTAAAATCTGTACACCTAAGGAAGCTAATCAGGAAGGAGGACTCTTGCTAAAATGCTCAATCCCCATTCAGAAAGACAAAGAGGATGGACATCAGAGAAGGGAGAAAACAGGGAACAGGACAGGAACCTACCACAGAGGGCATCTGAAAGGCTCTACCCTGCAGGGTATTGAGGCAGATGCTGAGACTCATAGTCAAACTTTGGGCAGAGTGCAGGGAATTATATGAAAGAAGTGGGAGATAATAAGACCTGAAGAGGACAGGAGCTCCACAAGGACAGCAACAGATCCAAAAAGTCTGGGCACAGGGGTCTTTTCTGAAACTGATACTCTAACCAAGGACCGCTCATGGAGATGGCCTGGAACCCCTGCACAGAGGTAGCCTATGGCAGTTCAGTATCCAAATGGGTTCCATAGTAACAGAGACAGGGACTGCCTCTGACAGGAACTGATTGGCCTGCTCTTTGATCACCTCCCCCTGAGGGGGAAGCAGCCTTACCAGGCCACAGAAGAAGATAACACAGCCACTCCTGATGAGACCTAATAGGCTAGGGTCAGAGGGAAGGGGAGGAGGATCTCCCTTTTCAGTGGACTGGGAGAGGGATATGGGTGGGGAAGAGGAAGGGTGAGATTGGGAGGGGAGGAGTGAGAGGGCTACAGGGGGGATACAAAGTGAATAAACTATAATTAATAAAAATAATTAAATAATAAAAAATAAAAAAATTAAAAAGAAGATTACTAGGGAGGGTCAAGGAAAAGTAGACTAAAAAGAGTAGCTGAAAGTATGCATAAGAACAAAGCCCATTATATGCATGTATGGAACTGTCACCATGAAACCCCTTTGTATAGTTTATACATGCTAATAAGTTATCTTCCACAACCTTACCCCTTTCTGTTTACAGATCTGGTGTGCCCACCAAACAGGGCAGAACCAGAGTCCCATCCAACTTACACATGACAACACCTCTACCACCTGCTCTCCTGTTGTTTCTTCTTTCACTGTTTTTTTTTTTTTTTTGTTTGTTTTTTAAAGAAGGCATCTTCTGCCAATTATAGAATGGAATAATTATAGCAGTCATATAAGGCTTGAACACACATTTTCACAAGTAAACAAATCAAAGTCCTGAGAAGGAGCCAATATAGATTGAGGACTTAGTCTAAATAAGAAAGACTATCCAGGCTCTCTGAAAGCCTATCCAGATGCCCAGTCAATTATAACTTGTGGGAGCAGGAGCTGACTGGGGCAGCTCACAGGGTAAGTAGTTCAGTCTTTCTCTGTGTCTCCAACTTGGAGTCAAGATGTTTTAAACTAGCAGTCAGTAAACAGATAGGTGCATCACAAGATGGAATCAGCTAGGTACCCTAATCTGTCCTTCAGTACCCGTGAATTTTAGAAAGAAAACAAAAGAAAGCTGTTTTGGTATTGTTTCCCATTGCTGTGACAAAATGCTTTGACCGACAACAAGGAACCTTCCAGGGGAATGTCACAACAGCACGAAGTTAAAGCAGCCAGTCGTACAGAGCAGTCAAGAGCAGAGGGAGAATGAGTGCCTACCTGCTGTCACTTCACCCCCTCACAGTCCAGGGCCCCTGCCTTGGGAATGGTGCTGCCCACAGTGGGTAGGTCCTCCCAAGTCAAGTAATGTAGTCAACACAGTGCCTCTCCCCTAGACATGCCCACAGGCCAACCTGATCTAGATAATCCCTCACTGAAACACTCTCCCTAGATGATGCAGGGTAGCGCTGAGTTGACAATTAAGACTATCATGGAAGCGAAATAAAATTGTCTTTGGGAAATGGCAGTGTTCTAGGTTTGAAAACAGAGATGAGACTAATGAGTGACTTGAGCTCTCGTTCAAGTTCACGTGAGGAAAACTCACTCCACTCTATACATCACATTAACTGATGTTAATGTTAAAAGCATGGGCAGAATAAATAGAGCAGGGCTCTGAGAATTCTCAAGTGAAAATATGGAAGGCAAATTGAGGAAGAGAAATAGTTATCAAAATGGTACCAAAATGGCAGTGAATCTTCCTTTAGTTTCTCCTCCGCGTGGTCCAGCTTTTCTTGCCTGGATTTAGAAGCAATGCAAAAATCCAGAACTATACACCAAGTAGAGTCAGAAACCTGTCTAATGTGAGACCTGCCTCTGGTCAGAAAGGTATAGAGGGGCCCTGACAGACAGGGGTAGTGGGAGAAAACCTCTGTTTCCTTTCCTCCATTCTCTCCTGCTCCACCCCTTAGCAATCCTGCAAAGCCCAGAGAACACATGGCTGTAAAGTAGGAGAAGCCATCTCTCTGACCAGAGAGATGCCATGGTCCCACAATTTTATAAATAAACACGTTTTATGTCTCTGCCATCTTTCCCGTTGCCTCAAGTGGTAGCACAATGGCAGGAAGGGAGCCGTGGGGCAGGGAGGCTAGTCAGGAAAGCAAGAGAGAGTGTCTTCTACAGCAGGAGTTGGTGGGAGGGAGGGAGTGCTGGAAAATGAGCCCCACACTGCTTGCGGACCCCTGGGTTGGTGCCCGGCACTGTGTGACGGGGCTGACACTGAGCAGCCGCCAGGGTGTTGAGACCTACACTACAGAATGGATTACCTTCCAGGTCCCAGACAAGGCAGGAGGTGACTTGGACAGAGAACAGATCTGAATAACCCTGTAAATGCCTTGAAAATTGAATTTAAATTAGAAACAGAACTTACAGGCTAGGTCCAGGCTTCCAGCCCGAACACAATGGGCCTGAATCTAAGATAAAGCTAAGAAAAGTAGATAGACAAGATAATCAACACTCTCCAAAAGATTTAAACAAGACCCGGAGTCCTTTAGCATGATATTCAAAATGCCCAATACAGTGCGAAACTACACAGAAAAATCAGGAAACTCTCTACATTACTTGAAGATGGGGGTGGGGGCGAAATAACCCCAAACATGTGGCTGTACAGTGTTGAAATCAAAATGAAGACAAAAGCAACGTCCATAACTGTATCCCAGGATATACTGGAAAACATTCTAGAAATGAAAGCTATGAACTCTTAGCACAATAATGTATGATATATAAAAGAATAAAATGAAAACTCCACAACTACAAAAACGCCATTTTTAAAACTGACTAGCTCAATTCAATAACAGAATGGACATGTCAGACAAAAGAGTCGCTTTACTGTACTTGAAAGCAGGTCAAGAAAAATTACCCAGTCTCGGGGTTGGCAAGATGGCTAAGCAGTTAAGAACACCTACTTCTCTTGCACAGGGTATGAGATTAGTTCCCAGCACCAGCATTAGAAGACTCACAGTGGTCCATAACTATAGCTACAGGAGATCCAATTCCCTCTTCCAACCTCCTCAGACACCTGCACTCACACAGGTGCTCACACACAGGTGCACACTCACAGACATGCACATAATCATGAAAATGAAAATTGCCCAATCTAAAATGCAGAGAGAAAGAAATGGCAGAAGTTACAAGAGCTTGAAAGATCTGTGAGAACAGAACAAAAGATCAAATATGTGCATCACTGAAGCTCAATGAAGAAAAAGCAAGTCAGTTAGATACAGACAGTGACATAATGGTTGAAAGTTCCTAACTTTGATAAAAGGCTTAAATTTATAAATTTAAGCAATGCTAAAAGAAAAATGGCAAACTGAAATAAACCTGCTCCCAGATACATCATATCAAACCACTGGACATAGAAAACAGAGAAAAGCTGAGTGTGGTGGCACAATCTTTAATTGAAGCACTCTGGAGGTGGAGGCAGGTGGATATCTGTGAGTTCAAGGACAACCTGGTCTACAGAGTGAGCTCTAGGAGAGCCAAGACTATGTAGAGAAAACATGTTTGAAAAATCAAAAAGGAAGGAGGAGGAGAAGGAGAAGAGGAGAGGAAAGAAGAATGAGAAGAAGGAGGAAAAGAAGAAGGAGGAGAGGAGGAGGAGGAGGAAGAAAGAGGAGGAGGAGGAGAAGGAGAAGGAGAAGGAGAAGAAGGAGGAGGAGGAGGAGGAGGAGGAGGAGGAGGAGGAGAAGAAGAAAATCAGCCAGAGAAAGTTGGGTGTGATGATATAGACCTGTAGCCTCAGTGCTTGGAAGACGGAGGTAGGAAGATAAGGAATTCAAGCTCATCCTCAGCTA
Source organism: Meriones unguiculatus (assembly GCF_030254825.1). NCBI lineage: Eukaryota > Metazoa > Chordata > Mammalia > Rodentia > Muridae > Meriones > Meriones unguiculatus. The sequence continues at coordinate 9,056,686 of NC_083361.1, forward strand.
TATGGGTCAGCCTGGGGTCCATGAAACCCTTTAAAAAAACATAAAAGTAGCCAATAAAAACTGATGCATTAGCTACAGAGTAAACAATTATGTGAGTTATTGATTCATGATCAAAGGTCAGGGCAACCCTAGGATAGTACGAGAATACAGAAAGTTTGAGAAATATGAATTCAATTCTACATTCATATAAAAATAAAAATATTCTCAGGTTAAGGAATTAAAAGAATTATAATCATTACTGCCTACTTTAAAAAAAAATGCTAAAAAGATTGTTTTGAGAAGAAGAAAAATTATACATAATGACATCATAGGTGCTGGAACATGAATGCAGGTCCTCTGCAAGAGGGGCCAGGGCTCTTAACCATTTAATTATTTCCCCAGCCTCCAAAATGGCAAACACTTTAAACCATGGTTATAGCCTGACTTGTTCATTCTAAAATGTATACATACTGAAAAACCACACTATGTACAATAATTATGTACAATGTAATTTTCAGCTAAAAAGTCTTCAAAAATATAGTTTTAAAACTCCTTTAAGACATGGTCGTGTTTGTTTGATGTGTATAAGTATTTGTTTGCCTATGTGTATATTCATGTACCATGTGCACACAGTACCATAGAGGTCAGCAGACGGTGACAGCCCTTGTGGAACTGGAGCTGCAGATGACTGTGAGCCACCGTGTGGATGCTGGGATTCAAACCTGGGTCCTCCGCAAGATCAGCCAGCACTCTAACTACTGAGCAATCTCTCCAGCCCTGGAATATATCTTATCAAAGGGAACAAGATATATTAAAAAAAAACATGCCAAACATGGAGTAAAAATATCAGAAGGCAAATAAAGAGGGGAGAGAGATGAAGTCTTTGAATTAAGGATGGCTGTGCAGTTCTCCAGATTAATGACAGATGACAAACTGCTGAGCCATGAAAAATAAAACAGGATAAACACCCAAAACTGTACCAAAACATATCCTATCAAAGCTTCAGAAAACCAACAGCAGTGGGAAAACCTGGGAAGAAATGGAGGAGGGCAGACAGCTGAGCTGAAGGGGCCTGATGATTAAGAATGACAGCGACTCTCCTGAAATTAGACAAGTAAAGGAAGAGCATTGGCAAATATTTTAAGTGTTAAAAGAAAATAGCTGCCTGTCTGGGTTCCATGTCCTATGGAATTATCTTTCACGAGTGAATTTTACAAATAAAAATTGAGAGAATTTATCAGCACTGAGTCTTTCTTATGCAGAATATCAAAGTTTTTCAAGGAGAAAGAAATGGTATAGGTTGGAATCTTGTGTCTACAAAAGGGACAAAAAGATTTTTAAGAAGGGGCAAATGAAGGCAAAATAAAATAGTTTAGTTTTCTTATTCTCCCCTTGACTGACAAATAAGACTTGGTTAAAAATAATAGCATCATAGGGATTATACAGCTAATGGCATAGAAAATAGATGATAGCAAGGGACAAGAGAAAAGCTGGGAATATCCTGTTATCAGAAACACTGACTATGGAACAACAGTTTTTAAATTCAAATTTAACTTGAGGGGCCAGAGAGGAAACTGAGCAGTTAGGAGCACTGTCTGTTCTTGTAGAAGAGCAGGATTTGTTTCTCAGTGCCTTTGTGGCAACTCACAGCTCTCTGTCACTCCAGTTCCAGGGGAGATGATGTCCTTTTCTGGCCTCTGCAGGAACTGCACACACACGGTATACAGGCATACATGCAGGCAAACATGCACACATATAACATAAAGACATCTTTAAAAGACACAGAGAGGGAGAGAGAGTAAAAAGTCATAGCAAATGCCTCATGCTAACACTAACCAAAAGGAAGTCGGAGGAACTGTAAAGTTCAGGCAAAGCTAACTTCAGAGTAAAGGAAATTGCCAGACGTGAAGAGGAACATTACCTGCAGACAGGGTGGTCAATTTTCTAAGAATGGATTACCATCCTTAATGTGTATATGCCCCCAACCAAGGCTTTAAAATACGTAAGACAAAAAAATCATAAAATTTCAAGAGAACTAGACAAATAGACTATCATTTTGGAGAGTTCAATACCCTCTACCAGTGACTGACAGATTCAGCAGGCAGAAAATCATGAGGACATGGCTGGATCGACAGTACCATCCATCAGCAAGATCTAATTGACTTTTCCAGATTCAGTCAACAATGACAGAACGTGCGTTCTTTTCAGGCTTGCAGGGAACATTCGTCACAACGGAACACACTCTGGCAATAAGAACACCTTCAAATACCCAAACAGTGCACACTACAGAACACATGCTCTAGAATTACAAAAGAATGAGAGTGGACATCAGGGATGTAAACATAGGCCAAAAAAGAAAAAAAAAAAAATCCCAAAGTGTTTGGAGATCCAAAAAGTCTCAGGAGAAATTTTAAATTATTTTAAAGGGAAGAGAAGCTCAGTGTAAACAGTGACTGGGGGACAAATGTTGGCATTTACTATGTATGTGTGTGACAGTTTGTCTGCATGTGCGTGCACTACCTGTGGAAGCTGGCAGGGGGCTCCAGGTCCCTGGAACTGGAGTTGCAGATGGTTGGAAGCCACAGCATGGCTGCTGGGAATTGAACCTCAGTGCACTACAAAGCAGTCAGCATGCTTAATGGCTACAGCATCCCTGGAGCCCAGAAGGGAATATTTCAAAGTCAATAACCTCAACCTCCACCAAAGGGCACTAGGGGAGAGCAAGTTGAATGAAATTTAACTTAAAAGAGAATCTAAAAAACAATCAAAAAAGAGAAATGAAATATAAATCTTGAAAACCGTAGAAAACATATGCAATGCCCTTGTGCTCACTCATGTACATACACACACATACACACATGCACACACATACACACACATGAACGCATGTACTGAACCCAAGAGCAGATTCAATGAAGACACCCATATAACTGGGAATGATGGTACACACCTTTAATCCTAGCACTCCAGAGTCAGAGGCAGGTGGATCTCTGTGCATTGGAGGCTAGTCTGGTCTACAGAGTGAGATCCAGGTCAACCAGGAACACATACTGAGATCTTGTCTCAAGAGAAAAGAAAGAAAGAAGGAAGGGAAGGAGGAAGGGAGGGACAGAAGGAGAGAGAGGAGGAAGGAGGGAAGAAGGAAGGAAATAGCATAGATAGGTAGGTAGGTAATTGTAGGTAAAAAGAAAAGAGCCAACTCCCAAGGTCAGAAATGAAAATGACTATGACCACCAACTGCAGGGACATTAAAAAGATAACATTAGATTATTGCAAACAGTTCTTTGTCTACAGTTTAGTAACACGGATGGCAATGATTAATTTCACTGAATATGGTCGCACAAACCTATACTCCCAGCACTTGGGATACTGATGCAGAAGTTTGAGGCCAGCTTGGGCCACACAATTAAACCTTGTCTCATATGTAACTGATAGAACATAAATATCCTGGGATATATAAAGAACTCAAAATACAAACAAAGAACAACATCAAAAAATAAAACAAATAACCAAAAACATAGAAGGAAACAAACAACCCAGTTAAAATTTCACCTCACCCCTTCAGAATGGCTAAGATTAAGAAAACAATTAGCAGCAAACACTGGCAAAGGTAAGTGTGAGTCAGGAAAGGGAACTGTAAACACTGGTAAGTAAACACTGGGATATCACAGGGAAGCCTTGTTTATTGTTGGGGGGATGCAAACTGGTTGCAGCAACTCAGGAAGCCAGAGGGAAGAAATCTCAAAAGTAAAAGTAGTTGTACAATAGGACCATATGTGTCACTCCTTCTCCACAGACACTTGCTCAGCCATATTCATTGCTGCTCTCGCCAGGAAATAGAAACCACCTAACTGTCCTTCAACCGAAAAATAGACAAGGAAATCACGGTACATGTATGCTATGGAATACTATTCAGCTGTAATGAGAAATGAAATCATGAACTTTGCAGGGAAATGTATGGAACTAGAAAATAGCATAGTGACTGAGGTAATGTAGACTCAGAAACAGGAGTGTCACGTGGTCTCCTATCTGTGGATCTGGGCTCCGAATCTTGAGTTGTGACTATATAACCTGCAGTAACTTCAGAAACCAAGAAAGCAGAAAGGGAAGGTATGGGGGTGGGGGGAGTAGGACACAGGTGCTGTGAAAGAGAAAATATGGTGTAATTGGAGAAGGGGGATGGTAATACAGAGCGGGAGGGAAGGAGGAAGGCTGTTTAGAGAATTTATAAGGAAGAATATTATTTTATGCTTACTTATAAATACACATATAATTTATATGTGTATATATGCATACATATACAGTTTGTAGTCTGTATGAAGTTCTGCCAAAGAATTCTTTTTTACTAATTTCTTATTAAATCTTATACAAGAGGAAAAGGAATATATAAATGGACCCATATTTATTTACAGAGAGTGAGTCAATAAAACTTCCAAAAATAGCTACCAGATTAAAGTGGTCTTCCTGACAAATCCCACAAAACACAGAAAGAAGAAACTATGCCAAGTTCCAGAAGGTGGAAGTTAGCCCACATTCTAAAAGGTTAGAGCTATCTCTCAACCAGTATCTAACAAAGAACTGACAATCAATCTAAAACACAAAGCCAAGCACATGCCTCTAATTCTGTACCCAGGAAGGCTAAGCAGGCAGTGACAAGTTCAAAGCCAAATTCAGAATAAATAGTGAGATCCTCAAAGAAAGAAAGAAAGAAAGAAAGAAAGAAAGAAGGGAGGGAGGGAGGGAGGGAGGGAGGGAGGGAGGGAGGGAGGGAAAGAAAGAAAGAAAGAAAGGAAGGAAGGAAGGAAGGAAGGAAGGAAGGAAGGAAGGAAGGAAGGAAGGAAGGAAGGAAGGAAGGAAGGAAGAAGAAAGAAAGAAAGAAAGAAAGAAAGAAAGAAAGAAAGAAAGAAAGAAAGAAAGAAAGAAAGAAAGAAAGAAAGAAAGGAAGGAAGGAAGAAAGAAAGTCATCTCTTAGGGACACAAAGACAAAAATCCCCACAAATAAAATATCAGTGGATCACAGACCTAAACATGCTTTGTCCAGAGAGAAGGGAGGAGCAGTGGGAGGAGACTGTTAAAAAACACTTGATACCCAACATTTCAGAAAAAAAAGGAAAGAGTAGAATTGTTAGGAAGGCCAGGTTTGCCAGGACTTCAGCATGGCATAGGGAAAGCATGAATGGGCAGTGACTCTATTGTGCATGACACCATGATGTAATGGTATAAGGTCACCCATGACATCACACACGTGGCAAGTTCCCTTGACCTTTGCAACCCAAAGAATGGAGCCGGATAGAATCTGGACTGTACTGAGTAATAACTGGTGCTGTCAATCAGTATTCCTATATTGCCCAACTGCGCCACGAAGATGCTTGTTTGTGGCAGAGGAAATAGTGGAAGGCAGGCATGGAAAGTGCGCTCTGTGTAATCCTCAAACACATTCAATGATCTATCAAACATCACATGAGTCAGTGCCGGAGATGTGGTTCAACAGTCAAAAGCACCGGCTGCCCTTGCAGAGGACCTGAGTTTGGTTCCTGGCACCCTTGCCTGTAAGGCCAGTTTTAGGGGCTTGAAGGCCCACTTTTGGCCTCTATAGGATCCTGCACACACATGGTTCACATACTCAGGTAGGTTCGCACACGTAAAAATCAATAAGTATTTTTAATAAAAGAAAATAAGACAAAAAAAAATCAGGACTTGGTGGCCCATGTCCTTAATCCCAGTGCTCAGGAAATAGGCAGGCAGATCTCTGAGTTCTAGGACAGTTTGGTATGGAGACAGTTTCAGGACAGCTAGGGCTAAATCTGTCCTCAGAGGCCATAGAGACAGAGCCTCACACCACAGTGTGAATCCCTTGGGAACCCTTAGTTGTGCTGTCTTCAGAAACCTACCTGGCTTCTTCCATGGCTGACTTTGGACTTTCAAAAAATGGAGACCAAAAAACAAAACCCCAAACTCCTCAGTGGAGCTACTGTGAGTTCTAAGGTGGTGGCTGCTTCTAAAAAAGTAATTGTCAAAAAAGAGATTTAATTAGCTTTTTAAAGTGAAACTGGTGTTAATCTTCTTAATCTTTAGAAGTTAATCTTTAGAAGACTTGTAAAAAAGGGGCGGGGTGTGGGGTTATGTTTGGTATGTGTTCACATGTGTGCGTCCTTGCATGTGTGTGTGTGTGTGTGTCTTTTAAGTGACACTGAAATGACTTTCCAACTTAAAAAAAAGTGAAGGAAAATAAAAGACACAGGAATGGGCAACCTCCCCTTTCAGCCTCACGGGAGTGGGGATGCAAGCATTAAATAATAGCAATACTGAGGGATGTTATTTTAAAACAATGGACGAAAGCAAAAGCAAATGTTAACGCTGAGGGAGAACAAAGAAGGCATTAGAGAGACAGGACCACAACTGGATGCCAAGCCCAGGGCCACCTGAGCATGCTGGGGTTACAAAATCCATATGGATTCCGGATCCAGCGCCCAGAACCCAAAGGCCACAGACACCCAGGTACCCAAGAGAAAGTTTACAGGGGTCCACTCTTAACCTCAGAACTCTCTTTTCTCATTTCTCTCCTCTTGCTCATTTGCAAGACAAATAATTTTAAGATGTAACTAAAATTATTTTACAATCTTTTAATCACTAGAAATTGCGTATAATTATTTTACCTCCACGCCGGTGCCAAGAACTGCTGTGAATTACTTGGCTTCTCAAAGTGCAGAAAGAAAACGCTTCACTTCTGCATTAATTAAGGATTTTCCCCCCACTATTCCTGTCCATTAGGCTCCACAACGCTATGGCTGTGAATGGTCATTACAACAGACAGAAATAGGAACATAAATTTTTTGCTAATGAAAATGTCAGTTGGAGATGCTGTCTATCTCAGGAAGTTCTGATATGCACGAGGCCCTTTTTTTCTTCTTCTTCTTTTTCTATTCTGTCTCATACCTTTCTGCCAGTTTCTCAGAGACCTGCATGGAAGGGTAATCCTCTTTTATGTACAGATTGCTAGCGTGCGCCTTTTACAAGAGATTAAGGACTGTACTTGGGTCTCTATTAAATATTCCATTGATTTTTAAAATCGCTCCCTCTCTTATCAGACCATGCAGGGTCTCGGCCTGGGAGACCTTTTGACCTTTCCCCCTCTGCATAAGGCCATTGTACGTGAGATTGGGGCAGTGTGCATCCGTTTACAGGGCAATGGCGATCTGTCAGCAGGAACTCTGTGTCCACATGCCCCTTAGTGCCGAGTTCACTTGCCCGGGGTTTTAGTAGCTTGTTCAGAGACACATCTTCTCTGCCCTGTGCTGGAATGGGTCCTGTGCTGGGAATCTGCAACACGGCTCTGATCTACCTGTGGTCTGTATTGACAGGGAAGCCGGGCAGATGCCTGGCTCCTGGATCCCAGTACCCACACAGCAAGGTGAGACAAGGTGCATCTTGTTCATGCTTGCAACTCTAGTAGAAGCTGCAACACAGTTTTCCCGGAACTGAACCAAGCACTATGAGGCTGCCCACACCTATTGACTTGTAGGGAGAAAATGGAATCCTACAAGCAGTGATTTTGTGGTTTGGTTGATTTTATCTGCATTGGGAATTGAACTCGGGACATTGCGTATGCTAGGGAGTTGCTCTCCCACTGAGCTACATTCTCTGGCCTCATTTTTATTTTTTATATAAGAGCTCTATAAATTGCGTAGGCTGGCCTTGAAGTCTCTCTCTTCCCACCCCCCATATCTCTGTCTCTGTCTTGCTCTCTGTATCCCAGAGAGATCTTCAACTCACAACATTTTTTCTGCCTCAGTTTCCCACATACCTGGTACCTCATGCATTCACCACTATCATATGAACCTTAGGAAGGTCTTTTAATTACTAAGTACTTTGGAAAGAGCATGTAGGCTACCTCTACCCAGGTACAGGCTTGCTGCAGCTCTCTTTGTCCTGTGTGGAGTAATCAGGCTGTCTACGCATGGTGCAGCCTCGAGTCTAGGGTCAGCGAGACTGGTCCACGGCAATCCATGGCTAGCATTCAGTACGCACTCACTAAAGCTTGCTAGCAAGAAGTGGGGCCAACAGACACAGTGACTACTCATCTGTCATTCTCTACCACAATTGAGTTGGCTGGTCCAGCTGTCAAAAGGATTCCAAAAATATCTATTCTCCAGAAAACTTCCAGACAGGTTGTGTTGAATGTCTATTTTAGAATTAATACTTTAACACATTAAAATGACTATTACAAAGCCACCATTTAGGTTCAGTTTGACTAAGTATGAATGGCCAAAATCTATTTCTAAGATCAGGAGTTCTTTAATGCCAGTGACCATTAGGAACCACTGGTTTGACTCCTTTTCTCTCTCTCTCTCTCTCTCTCTCTCTCTCTCTCTCTCTCTCTCTCTCTGTGTGTGTGTGTGTGTGTGTGTGTGTGTGTGTGTGTGTGTATGTGTGTGCATGTGCGTGTGTGAAGTGGAGGCCTGAGACTGGCCTTAGGATGTCTCCCTCACTAGCTTCTTCACTTCATTTTTGATATAGAACCTCTCAGTAGGGCTTGCCGTGTTGGCTGGACTAGTCGGTTACTAGAGTCCACCTGACTCTACCTTTATATACTGGGGTAACAGGTTCAAGTGCCATGGCCAGGTTCTAAGGGCTACTCACCAAACTCAGGTGCTCATGCTCTCGTAGCAGCTGCTTTCCCCACTCTGTGCACTGTTTCCTGTGTTGCACAGGAAGTCAGGTAGCCTAAAAGTAGGTCTTATGAGGGTGTGTGACAGGAACTAAGAAGTAGAAAAGTTCAAACAAAAGTGCGTAGAATGATAAAGATCAGGTCCAAAGACAGGGACAGAAGATTGGGCCAGGGACCAGGATGCTCAAAAGGACTATTCTGTGACCTTTGACTTTAGTGATGCCTCACTTTTTCATACTTGAAGGGAAACTTTAGATATACACATTGTCAAGGGCTTAAATTCACAATGACACTAAAATGACAGGCAATGCTGAACAATACAAGTAGCCAAGGACCACTCTTGCTGTTGAAATAAGTAAACTGAAACCAAGTGCCGTTAAAACAACAAAAGAACAACTCAAGATTCTCCAGTCACTGAAAGACCAAACCTGTTATTCTAGGATGCATTGATCAATCAGAAGATCAAATAATCTAATGATGGAACAGGCACTTTACAGTGTTACAGTTCCCCTACCCCTAAGTCACTTTGCTGGGTTCTATAAGACCCAGGACTTGGAGCTCTCTTAAGTACTTGCCTTCAAGGAAATGCTGACTATGGAGCTGGAGGACATGGTTCAGTAGGTAAGAGTGCTCGGTGCCCAAGCATGAAGACCTGAGTTCAAATCCCTAGCATCTATGTAGAAACGTTTGGCATAGACATGCCTGTCTATAACCCCAGTGCTACAGAGACAGATACAGGCAGAGCCTAGGACACTGCTGGCTGCCAGCCCAAACCTAGGGCATTGCTGACCAGCCTAGCAATAGTGGGCTCCAAGTTCAGAGAGAGAACCTGTCTTCAAGGGAATTTACAGAGAGCCACAGAGGAAGACACTTGACACCCTCCTCTTGCCTCTACATGTACACACATAGGTGTGCACCCTGTCACCTGAAAGGAAGGAAAAATAACAAATAAAATCCTGGCCAGTGGTGAGCTGCCCTCAGGGCGTGGGAAACACTGTCAGGGTGCAAACCATCCCAAAGACTTCAAAACGCTGCTTGTGGGGTTTCCTAGGACTGTCACCAGAATCCTGTCACGGATTACATCCTGATGCCCAGACTTTTCTCCCTGTCATCAAAATCACACAGGGCCCAGTGTGTGAAAGCCTGGCGGAGGTGGCTGCCCCAGCTGCGTCCCTGGAGGTGAGCACCCAGTGCCACAAATTCAAGCTGAACAACCTTAATTAAAAATAGCAGCTAACATGGCAGAGCACATGTTAGCACATGTTAGCCAAGCACTGTGCTGTGTTTTCAATGCATGTGTCATGTTATCCTAGTAACAAACAACTTTGATGTTCACTCCTCATCTTCCAGAAGCCAAGATTGGGAAAAGAAGAGTCACTTGGGAAGACCACAGCTGGTGCCTGGAGCACCAGGGTGGGAGCCTGCCTTGGACTGGGAATACCAGTCTCTCTAAAGCCAGGCTTCAGCTTGCAGGAACAGCACTGCCCCTTCAGGAAGACCCCTGCCCTCATGCCAAACTTTTGTCAATACTGTTATTTAAAGGAACACGGCCCAATTTATCCCAGTATCAATTCTCTATATCATTTACCTCAGCACCGATTGTATCATTCACGAATTAGCATTAGGCAGCAATTTCGGATCGCCATATAAAACTATTTAGCAATCTAGCCAAGAAAAGGAAAGATGCAAAGCGAAAGCTAGGGTGTCGAACCTAATTCTCTTCCTTATCTTCTTGTTACATATTGACATATTTGAGGCCATTCAAAAGCGTCCAACTTGTCTTGCCAAAGTGCAAATCAGAGTATCGACAGGGAAGGCTATTTAACAGGTTTATTTAAATGTCGGAGTCCTATCTTAGGGAGATCTGCTGCTACAACTGGCTTCTTCTGCAGAATGGTCAACTTTTGTTCGGAGGGAATAAAGAAGCTTCCAGTTCATTCCGTGGGCCATATGTGGGTATTATGGGATGCTTGCTCCAATGCATGCAGATAGCTTCCTTTAGATTAGCTCATTCCTACAGTCTAGCTCTGGGCACAACTCCATGCCAGATAGTAGTTATATACCTTTGAGAGCCTTCCATGACTACGTTGCTAAGAAGGGAAGAGTCAGGAGGGCATGGGGGTAAATGTCTTTAATCACACTCTGGTGGAAGAGCCAGATGATTTCTGAGTGGAAGGCCAGCTTGGTCTGCTCAAGGAGTTCTAGGCCAGCCAGAGTTACTAAATGAGATTCTATCTTAAGTAAGGGTGGGAAAAAGAGACCTTAGTGTCCGATTCGCTGGCACATGTGTTCATCAACCATTCTCATATCTGTGTGATATCCAGCACAGTCAGCTTCTCTAGGCTATCGTGGAAGCATCTCACTCACATATATTGCTTGTGTGCTATGGATCATCTTACACAGCGCAGTAAATAGAAACAAGTGCCAACAACAGCAACCATGGCATGTACTGGGGTGGGCATGTGGGGTTATTGACCAGATTGGTCTCCAATGAAGTCCAACTGCTAGGAGGGCATACAGCTGCCAGTCGCTACCTATCAACCCTTCCAGGAACTGCCTGGACTACAGAAAGTCATTTTCCCCAAGGTCTTGGTCTTTCCTGAGTACCCTCTTGCAACCAATGACATGGCATGACTTTGGAGTGGTAGACCTTTCCCTAGTCTATAAAAAAGCAAGAGGGAGATTTTTTTTAGAAAGAGTCTAGTCTCACTAGCACCTTTAAAGTCTAGTCTCACTGTATAGCCCCCCTTCAAGCGCTGGAATGTTATATGAAGTTATTTCTGGGGAGACATGAACAAATGCCTACTCAACTCAGACCATAACAGACCAAATAAGGATACCATCAAAGCCAAGCTTGGTGAACCAGGAAGTTTATTGGAGGAGCTTATACCAGTATGAGTGAGGGGTCACTTACAGAAACATAAATGGCTCAAAGACAGTGTGTTACCAAAGCCTACCCTAGCACAGCTAACAGCTTACAAAACCTTGAAACTGGAGCACATTGCGGACTTCACAGCAGCTCAGCAGGTCTGAGAGAATCTTTTCCAGGCAGCTCAGCTTATCTGAGGGAATCTCTCAGAAGTCCTTATTGCATATTAACTTGAAGAGGGAAGGAGGAGCCTAGTGAACCTGGTCAGTTCCAGGGACTTCTTGAAGTTTTGGGGTTTTTTTTATTTTCTAATTTTTATAGAGCCTCCACTTACAACGTCTTGTGTCCTTCCTTTAGGATGGAATATTTAACTTAGATTAGAACAGTGGTTCTCAAGCTTCCTAATGATGAGATCCTTTAACACAGGTCCTCATTATTATGATCCCAACAATAAAATTATTTTTATTGCTAATTCATAACTCCTATTTTGCTACTGTTATGAATTGTAACGTAAATATTTTTCGTGATAGAGGTTAACCAAAGTGGTCATGACCACAGGTTGATAACAACTCTTTAAAACATACCAAGTTTTAACCAATTTCTGACCTTAAATGGAGCCCATCATGCTGCTGATAGACTGCCACTCTGTGCACCTCTGTCATTGAAATTATGAAAGCAGCTTCAAGACTAGGTCATGAGTAGAGGCTACATGGAAGAGTGTGGATGTGCCAGACAGACAAAGTCTAAACTATACCAGTGGACCACTATGGGAAATTTTGGTGAAGTATCAGAAAGAAAACATGGGAGATCTAGATGAGGCTTCAGTCTGCTTAGAGAACATATAGGTACAACTGAGCAGTGTTGGTAAGAAATACCTATGGTAAAGACCATGCCTGGGTGATCTGTATTAGTAGCTTTTCTCTTATGTAACCAAGCATCTGGCAAGAAAGAACATAAGGGAGAAAGAGTTATGTACAGGGTATGAGCAGTGGGAGCATACTTACATCCACTTAGACAGCAAAGATCACCTTGCTAAGCCATGGACACAGGTCTCTGCGAGAGAATCATAGTAGGCAAGGAGCCTGGGCTCCTGGGGAACAGAAAAACAAACAGAGAGCATCTACAGGGGCAGAACTATCCCCAACAGTCCTCAGTGTAGCAGTGCTCAGCAGAGCCATGGCAGTGGGAAATAATAACATAATCTTAGACCAGAAGAGACACTAGCTTTGATCTCAGCCTTGGAGACTAGCAGGTGCATGAGTCCAGCTGCAGAATGGTAGAGATGGGATCATAACTCCACAGAAGGTCCAAGTGGTAGAGCATCAAGTCAACACGTAGTTCTCAAGCCTAGGACTCATGTTGTTGGGCATGCTGTGTTTAGGAGCTTACTTGGTATGGGGTTATATTAGCTGCTTTTCAGTTGCTGATGAAATGCCATGACCAGAGAAACTTGTAGAAGGAGTGATATATTTGGGCTCACATTTTCAGAGGGATAAGAGTCCATAATCATTAAGGAGAAGAGGCAAGTATGGTGGCTGAAAGAGAAACCTGAGAGATCACATCTTACAATGCAATCATGAAGCAGATAGAATGAACTAAAAATGTGTCCTAGGGAAGTCTGCCCCAGTGACACGCTCCTCCCAACAAGTCCACATGTCCCAAGCTTCCCTAAGTAACACAACCCACTAAGGATCAAGCATGCAAATGTCTGAGACTATAGGGAATAATTCTCATTCATGGAAACTCCTTTGCTCTTTCTTGTTCTTTATTCTGGGAATGGAGCTGTCTACTCTCTGTATGTCCTATCACAGTATTCTGAAAACACATATCATGTTGGTTTCACAAGTTCTGGAAAGCTTAGATGAATTGCTCTCTAAGTCTGAGACCCATTTCATGTAGATAAGATTTTGAACACAGATGATAAAGTCATTGCTAGAATAAACTAAGACTTTAGGGGCTGTTGGGATGTAAAGATTATATTCTGAAACCAAGAGGGAGATAGATTTTGGAATGAAATGATGTGCACAAAATATTTGTGTCCCACACAAGAGTGAAATTTAATCCTTAGTATAATAGAGTAACAAGGTAAGTGATTGGTATGTTGAAACGTCATTCCCACATGATGCTTTAATGAGGCAGAGATTTTGAAAGGTTGTTAATGAACTTAAGAAGAAGCGGAACACCAAAGAGCAGCTCCATCTCCTCCAACCTATGAGGTCATGTAAGAAGACAGCCCGCTATGATCTATGAAGCAGATTCTCGCCAGACACCAAATTAGCCAGTAAGTGGCAGGGTTAGAGAATGGTCAATGGGTCCCATTCCTCAGAGAGTTAATGAGTTGAGTTTCAGATCGCAGTGTCCCCAGAAGCAGAAGAAAAGGACATTCTAGAAGGTATTATCTAATCTACACTATAAAAAAATAAAAATCAAAGATGGAGGGCCATGAGACTTTGTGATGTTACACTGATTTTTTTAAAATGAAATAAATAAAAATAACAACAAAAACAAAAAAAAACACTCTTCAAAGGGAACCCTGTGTAATGAAGATATTACATGAGGCAAGTGTACCCCTTGGTAATTCCCTAAACTGTTTCCAGACTGAATTGTGTACCGCCACAGAAAAAGAAACACCCAATGTATTGAAAGCTCTTGGGCTTATGGTCTGAATCTACACTAATACTCAGAAAGTCAAAATGTTTCCAGAGCCTTCTGCTGTCATAGGACATAAGGAAATTGTGTTGGTCAACTTCTCATCATAATGATACCTGACATAAGCAACTCGGGAGATAAAGGATTTGTTTGGTTCACAGCATCAGATGCATCAGATGTGTTTAGCACATCATGATGAGAACCAGGAAGCAGCGAGAGAGAGAGAGAGAGAGAGAGAGAGAGAGAGAGAGAGAGAGAGAGAGAGAGAGAGAAACAGAGAGAGAGAGAGAATTCCTCTATTCAAGTGTGATTCCCAGTCTGTGGGATGGTGCTGTGTACATTCAGGATGCATCTCCCCACCCTGATCATTTCAAAACAGGCCCTCAAATATTTTCAAAAACTGTGCTATATTAATCTCTTGGGTGTCTCCCATCCAATGAAGTTGACTATCATGATTAAACATTACCAAAACCCATCCAATCGTTGGAATCGTAGTTAAAGTCCACCTCATGGCAACTGCACTGGATTCATAGGCATTGTGGTGGTGACTTTTCACTCTTTTTACGGAAGTCAGTGTAGATGTATTGGGAAATAGAGTCCCTTGATTAAATACCTCCAATAGCAATCAATATAAAAAGTAAACCCAAGTACTGTTTTCTAGAGTGATGGCTCAAATTGGTCTTTCTTTTAAAGGTCTAGAAAGTTCAGAGTTGGTAGTTCATATCACATCTCCACTTACGTCACTAGACTAGTTACTGAAAAGAGCAGGCAGACCCTGGAATAGGGCAGTGGGCTCCTCATACTCGTTCAAGTGGTTACCACAATTGCAGTTCTCCTATGAAATGATTTCTTCCTCAGAGCAGATAAATATGTCTTCAAGGATATAGTATGCAGCCTCTGATTTAGTGACTGCATTTTTATCGTAGCAGAAAGCTTTTCTGTTTCTGATGAAAAACCATACTGGGATGAAGAGCTGCAGGCACTGACAGGTTTCCCCAAGAGCTGTGTCAACACTTCTTCCCTCTGTTGAAACTTAGTCAAAGCAATCTGAATCACACGAGCTTCTCATAGAACACCCCACTGATCCCCTGTATCAATAGCACCAGCTTAGCAGGACTCAAGGAACAAAAAGGGGTGTGCAAATAGAGGCTAGAAAGTCAGAGGCTACAGTGGAGCTCTTGGCTTTGACTCTCACATGGTAGAATCCTAACCCCTATGAAACAGAGTCAGGAGCTGATGGCACTACTTGTAGATGAAATCATGAAGGTAGAATCCCCATGGCAACGTTGGTGCCTTTATCAAGAAAGAGACTATAGCACCCCTATTTGCTTGCTCTCTCACTCTCTTTACCCCATGAAGAGAGATGAAGAACACATCCATCTATAAACCTTGCCAAGAACCAAATCAAGCATGACCTTGAACTTGGATCTGCAGTCTCTATAATTATAAAAAATAGTTTTCTGCTGTCTGATCATGCAGTCCATACTATATTTGTTTTAACACCCCAAACTGACTGAGACAGACGATTCAGTAAAAAGATTCAAAAAATTAGTTGAGTCTGTAGCATATGTAAGAATTCCATATTAAATAGACAGGGCATCCTTCCACAGTAAAAGATAAATGATAGCCTACCATCATAAAAAAAAAAAATTAAGCACAGCCAGGTTCTAGAATGTTTGGACTTTACATTTGGAAACATTCCTCTTTTCCAATATACTAAGACAGGAAATCTGCTAACTTTAATGGAGCCCCAAAGATGAAAGAAAAGCCCTGCTGTAGCCCCAGCGTATGGTACAAGTGGCTTCAATGCCTGGAATTATAACTTTTAAGGCATCAAATTATCAGAAAAGGAGAAGAGCTATGTAGGGGTAGAATGGTGTAACTCTTTGGGGGTTTAGGATCAAGGCCTATCTGCAGGAGAGAAAATGCCTTTTGAAAAATACCTCCGTTTCACCTTTCCCCAGGGTGTTAAGTGTAGCCCTCACTCCTTGTCAAGAAAACTTCTCTTTGCAAGAAACAGAGACCATTACAGAAAACCACAACCAGGCAAAGTGCAGAGTTGTGGAGCCCTCTCCCAGCAGATACATCTACAAAACAATCCCTGCGTCCGAGGTTCAGAGAACACTGGGGAAAAGGGGGTGGAAATAGAATAAGAGCCAAAGAAACCTGGAATTTGTTGTGAGATTGTGTATCCTAGAAATTTCGGAAGCTACACTCATTAAATATGGCCAACATGACCACCTAACATGAGTTGAATAAAGACAACAAGAATAGACATTCCAGAGTGGACAGAGAAAGATCAAAGTCCCCAGCTCAAAACAAAGATCTACAGACAAATAATCTTCCCCAGGGAAGTACATACCAACTGCTTATCTAATATCAAATAGTCACCCCTGAAAACATGCATTCAAAACATGCATATGAAAACATGCATATACAGACCAATCAAGTTATGTTTAGAAATATAAGTATTCACATATAAATATATATGTATGTATAGGAATATGTGTATGTATAAATGCCTATAACAACAATTAATAAAAAAAAATGTCCATGAAATTGAAAGAGAAAAAGAAGGGGTATATGGAAGGGTTTAGGGGAAGGAAAAGAAAATGGAAAATGATGTAATTATAGTATAATCTTAAAAACATAACTTTAAAAAGTAGAAAAGAAAAAAGAAAGAAAGAAAAACACCTTAGTTTGAGCACAAGGCCCTGATAAAGATGGCATCAGTCCCTGTTGTGAGCCACACCACAATCTCTGAAGGAGGAGCTTTGTTAATCTAAGTCCCTGAATACTGCAGGGGCAGCAGGACAATCAAATTGCATGAGCAGATCCAGCTGACCTTCATGTAACTCTCCTTTTGCCCACTCTAACTGTGAGGATTCCCGATGACCAGTGACATTGATTCTTAGATAGGTAAACTAATAAGAAAACTAAAGATGGCCACGGACAGTACCTGCCTTACTGCCCCACACCCAGAAATGGCTATGAAAGAAGGGGCAGAGGGAAACTTGGATGGGTGAGTCTGGACACCTGGCTATGAAGTCTGTATGGGTAATGAACTAGGTCAAGGTTATGATGCACGCAGTGCCTAGAGTCCTTTTAGAAGAAGGAACTTTAGTTGAGAAAATATCCCTACCAGATTGATCTGTGCCTGTGGCACATTTTCTTGATTGATGTGAGAGAAACTCACTGTAGGCAGTATTGTCCCTGGGCTGGTGCTCCAGGGGATGTAAGAGAGCAGGATGTGCAAGCCATGGGGAGCAAGTCCAAAGACAGGAGGATCTTTGTGAGTTTGAGGCCAGCCTGGCCTACAGAGCAAGTCTCAGGATAGCCAAGGCTACATAAAGAAACCTTGCCTGGAGCATTCTCAGACAATTAGGAATAGTGGTTCCTCAAGATCCAGCTATACCACTCCTAGGCATATATCCAAAATATGCTCAAGTACACATCAAGGACATTTATTCAACCATGTTTGTAGCAGCTTTATTCATAATAGCCAGAACCTGGAAACAACCCAGATGTCCCTCAATGGAAGAATAGATACAGAAATTGTGGTACATTTACACAATGGAATACTACTCAGCAACTAAAAACAAGGAAATCATGAAATTTGCAGGCATATGGTAGGATCTACAAAAGATCATCCTGAGTGAGGTATCCCATAAGCAGAAAGACACACATAGTATATACTCACTTATAAGTGGATACTAGACCTATAAGATAGGATAAACATACTAAAATCTGTACACCTAAAAAAGCTAAACAAGAAGGAGGACCCGGGGTAAGATGATCAACCCTCACTTAGAAAGACAAATGGGATGGACATTGGAAGAAGAAGAAAACAAGAAACAGGACAGGAGCCTACCATAGAGGGCCTCTAAAAGACTCTACCTAGCAGTGTATCAAAGCAGATGCTGAGACTCATAACCAAACCTTGGGCAGAGTACAGGGAATCATATGAAAGAAGGGGGAGTTAGTGAGACCTAGAGAGGAAGGGAACACCATAACGACCAAATATACCTGGGCACAGGGGTCTTTTTGAGACTGATTCTCCAACCAGGGACCATGTATGGATATAACCTAGAACCCCTGCTTAGACGTAGCCCATGGCAGCTCAGCATCCAAGTGGGTGTCCTAGTAAGGGGAACAGGGACTATCTCTGACATGAACTCAGTGGCAGGCTCTTTGACCTCTTCCCACCACCACCACCAAGGGAGGAGCAGCCTTGTTAGGCCACAGAGGAGGACATTGCATCCAGTCCTGATGAGACCTGGTAAACTAGGGTCAGATGGAGGGGGAGGAGGACCTCCCCTATCAGTGGACTTAGAGAGGGGCAGGGAGGAGATCAGGGAGGGAGGGTGGGGTTGGGAGGGAATGAAGGAGGGGGTTACAGTTGGGATACAAAGTAAATAACCTATAATTAATATTTAAAAAATAAAAACAAAATATTTGAAAAAAAAGGAAACCTTGCCTGGAAAACCAAGAAAAAAATAAATAAATTTTTAAAAAGAAAAGAAACTTTAACTGCATGATGCATATGGACTCATAGGTAGTAGAAAGTAAGTTAGATGGACAAAGACCTTTACTGAGAGGTATTATGCTTTAATCAAGTGGGGAGTGTATTTTTATTAAAGATTTATTTGATTGTATGTGTGTTTTGCCTATATATGTGTGTGCATCGCATGTGTGTCCCCCAAGAAATGAGAAGGTGTCAGATGCCCTCTCAACTGGACTTACAGATGGTTAATACACTCCACATGGGAGCTAGGAACTAAACCTGACCCCTCTAGAACAGCAGCACATGATCCTAACCTCCCGCCATTTCTCCAGCCCCATCATGTATTGTTGTTTTTTTCCTGCATTTTATGATGTTTTGAGATCTTGAGATCTTGCTGACCTAGGACAGTCCTCTCCCATGGTTAGCTAAATTTCAGAGACTGTAACTTCTCCCCTGAGTGCATCTCTTGCAGAATAAAACCAGTCTATCCAAAGCCCAAACTCCTCTCCTACTTCTTCCTTTATTGAACTTGCATCATTCTCTTGCCCTTTGGGGACAATAGTCTCTTGCCCTAATCAACTTAGAGTCAGGAACCAGACAACCAGGGTCAGTCCTGATACCTTGGAGTCTGCCAAAATTACTCAAACTAGCCAACTTCTAGCCTAATTAGCCTGCTTATGCTGACTCATCCATTTCCTGCCATGAAAATCACAGTCTCCCATCCATGCTTTCCCTCGTTCCCTCTATGATCCTGAAGACCCTTCTGCTTTCCTTTGTGCCCTGAATGATGTGGCATGCCCACTTTCTGGAGCACTGTGACAGACTACTTACTCATCCATGGTCTGTTTCTGATCTGTTGGCCTCAACATAATTGATTATTGTAAAACCTTTATTTAACTATGAAAAGCCCATAGATAAAGAAGTCCATTTGCTTATGGATTCACATATGCAAATGACTGTCAATATCTTCATATCATTTAGTGCTTTGTTGAGAACATTTTCCTTGGAAACAGCCAAGTACCACACTGTGGACATGTAGGCGGCATGACCGTGGTAGGAGGAATGGAGAGTTAAGCCTGGGCTTTCAATTACCAGCCAGCAAACATTCCACCTGACTACCAGCAACAGACATCAACACTGAGACCAAACATAGCACTACCCCTTGAGGAGCTCAACCAGCCCTATTTTGACAAATTGATGACGTGAACCTCCTTTCACTCTGGAAGGTCTAGCAGCTCCCGCGTCAGCAATAAACTAAATAAATCTGACTTCGCTTTTGTTCTTAAAGTTTCTTTACTAGCAACACGTTGCCTGCAAAGGATGAGCTCTAATTATTAGCTTATCAGACTAGGAAGTTCAATCCCTAGCAGAGGAAGTTGGGGAGTGAGCTAATAGTTGTGGACTGTTCCGGTTGAGTCATACCCCATCACCTAGGCTTCCAACTGAATGGAAGAACAGCCTGACCGAGGCACAAAAGTGCCATCTTAGAGACAGCATTCTAAGAAATGAAGAGCCACCCTGTGGTCTCAGAGACTGTGACACGAGCTTGTGCCTCCAACATAGTTCTGGAGACCTAAGAGGTAGAATGGGAGGGTGTACTTCTTACTTGCAGGGAATATTTAGCAAGATACATAGGAGCTCCCTGCCCAGTACACTTCCGGGATCTTTAGTTGTAAAGGTCTTGACTTCCAAAGAAGACACTTGCTTAGCTTAAATCTACCAGTGGGAGTGTTGCCCAATGGTCAAGAGCTTGGCCAGTATTTACAACACTGTGGTTTAATCCCCAGTAATGAAAAAGAAGACAAAGGGAGTTCTGTTGTTAGGTGGGTCATTTTCTCTCAGTCTGTTAGGCTCCATGACCATTTCTCACTGTAGAAGGTGATTCGCCTTGCTCCGGGGCCTGCCCAAGACCAGCCCTTGAATATAGTACTTGTGTGGGCCACTGTGAAATAAGACTAGCAACTGCTGTTGGCGCCCTCCCGAGTAACTCCTACATGCCCCAGAACCACCGGTGTAAATCCCAAGCCATGAGCTTCCCTTGCAACCCACGGCTGCCCCCCCAACAACACTTAGGATTAAATTTCCCGTTTCTTACCAGCTCTTGGCAGGTTCCCCTCAGAGGGCTTGCCATATCATAGCATTTAAAACTTTCTAGTGCACTTGAGTTTCATTAATAGAACACTATGTAATGATTCTTGGCACAGACCCACCTTGATCAATTATCTATTCCTTCCTTCACTTTGGGCATCCTTCTCGCATGTAGCAAATATTCAGTAAGAGCTAGCTTTCCTCCCTCTGGGGCAACTGATCCTATATTGAAGATGTGTGAATAGTGAAGGTAAAAAAAAAAATGGAGTAAAAATTATAAACTATGCTCAACAAAGCAGTGAAGAAATAGGAGTTCAAAGTCACCAGCCTTCTTCAAGAACAGGACTCTTCTGCTTTGATCATCAGTGGTTTCCATCGCTGCTCTCTTTCCCTTCCTATTGCTCTCCTATGGAAAGGTCCCATTTTGAAATGACTCTGGCACACCTTACTGATTGCTGTGTCCTTCATCCCTGTAATCTTATTCTGAAATGAATTATGCCCCTTACCGTTCCCTCCATCCCAACCTCCACCTGCCCTAATCAGATGACAGCCTCCTCCAGATCTCGTACCCCCCATCTGTATCTCCTCACCCCCACTCTCCTTCCTCACCCCCTCCCCCAGCAGACTATGCACTGACCCACGCTAGCACCTGGTCTCTAGGGATCTGTGTAGGGCAGACATTGTACTCTCTGCCCCTGCTGAGGATGTTCTTCCTGCCTGGGGCTCCAGCTACTCCTTCTAGCTGTCTCTCCAGCTCCTTTCATTTCACACCTACTGCTCTCTGAGTCTCAGCCTCTGTACCACCATGATGGCAAGTAAGAAAATGAAGTTACGATTAACCTTCTTCATCCTCTAATTCTCCCCAGTGGGTCTGCTCTTTCTGGCTCTCCGCCTTAGGAAGCTTTTTGTTCCTTCTGGTCATTATGTCTCACAAAGAAGAGATGAAGGAAGAGGAGAGGAGAGCAGGGGCATGGTGGAGAGAGTCAGGAAGGGAGAAAGAGAATAAACATTTTAAAAATAAAAAAAATAAAAAATAAAATAAAAGCAGGTGGGTAAAATGAGCCTGCTGTGCCTGAACTCTACAGCACGGACTTCCTGCCTCTGTTCCTTTCCTCTCAGTCCTGGTCCTACTTTAGCTTGCATCGCCTCCTCCCAGCTCCTTGGGAGCTCTTCCCAGCTCTAGCTCTGCTCCGCTTACCCTGGCGCCTTTGAGCTGTGCGCCCAGCCTCCTTGTTTCAGGCTTACACATCGCCCGCCCTCCATGTGACCCACAGATCACTTTCCCCCAGGAGACTGAAGCCTCGACAGACACTACCCACCCCCGCCCCCTGGTTCTGACACGAAGCAGTCGCCTCTCCATCACCCTGGCCTCTGCTGAATTCCTGGCAGCGACCATCTGTCTCGTCAATCTCATTATTGCGGGATCCATCAAACTCTCTTCCTCGCCAAAAATGATAGCTAAGGACGTTGGACTAAATTGTCAGCCCCACCCAGCTTTTCCCAAAAGGCCTTCACTACCCATTAATTTATTCTTTTCTGCTCTCCTTTTAAAAAGAGATAGGCAGTGCTGGTTACGTTTCAGACACTGTACCTGATACTGGAGTGGCCTTGACCAAGGTTCATTACTAGAATTACCTGGTAAGTCATCATGTGTGACCTCGAATGTAATATACAGAAAGAAGAAAGTTCTGGACATTACAGGGCTATACTGTGAACGAAAAAAATGACGCCAGGTAACACAGGCTGGCCTCAAATTCTCTATGTAGCCCAGGCTTGCCTTGAGCTCTCAATTATCCTGCCTCAGCCTTCTGAATGCTGAGGTCATAGACCTGTCAGTAAAATCAGGAATCTCTTTATCAGTCAACATCCCAGGGCTTGAGCAGATGGCTCAGCCTGTGCAGCGTTTGCTGTGCATGTGTGAGGACCTGAGTTTACATGCTCAGAATCCACATAAAAGGCAGAAGAAAGCAGACACAGGGAATCCTCAGAGTGCGCCAGCTAGCCAGACCAGCCAAAGTACAAGCTTTCAGTTTAGCCAGAGCCCCCAGCTCAATATGTAAGCTGTACAGTGCTCCAGAAAGATGGCCAACGTCAACCTCAGGCCTCCACATGTACACACATGCGACTGCACATATGTAAACATTTGTGCTTACGACAGGCACATGTAGCTCAGCAGTAGGGGTCTTGCCCAGCCTGTGCTGAGGCCCGGGTAAGATGTTTGAGAGGCACAAAGAAAAGAAAACCATCAAGCCAGCGCTTCTCAGTTCCACGAATGTATGATCACCCCAGACAAGGAACCCCGACTCTTGGGACAATGAGGATCTGGACATAGAAGGGGGAAGGCCTGACAGCTGGTGGCTACAAGGAAAGGCAAGCCAGAGGCGGGCTGGGTACTTCCCAGCTAAGCAGGAGGCTGGCTGCCAGCTCTGGAGACAGCCTGTTGTTGGTTCTGAGCACATCAGAATGATTTAGTTGGTTGGTGCAAACATAGCTATTTCATTTGGGGGAGAGAAGTAGGGTATACCCAAGAGGGGATTTCTGCTCTGTACTCCCCACCTCACATCTCTCTTGAGACACACGCTGATCATGTGAGTTTTCTCTGGATAAAATCCAGAGAAACTTTCAGTCTTCTGGTAAGTCCCACAGGTACCTGAGAGAATGAGATTGCCAGGCAGGGGTCTTCTCCCCCAAACACCACTCCCCACCCCTGCTCCAGAGCCCAGAAAGCACCCTCTCCCGACATGCAATAAAGAGTGAGAGCACAGGCAATTTCCTTTCAAATTAAGAAATACAAATATTTCTGGCATGAAGAAAAGCCAAATAGCGAGTCAAAAAGTCTTCAGTTAAGTCCCTCTTATCAATTTACCATATAAAAACATCTCATGCATATAAAAGTGAATGTGGGTAGCGATGGGCTCACAAGAGTTCCTGGGTGTTTTTCTGCACCCAGGTTAGTTAGTATATATTTACACGTGGAATGCACACAGGATTAAGCCAGGGCCGAGTACTGAGAGAAAACATGCGGGAAATGGTTGCTTTAATAAGTCCTGTTTCGTGGAAAGGAAATAAAACCTGAGTATTAATGAGATATAATTATATATTTAAAATCTTTTCCCTTGTGCAGTATATAGGATTAATGCCAGTAAACTCACAAACTGCAACATTCTACTCCATTACATCTGCAATGATTAGAGATAGTTTGAACATCTGGCATGCTCTCCGTGATAGAGAACAGCATTCCGCTCTTTAATGGACGTCTGGAGGCTACACATATCTGATTTTATTTCTTTCTGTTAACTCTTTCTTGAGAGACAAAGACTTTATCACTGATGCCTCTCTTTCTTCATTCCTTTGAACAGCATCCTATGCCACTCCAGTGTCCCCGAGCCGTTCGCCACACGCTTTGCATCCGAGTTCCAATCAGAAGCCTCAGGATGTGTCCAAAGTTATTTGTGCACCCCACAATGGAGCAACGTTAATATTCATATTTCAAAACCTTCTCCTGATGAAAAAAGAGGGCAATGTCCTCATGAGCACACACACACACACACACACACACACACACACACACACACACACACAAAGCCACATTGCCTGGCTTTTCTTTCTAGTGTTTCAAACGTGTTCTGCCCACAGAGTCCAGGTCCCCTTCACAGCTGCTGCATGTGTAGGAACTTGCCTGTTGAAGCTGAGGGTGACAATATTTAGACTTTTTAAAAATGCCTCTTAAGTAAGAATCGGTCATGATGCCTTTGACTGGCACAGGTTTTCATTGCAAAAAATTAGATGATTTTTCTCCTTGCCGTGTTTGGCCTCAAGCTAAACAAGGAAGGTTTTAGCCCTACTGGGCTAAGAGAGAATAAAGATCCTTTGTGGGAGAGACAGGTTGTGCTTTATTTGGCTGAAATGTCAGCTGGTGCCAGCATCTAAGGGACCCCCTGAACCTCGACTCTGTGTACAGAGATGAAGAATGAGTGACATGGACGTTCTGTAAGTCGGGTGCTGTTACACATAAGCACCGGCTTTGGAGACAGAGTTCTGGGAGCTCCCTTTGGTCTGAGAACGCGCATGGAAAGGTGCCAGTGGTAAGTGGATTTGGGGTGAAAAAAAATCATTTCCATGCCTCGAATTTAATGGCTGGTGCTGAATGTTGCAATAAAGGCCGTAGTTACTGCTCATAACTACAGGTGTAATAAGGGGAGATGCTGGGCCTTCAGACCCTTCCGGCAATAACTCATGTGGGAATTAAGAGGCCTTAATGAGTCCGATGTGTCACTTGGGACCTCAGAAATATAGTCTTTAGAAAAGACGAGAGCAGAAAGGACTTTCTGGGATTGAAATTATAGGACCATTATGAGACACGGTGAATATTGGCTTTTCTCTCCCCAGGTTTCTGACCCCCTCGCCATGCATGTTGTCATTATAGCAAAAGTTAAACTGTTTGAGGGCAGTGCATTAGCTCCGTTTGTGTAGCTGTGACCAAAACCCAGGACAGAATCAATAGAGAGCAGGGTAGTACGGTTTTGGCTTAGGTTTCAGGGGGTTCAGCCCACAGTCCTTGGTACCCATTCATTCTGGGCCTGTGGTGAGGCAGACCATCATGGTGGCAGGGGCACACACTAGAGGAGTTCTTCACTCTATGGCAGAGAAAAAGGAGATGGGGGAGAGAGAGGAAAGGAGAGAGAGACTGAGGTTGGGGACCAGTTATAACTTCTGAAAGCATGGCCTTCTCACCCACATAACCCACTTCCTCCAGCAAGGCCCTACCTCCCAGCTGGAGATCAAGCATTCAAAACGCAAGGCTAGGGAGAAGGCTCAGAGGGTGAAGTGCTTGCTGGGCAAGCAGAAGGAACTGGGTTTGAACCTCAGCATACTTAAAATGTAAGGTGTGGTGATGAGGATCTGTCACCCCAGCACTGAGGCAGGCGTCGGGGTCTGGGAGACCTGAACAGGGGACCATTTTAGAATCTTGTTAGATGGCTAGCTTTCTGCCTGAATCAGCACATTCTGGGTTCAATAAGAGGCCCTACCAAAAAAAAAAAAAAAAAAAAAAGATTGAGAGCAATTGAGGAAGATACCTATGATGGCTGCTTCTGTCAAATTGACACAAACTAGAGAACTAGAGTCACTTGGGAAGAGGGAACCTCAGTTGAAGGATTGCCTCCGTCAGACAGGCCTATGCCCGTGTCCATGGGGCATCTTCTTAATTGCTAATTGATGTAGGAGGGCCCAGCCCACTACAGGTGGTGCCATCCCCTAGGCAGATGGACCTAGGTGGTATAAGAAAAGCAGATGAACAAGCCAGAGGGAGCAAGCCAGTAAACGGCTTGCCTCTGTGTTTTCTGCTTCAAGGTCCTATCTATAGTTCCTGCCCTGACTTCCCACGGTGATGGACCAAGACCTGGACATGTAAGCCATCATTTTATCAGAACCATAGAGAAGAAAACTAGGACAACAAAACCAAAGTAGACTTTTGGCAAGCATACACATGAGACCAGGTGACCACACCCAGGCACACAAACACACACACACACACACACACACACACACACACACACACCTGTGGGCATTGCATACATTAACAACCACAGCTACCTGTGGTTCTACTTAACTCTACCAGCTCAACAAATCTCAGTGAAGGCCAACTCAGTCCACCACTGGATACTCGGCTTGGTATCTGGAGGCATCGCTGGCTCTCAGCTCCAGCTGCAGCCAGCACCCATGGGCCCAAGCTGAGGATGCTGGTAACTATTCTGCCACACATTGGGCAGCCTCCATGCAGAATCATCTTGTACAATGTTTCCAGGGCCATGGTTGAGAAGCCTGTGTCAACACTCAAGCCAAAGGGTTTTTCCAGTTCTGCAGGCCATGTCCTTTCCAAGGCAGAGTTCACCCAGACTCACTGGAGGAAATAGCTCCTTAATCTCTCATACCCCGTAACTGGGGTGGACCAACTGCATTGTTCTAAGCCTCAGAATCTAAGGGATGAAATTTCCAATCCAGCATCATTTACTAATTTGCTTTCATTTTGTAATACATAAAAATCCAGTCATGAGTCAGACACACTATAGCTTGCTCTGTTGGTACACAGAGATTTGCTGAGCAAGGACACTGTGAACAGACACCATGGGGCATCATTTTAGAACCTTTTAAGACAATTACTTTTCAAGTGTCTCAGTCCCACCCTTCGGGTGCTGGCAGGTCCCACACCAGTCATAAATAGCTGTAGGTCCTTCAGGATTGCAGGGTCAGCAGGACACCCACTTGTCCACACTTCCGAGCCATTAGCATCAGTAACTGAGACTACTCAGATTTAATGAAAGGTTTTGTTTGAAACAATTCTAGAACTTTATTCCATCCATTAAAATCAGACAAGGGTAAGAACAAGGGAGTCAGATAAACCAGTCCTTTTCTCCATGCACAATTCTCTGCCTTAGAGGGATCCAAATCTTAACAAAGAGGGTTTCCCTCACCTTTCACTTTTAATTCCGTGTCCTGTCATATCAGAGCATGGTAGGTTCAACTTCCTGTGACTTGGATGCCAGGAACTTCAAGTTGACATCTCATTCTCAGTCTTCCTTGGTGCCTCTTTTTCTTTTCCCCTAGACTTTGACACATTTCTTTGGAGATTGTATCTGGTTGTTTGATTGGGTGTATGCCCCTCACAGTAGGCTCTAAGCTGTCTGAGGGGTAGGACATGCCACTTTTTGTTGACTGCCCTGATAGAGTGCCTGCCCTCCAGCACTCAGCACTCTATGCTTATGGTGGTGGTGAGACTGGAGAGGTTACCTAAGGCACAGGTTCTGCTGTGGACTTCTATCTCCCCAGTCTTAAATCTCTGTGTATATTTTGGGGATATAAATGTGTACATATGTGTTGGATTTCAACACTGCATCTTGGGACCCAGGAAATACAAACTACTCTTATCTCTTGTGATTCCCAAGACATGATATCCTTGGATATATCCAGAAGATAGAGGAGATGGAGGAGATGGTCCCTTGCTTGACTTCTACCTACTGATGTGACCTAAAACAAGCTTTACTGCTGTGCTAGACAGTGTTGGTAGAAGAAAGTTGGTAAACCTTCTTCCTGCTTCTCTTACCTCCTATTTGACCTTCCCCAACAATACAGTTGTCTTCCAGGGTCTCCACAATCTCCGTGGGTTGGTCTCCAAGGTAGAGAAGCACTTTGTAAACCCAGAAACCCCAGATGCAAAGATGCTAACATCTGCAGATGAAATCTGTTTGAATGGTATCCTGGCTAGTTTTATGTCAGCTTGACACAAAGCGAGAGACATCTGAGAGGAAGGAGCCTCAATTGAGAAAATGGCCCTAGGGCATTTTCTTAGTAGGTGATTGATGGCAGAGGGCCCAGCCTATTAAGGGTGGGCAGACCCTGGGCTGGTGGGCCTAGGTGCTAGAAAGCAGGCTGAGAAAGCCATGAGGAACAAGCCAGTAAGCAGCACCCCTCCAGGACCTCTGCATCAACTCCTGCCTCAAGGTTCCTGCCCTGTATGAGTTTCTGCCCTCACTTCTTTCAGGATAAACAGTTATATGGAACTGTGAGCATAATAAACTCTTTCCTCCCCAAGTTGCTTTGGTCATGGCATTTTATCTCAGCAATAGTAACCTTGACTAAGACTGATGCTAGATCCCCGAAGTGGCAGTTTAGGGAATCCCTGTAGCTTCACCAGTGCTATTGCCACCACTGTTTTTTCCTTGGAAGACAAGCCCCAAGGCTACCAGCTGCTCTCACCTTCAGAAAAGAGGTCTGCCTTGTGCACCTTCACCTCAACTCTGCCAGCCACCATGTTGCAGGATCATTCTGGGTCCTGAGGCAGAAATGTTGGTGCTAGACCGGTAGCTGGGCTCAGCCCTACTAAGTTGTATATACTAGTCCCTGGCATCTGTAGATCCAAAAGGCTCTCTCACTCCAGCTCACAAAACACTAAGCTGGCCAATAGGCAGGATGCTTGCTTAGCTTCTAAGACCCTGGGTTCAGTCCCAAGGACAGCCAAACTAAACCAGCACATCACAGGAACTCAAAACAGCTAGGGAGAACTCTGAAACATCTAGCTCAGGTGACACTGGCCAGCGAGTGAACTGTCCCCAGGGAGGAAGGGGCAAAAACTTAACCTGTAAGCAGTATGGGCATTGCCCAGGTACTCAGTGGTAGAGAGGAATGGTGTGATGGGTAGAAGGAGGGGAAACGAATTCTGCTGGAGATCGAGAAAGGCTTCCTATGGGACATGCACTTGATGTTGGTCCCACAGATCTTGTAGACTAGAAAGCGGAATATGAAGGAGGAAGCAGCCAGCCAGGGGAAGTGAATCAGCTTAATCGGTTAATCAGGCCTGTCACACCTTGACTTCGAGATTTACCAGGGTGATAAAGCTCTTTCTGCAGTCCCGGCTTTGTTTCCAATTAAACGATGGGATTTTCTCCTTTATTCAGTTGTTAGACATTGATCTGGAGCTGCTAAAGAACTGAGTCTTCCACCAGCCTGGGTCTAAAGGAGGTGCAAATGGTAGACTGGCCGGAAAAGAGCAAGGAGAAGATGCCTGGGTTGAGGTGGGAGGTCTGGGCTAGTGGTGTAGACAAAGTCAGGACAGAGCAGGAGACCTGCTTTAGAAATCAGCTTCTGCACTGTGGGGACACCCCCCTGGGGCCTCCTATCTGCACCTTAATGCTTGTGGATGCACAATGATTTCCAAGTGGCTCCCTGTACAGAGGGAATGCAAGAGTTCCTCGGTGCTGATCTTGCGGCCAGATTTCTACTGAAATCATTGCTTTATTGGTTTCTATTTTATGCCCATACTATTTCCAAGAGGACTTGAGGTAGCTTCTCATAAAAACTGGCCTATCTATTTATACGGTCTGGCCAGAAAACAGGTAGATTTGAAAGCTCAGAAGTCAGATAAGGAGTAGAAAGCTAATGGCTCATGAACCAGCCCTCCTTGGGGGGGTCTGCTGTGAGTCACTTTTGCAGACCTCTTCTCCGGGTCTCTTGATCAGTGAGCTGGGCTGGGCACATTGTCTTTGTGTTTTAGATAAGCAACCTGAGAAGGTAGTGACAGTGGAAGGAAGCAGTTAGAAGCAGAGCAGGGGTGGGCACCAGGCCTCATATTCTCTGTGGACAGGCAGGCATTTGGCCTTCCGGCTTCATTTGTGTCTGTCTAAGGAAAGCACCCACTGGCATCTTCCAAAGAAGGGCCTTTGGGATCCTTCATCTAATTTCTAATGGCAGCCCATTCTGAGTCTCTGAATTGGTGTGGAGACAGGACTAGTACATGTGGCTCTTCTCCACTGAGCAGAGCTGGCCCTTTAAGAATAATCTCTTCTTTTTGATGTGCACTTCAGGTTTGTGGCCCGGATGTGGCTTGCTCCTCCGAATTACCGACTCATCCTCTCTGGGAGTCTCTGGAACAGTCACTAGAAGCCCCCCACATGGCCTATCACAATCTGTTAGGAGAATAGCAGAGGATGCCACGTGCAAATCAGTGAGACATATGTGGCATGCCGCCCTTGGCCTAGCATAGGACTGACCAAGCATGTATGGTGTCAACTACTGCACAGCCGCCTCCCCGGTCCAGGTCAGCTCTCAGTTCACCCACACTGCAGAGAGGACAGTCTGCTGACTGAGAACAAACACCTGGCCTCAGACACACGTCTGGACCTCTGTGAATTATCCCATGATACTTTGGCAGGTGAGGATAGCCCAGCAGACCAGGGACCCAAGCATAGACGAGAAACAGGACGTGTTTGGAGGATGGGGTGAGTAAATTTGGTGCCCACTTATCCTCAGAAGAATCCCAAAGGAAACAAAAATGAACATTTGTGCTTTTTTTTTTTTTTTTTTTTTTTTTTTTTTTTTTTTTTTTTTTTTTACTTGCACTTGAAATTATCATTTTCTTTTCCTACTAGAGAAACAGCTCCCACACCTTAAGGGAGGGAGCCAGACACGGAGCGAACATTATCTAATGCAAATCCATTCTAAGAAGGTTGTGGGGGCCATCTGGTGTCCGATGCAGACAGGGCCTGCTGCCTAGAGGTGAACTGGGAGGACAAGGGACAGGGTGAGAGTGAGTGATGAGGGGCCAGGGGCTGGTTCCTTTTCACTCATGTCAAAAAACAGCCCATCGTCTGAGGATAAAAAGCAGAGGGGGAGGGATCACCTTATGTTGTGGGAAGCAGATCAAAGCAGAAAAGATAATGTCTCCAAAAGAAAAGCAGGGCACAAAGCTGCGCTGATGAGGAACAAAGCCCCGGGAGAGGAAGAAACTCAGGCCCCTGGATCCAACTTGGTCTTATCAACTGGCTGGGTGGGCGCCTTCAAAGCCATAGTGAACCCCTCCACCACTGTTCAGGCTCTAGCCACACATAGACAGTAGGCAGGAATGCTTCCTGCAAGTTCTCCCTCTGGGCTCTCTGTTTCCTGAAAAGATCTAGTCCCCATCAGCGGCTTTCTATGTGGAGCTGAAATAATTCATCAAATATTTGGAATGTGTAATTAAATATCTAATGCCAATTAGCAAATTACTAATGAAATAATCAGGGGCTTTTATGGTTTATAGTTCAGCTCGGATTTTAATTCTAAGTGGTTATTGATTCTAAATAGAGTCTAGTCTGCTTTACAAACCATTGGGTAGGTGCATGGTAAGAAACGGGAGCGTGGATAGGGTGGTGATGGGACCATTCCAGGGTCACGGCAATAAACATTAATATGTGCCGAATGTCCGGGTGCCAGACGTTTTTTGCAAAGCCCAGGCCACTGAGTGTTCTTTGTGTGTCTTTGTCTAATGCGACATCAGAGAGGGTGGCCAGGCAAGGCCAATGATGGAGGCACACACTCCCCATTGCAGATCAACAGCTTAGCATGTTTCCTAGAGACCCTGCTCTGCCAGGCTGCAGAGCTCAGCTTGAGTGGGCTGGGTTGGAAGATGGCAATAACATTCTTGAAAAAGTCCATATGTGAAACCGCAAAGAAAATCCCACCTAACTGTGACTTTGGATCTGAGTCTGGGGATCCAGCGTACATGGTCACCTATAGGCTGTGGGGTACCTGATTTTGCACAGAGTTTGAGAGCCTGTTGTGATATTTCCGGTGCTAGGACTCGTGGTAAAGGTAGAGGTGTGTGGAGCATGCCTACCTATCTATTTTCATAGTTAGCATACATGGTTTCTTACATGAAGAAGTACATGGTTACTTTGAGGGGCCAACATTCAAGTAAATGGTTCCATCAAGGTTGTGGAAGAAGGATAAATCCCTATGGCCACTACTCTTCTTCCTCTTAAATTGCCCCTCTCTGTATCTTGTTGTCATTGTTGTTGGGGGTGGGCTGTTTCGAGACAGGGTTTCTCTGTGTAGCCCTGGCTACCCTGGACCTTTCTCTGTAGACCAGGCTAACCTCAAACTCAGATATCCTCATGCCTCTGCCTTCTGAGTGTTGGGATTAAAAGCATATGCCACCATGGCCTGGCACCCCTCCCCTATATAGAAAATACGGAGTATCACAGACTGTATTTTAATGTTGGAGCAGCTCCTTTAATGATACCCTATTGATAGTAAGTAAACTAAAAACTAAAATTCCTAGAAGCTATGGAAAATGTAACTTCCCTTTTGTAAGGAGTAGCTTTGTGCCAATATTATCTTGCCAATTGCATAATTAATATATTTATCCCTGCTGTGAACTGTAACCAGTCCCCTGCCTGCCCTGCTGATTCTGGGTTTACAGACCAACTTCACACACTGATTCCTACGACTGTCACAAACCCACTTTAGGTTGCATATTAACATTGTCTCCATTTCAAAGACAGGGCAATTGAAGCACCCAGAGAGTTTCAGGAAGTTGACCAAGGTGTGGAGCTCGTAAGCACTGGTGTCCTCTGAGCTCCAGCGTCAGCATAGGCAACACTTGTGTACCATTGACCATCCTAAACGAACCAAACAACAGAATAAGCTCTGGATCATCCTCGCATATCTCAGTCCGTTGAAAAGAAGAGATCTGATGGCCAGTCACACCCAAACCTACTTTGGAAACAGAAACCACAGAGGATATGGTTTGGTCAAAGCTAGTCCTGGACCCACACACAATTCCTCCACGGCCAACCCTGAAGGAAGGAGAGATGGGGGAGGCTGCCAGCTGTGGTGTAGCCCACAGATGGGAAAAAAATGACCCTTGATTCCCCCTGCTTCTGCTCCTATCTGGGCCAGGCCGGCAGCAAGAGGGGACTGCTGACCTCAGCCCCTTACAGCATCTAGCAGTAGGAGGGGCGCTGCACTGTGTGCAGCTTGAGAGTGTTTTAAACATTCCTCCAGCTCAAAGGGGAATCTTGGATTTCATTAATTAATACATCAATAGAAGCCAATGGAGAAAAACATGTCTTGTTATCTGGCTTCTCAGATGCTAGACATGGGCTCATTAGCCTTAAGCATATCAGCCCGATAACACTATTTATTCCATACGGAATAATGATCTAGTTTGGAGGAATACTGCAGTGAGCTGAAAGGCCGAGTCCATCCATTATCACTGTTCCTGGCGTACACACATGGTATCACCATCCTTCGCTAGCAAGGACGTGGTGCATGGGCACAGGGTTGCCAATCCAGGTTCAGGACCCTTTGATGTGTCACACCCGTGCATTGCTCCCCACAACACATACCCCTGTCACCTCACTTCAGAGAAGAGAGCAAGTATCTCCCAGCTAAGGTCACACTTATTCAAATAGGGGTCAGAGAGACAAAAGAATCATCAGTTCTGTGAAGAGCCACAGAGGCTTAAAGGCACACTCTTGGTGGGGGAGGAGGGAAAGCCACACAAGGAAGAAAAGGAAGGGGTAGTCAGTCAGCCATCATTGTGTAAAGAAGAAAAGGCCACATAACATCCAGGCACTATGGTTTCTGTTTTCAATTATTTGATCTGCGTAAAAACACCATCTTTGGAAGTGGCCGTTAGAATTACGATGCAGTCCTAAACCAGTCAGCCTTGAAAGAATTACATGAAAATAAGCAGAATGAGAGTGGCCAATGGTTGGTTGTTGATGGTGGCAGTGCTGTTCATGTCTGTACAGTACTCGAGCAACTGAGGCAGGAGGATGGAAAGTTCAAGTCCAGCCTGGGCCCTGCAATGAGATGATATCTTAAGACAAAAGTTCATAAGTATAACATTCTGTTAGTCTCACACAAAGCTGGCTGGAGATGCCAAGGGTCTATTTAAAAGGAACCTTTTGGGTGAATGCCAGTGAGAAAAAAGTTTTAGATACTGGTGGCCAGTCAGCACCCTGTGTTGCAGGGCAAGTCATGCCTGAGAAAATTCTCCTCTGTGTAGTTTGTGGCTTTCTATCCTCCTGCCCTTCTGATCTCCCAACTCATCCAACTACACAAAAACATGGGGATCAGTGACCTACTTTGGGGTCCATTAGTCAACCTCACGGTAAGAACTCTGATTCCTGCGGGTGGTTTGAGCAAACACAGGAGAGACTCAAGAGCCTTGTCCTGGAGCCCTCCAGCTCAAGGAGACAATATGGTGTGTCCTGAGGCTGTCAACATTTGCTGAGTCAGTTCCCAGAATGCCTGGAGAGCAGACCATTGGCCAATACTGGAGCCAAGAGGAACTTCCAGGAAAAGGGTCAAAGTCTTCCAGGAACAAAAGAGTGAAGAAGCAAGAACTTCTCAGACCTGACCTTGAGACGGTGACAGGAAAACTTTAATGGCATGATGACATCAAGATCAAGCATGGCAGGCAGGGCTAGGAGCAGGAGATCAGAGGCCTATATGCTGAGGGGGTCAGCTGCCTTGCCTTGAGCACTGAGGCCCATCCTTGGGGCTGGCAGAGAAACACCCTTCCAGGACCACAAAGTCTGTATACTGCCAACAGTAGCCTTGTTTGCGAAAGGGAGAAAGAAGACATTTGTGGGTGAGGACATGTGTTTCCATCTTGACTGTGGGGCTTTGCATGAACTCTGGTAAGGAAACTGGTTAGTCTTATGCCTGAAACCAGCTGGTCTCTTGGTGTCACTGAAAGTTCCATGTACTGCCCAGCAGTGACTCTCCTGAGGTGTGGATAGCGCTTTCCAGCTTATGATGACAACCAAATAAAAGGGCCCTGGTGTTTAACGGCAGAAGTTCAGCACTATAGCAGCACACTGCCCACAGCAGGCTCTTCACACTCCTGGTAATATGAAGGAACACAAACAAAGGGCTTTTGGATGCTGCAGCAGCAACAATGGACAAAACACTGGCTCCAAGGGTCATTAAAATAATATTTTTCTGAATTAATAAAATGCAACCATCCACACTCAAGACCAACAGCTTGTAAAATTGGATTTCTGAAAGATGGAGGGAGAACAGCCTAGTCAGAAGCTGCTCTATAGAGGTGTTGGCAAGAAAGGGCCTGCCCAGGAGGCACAAGTGAATGCCCCACATAGTGACACCAACATGCCCACTCTGCCTGAGGCGACAGTTCCTGAATTCCACCATCTAGAGGGCCCGGAATGATAGGAGAGACAATATACCCTTTAGGCCCCTGTATTGGAGTGTGATGGGCAAATCCTTAGACCAAACCCAGGCAAAAACACAGTCAAGTTACTAGAGTCATTCTAGACCTCTGAGATGGGGTTCAAGATCCTGAAGTATTTCTCTGTCTCTTTCACAATTCTGAGTTTCTACACTGAGTGAGTATACATCTAGCATGGAGAAGGCTCTTCATGTATACTTGAAAATTTAACTAAAGATGGAATGGATGATGTCAGTGTCCTTTCTTCTGTACCAAATCTGATGTCCACTGGGAGTAGAAGAGCAGGAGGTTAGTCTCTCATTGCCATAGCACTATACCTGGAAAAGCAAACTGTTAGAGAAGAAAGATTAAGTTGGATCACAGTTTCAGAGGTGTCAGTCAGCCTATCATGGAAGGGAAGGGATGGCAGTGCAAAGCAGCTCACACAATGGTGGGCAGGAAGCAGAGGGACATACTGCCTCTGTAGACTAGCTTTCTCCTTTTTCTCATGTGCCGTCTAGTCTCCCAGTCTATGGGATGGTGCCACCCACATTATACAACTTCCTTATTTACTTAGTCCTTTCTAGAAGCATCCTACCACACACACCCAGAAGTGTGCTTACCTAAATTCCTGCTGTTTCTCGGTCACATCAAGTGGACAAGAAGAACCATCATAGGCCATGTGGTAACCAGTCCTTCTTCCCATGACATGACAAATGCCTTGCACCACAAACAAACAAAGAACAGTAGGAGGAGAGACGCTTTGGGGTTCAGAGTTTCAGAGGGTTTAGTAGATTGTCTCTTGACTCCACTGTTTCTTGGATGCGGTAAAAAAAGAGCATCATGGTAGGGCAAACTGTCTTGTTGCATGGCAACCAGGAAACATACAGAAAAGGACCCCAGACAGGAGTGTCTTTCTGCTCTGTAATCTACAGCTTCCAACCAGACCCTACTTCTCATTAATTCCCCATATTATGAGGGTATCAAAAGATTAATCCCTCCATGGAGTCAAAACCTCAGGAACAGATTCATCTATTGATTGATGTATAACTTCCTGCTATATTGGAAACTTAAGAGGTGGACTTACTCAGAGGGAACACGTCTTTGGGGTCATGTCCTCTGAGGGTATGCCCTGTCCTTGGCTTCTTTCTCAACAGTGTTGCTTGGCCATGGTGCTTGGCCGTGGTGGTCTCCCTTCTCAGAAGCCCATAGATAAGAAAGCCAAGAGACTGTGGACCATAGCCTCAGAAGCCATGAGACCAAAAGACCTTTCCTCCTTGAAGCCTATTTTATTCGGTATTTTGTCTCAGCTGCCTCATTATTCTGATATATATATATATTACATATATACATACATGTATGTATATAGGTATGTATATATGTATATATGTATGTATGTATATATGTACATACATGTGTGTGTGTGTGTGTGTGTGTGTGTGTGTGTGTATTATAAAGGAAGCTTCCTAGAACGCAAGTCCTTTAGTATGTGAAGACCGGAAACAGTAGCTATCTGAATCAGAAAGTGAGCCACTGCCTGTGTGAGTATCTTGACCTTGCCTTTTCCCCGGAAATAAACTTTTCTGCTTAGAAACCACCCCGATCACTGCAACGTGTGACAGCATCTCTGACTTTAGCACGGGCTCAGCTCCTCGCATTTAGCTGGGCAGGGTGGGGCTGTGTTGCACAATGTGGACCGCTCCCTAAAGCGCTCATGGAGAAAGACTCAGCCATCCTGGCCTGGGTCTATTCTTAGCCACGCTTACAGCCAGTTCTGAGAGAAGGCTGCTTGTTGTTAAGTGCTCAGAAGCGCCTGGCTTTCTTTGGCCAGTCTTCCCTGGAGCCTTCTGTTTCTGCCTTCAGGTGTTTGATTCGTTCCTGTCCTCGCATCAAAATGGGTTGGGGTAGGTGGGAAAGAGCCATCTGGAAGAGATGCTGGATCCTCTCTCCATCAGAGCCCGACTTCTCCTTACACCCCCCCCCCCCAATCTCAGTTATCTGGGCTTTATGTTATTTTCACAGGGTTTGGCACAAAACAAAGATTCTGATTACCGTTGTCTTGCTAGAACCTAGATAGCAGTTTTTCTGTCTGTTATAACCTCCATCTTCATAAATCAAGGATGTTCCCTTAGACTTCAGGTTCAGAGCTGTGTGTGGAGCCCGGCATACGGAAGCATGCTCTAGAGTCGGTCAGGAACTCTGAGTGCCCTTCTGAATACAGAGGCCTTCTACACTGCCTCCGGACCTCAGCAGCCTGCCAAGACACAAGCCTCCCATGGGAGGCTGCATTTCAGGAGGGAGGCATTGCACTCTCGTGTCTGACAGTCCTTGGAAACAACTGCAGAATACGTACAATTTGCACTCATGTAAGCATGCATGCATGCACTCAATGTATTTATGTTGCTTCTGTCCTAATTCGGTTTTCCTCAAGCAGTAGGCTGATTTCCTCAGTCACTAGTGACACCAGGACACAGGGGCAAACAGCTCATTTAGAAAATGCCTCCCCCCCGCCCGAGAAAGCTGCACTATCGAGGCTCTGTGAAATAATGGGCCAGTCCTGGGTGCTTTCCTGCACAAGTTGCCACTGTGACGGATTAGAGGCCTTGGTCCCGTGGAGGAACCTCTGAGGTTGAAGGTGACCCTTGAGGACACGAAAACCCCAGTGCCTGCGGGCATAATGCAAGATCTTATGGTTCGTCGTGCAGGAAAAGCTAGCTGTGAGTTGAAGGTATCCTTTTGTTGAGGTTTGGACCTGAGATATTCCCCTAAGCTCATGTGTCTAAAGCTTTGACTCCTACTTGGGGGGAGGAGGGAAGTGAGGATTCAATTATTAAGAAGTGATTGGGCCCTGACCTAATCAGTGGCATTGTTGGAGGCAGAGCCTGAATGGAAGATGTAAGTCATGGTACATCTTAAGGACAACTGGTCCTAGGCACTGAACTGTTTCTCGCTATCATGCCCTTACCCCATGATACCACTTTCTGTCTCCCCACAAGCCCAGAAACAGAGAGTCAGCCAACCTTTAGCAGAAAGCTCTGCAACCATGCTTGCAAAGAAACCTTTCCTCTCCTTTAGGTGTTTTCTGAAGAATTTCTTGGAGCCTTGAAAAGTCAAAGTAGCATCTCACTGAGGCAAGGAGAGTGCACTTGTGTGTTGAGGGTGAGTGGGGAGGACACACAGTGGGGTCTTTGAGAGCATCCTCTGTAGCCTGAGGTCTTTAGGTCAGGTGGCGCACCTTACTGCCGAGCCCAATGCTAGGCTCCCCTCCCCCACCTCCTTACTGAAGAAGCCTGCCATGGAAGCACCAGCTGTATTTGTTAGGAGCCTCCTAAAAGATAGTGTGGCCTCAACTTGAAAGCTAAACTTCAAGGTATGAGTCATTTCCTTCCAGCCAATCTGTCTTGAGTTCAAACTTTCAGGACCATCCTAACCTACACAGCAATGGAAAATGCTCAGAGAGCTGGCTGTGGTGTGGCGCATGTTCAATGTCAGTACTCATGGAGCTAAGGCATGAGGATCACAAGGTTCGAGAACCATGTCTTTAACCTCTAGGTCTTGCTCTAGGCTGACTGATACGCTTTCCACCACCACCCCTTCCAGTCAACTGAAGAAATGCTTCCATCCCATTGGTCAGCACAGGCACCTTCACCACGCCTCTCCTAACTGTAAGGGCCAGTAGCACAGTCTGCGAGGAGCAAGTAAGTAAGCCCTTTGCTCTTGGGTTATAGGCTTACAAGGCCACATAGAAGTCTCCAGATGCTGTTCCATAACACACATAGCATACGTACCTCTTAAAAGGAGCAAGCATATTCATGTCTGTGTTCAGGTCCATACAAAGTGCACGTTTTCTAATCTCTCAGCTCGCGTTCTCCTGAATGTGTGTGTTGGACCCATAACACGCCTCTTGTCCTCGTACACATGAACCTTTGCTTCCTGACAGCCTGAACAGGAACATTCATCTTGCTCATGTCATTTTCAAAGGAAGCAAAATATTTTAAATGCCCGCGCCCCACAGTGACGTTCCTCACCTCCTGGAGAATTCAGACAATGGGTGGACCTGCAGCAGGGTCTGGGGTCAGGCCATCATCTTATCTAACAAATGCTCTCCCACTGCTCATCTGTAGCCTGGCTCCTCCTGGACCAATGTGGATGCATTCCCATGCCTTATTTGGGTTAGAAGGACTTGAGTGCTGGGGAATGGGTCCCTGGAGAGGTGATGATTCACACCCCAGTAGAACAGGCTCCCAGCCACCTGCTCCCACCACCCTTCAGGGTCCCAGGGGTGAAGAAGCCTGACCTAGAGGGCCCCAAGTCTCCCTGGTCGGATCTATTACATGCATTAAAATAATTTATGCTCCATCATATAAGCGTTTAATTCATCATGCCATCATCCATTCCAGAGCGTTCTTCTTCATCGTGAATTATTTTTTGAAGTATTTATGTGGACCTCACCGAAAATCACTCCAGTCAGCAAACTGAGAAATGGAAAGGCATTAAGGGGAGGTATTGACCTCAGGGTCAACAGGCATGAGTGTGGCTGAGGTCAGCAGGGTGAGGGAGGGGGTTGGGATGACTGCAGGTGACATGGCCAGGCTCTGGGCTCTGTCCCTGCTGCCCACACCTTAGCACAATTAGGAGCCATATAGTCTTTTACACTAATGGTTGTAAGAATAGCTGATCTGGGTAGCATTCCCATCTTCAGATAGACATGGTGGGATGCACCAGTGGTCTGAGCACTTAGGAGACTGAGACAGGGAGCTTACAAGTTTGAGGTCTCCATAGGATGCAAAGTGAGCTTAAAGACAGTCTGTGCTACTTAATGAGATGCTGCTTTAAAACCTGGATAAACCTGGACAAAATCTTAATGCCAAGCCCTAGAGAGGGCCCCAGTTTAGCAGCCTGGGGCACTGAACTATAAGCTTCATGCAGGGAGCTGGTTCCAGACAACCCTAGTCGGGGCTATTAGACTAGCCTGTCAGGAAGCATCCTTTCACACCTACAGCCAAACACTGGAACTAAAGGCAAGAGGAGCCACACCCAAATACTTCAAGCACTGCTGATCTGTGGTTGAACTACATCAATATTCTTTGTCTGTGGTAGGCTGGGGGAGCTTCTATTCTGGAGATTGTCAAGTAGATTTATTTCTTCTCTTTCTTTCTTTCTTTCTTTCTTTCTTTCTTTCTTTCTCTCTTTCTCCACTTCCTCCTCCTCTTCTCTTCCTTCTCCTCTGTGTGTGATGAATATATGTGAATATACATGTGTAATTTCTTTAAAGACATATTTTAATATTTTTATTATTTGTATGTATACCTGCATCCACACAAATGCAGGTGACTACATATAAAAGCCATAAGAAGAAGTCCAAGCTGGAGTCACAAGTGGTTATGGGTTACCCATACTGTGGGGTAGGACCTGAAACTGGGTTCTCTGCAAGAACAATGTGTGCTCCTAATTCTGAGCCATCTCTCCAGCCCATCTTTGGTTCCCCCCCCCCCACACACACACACACACAGTGCTGGGCATAGAACACAGAGCTATGTGTGTGCTAAGAAAAGTACTCTGACACTCCTGAGATTTTTGGAACTACCACGAAGTCCACACTATTCTATTGATGACTACCAAAGATAATTGGCTGAGAATTTGTATTTTTTCAATGTGTATTTAGCAAGGTCCTGTGTTGTTCTAGGCAATGTTTCTACCAGGACTTTAAAAGATAGAGCAACCTTTCCTACCTACAGTAATTTAAATTCCAACAAGGAAAGTAGGCCAGAAGCATGGACAGAACAAAGGAGAGAGAGAAAGAGAGGGAAGGAAGGAAGGAAGGAAGGAAGGAAGGAAGGAAGGAAGGAAGGAAGGGAGGGAGGGAGGCAGGAAGGGAGGAAGGAAGTAGGGAGAAAGAAAGAAAGAAAGAAAGAAAGAAAGAAAGAAAGAAAGAAAGAAAGAAAGAAAGAAAGAAAGAAAGAAAGAAAGAGAAACCAAAATATTCTAGGAAGACAAAAATAAGGTGCTGATAGTGGTGTGAAGTCAAGAACACTGGAGCCCACTAATGACAGAAAGGGATGGAGTGTCAAGCATGAGAAAGACAAGGAGAGGCTTTAGGTGGGTAGTCCTGAGAGGGTCTGGAGGGTGAAATTAGATAGATTGACAAAAGCTGGATCAAGTAGGGCCCCCAAAGTGAAAGACACTAGAATGTGGATGAAGCTTTAGGTCTCATGCTTAAGGTAAACAAGCCAGATGCAAAAAGCTTGATGGTGCGTGAATCTACGGAGATGAACCATGCAGGGCAGGGGAGCCTTCAGGTCCAGCAACCAAGCTGGAGTGCAGAAGGTTGGGGCAGGGGTTGCTTCAGGAGTCTGGGGCTTTCTGTGGAGGTGCTGAAGACACCTGGCAGATCCCATAGCATTGTTACTATTCTAAATGCCCCAATCCCACACTTTGAGATGGTTGAATTTTATGTTATATGAATATCATCTCCAAAAAAAAAATTAAACTAATTTGGTTGCACGTGGTCTTTGTTGGGTTTTTTTGTTTGTTTTGGTTTTGGTTTTGGTTTTGGTTTTGGTTTTGGTTTTTTTTTTTCTGATCTATAGCTTCCCAG
Organism: Meriones unguiculatus; assembly: GCF_030254825.1. NCBI lineage: Eukaryota > Metazoa > Chordata > Mammalia > Rodentia > Muridae > Meriones > Meriones unguiculatus. The sequence continues at coordinate 9,098,535 of NC_083361.1, forward strand.
AAGGTTATGCAGGTACCTCCTCTCCTGCTTCCAGGCTAAGACTACTCATCTCTTGGGACCTTCCCAGGACTCCCCTTTCCAGTTCCTTGCTCAATCCCTAGGATCACTTCTGTTTCCAGATTCTCATTTTCTATACTTGGCTGTCCCTAGCACAATGCCACGGGCTGCCCCAGCCAGCTGCCCTGTCACTGCAGGGATCTGACTCCTGATAACAGCAACAGAGCCCAGGGAGGAAACAGCAGGGATCTGAAGAAAAGCAGAATTAAGACTCAAAAACAGAGTGTGCATGGGTGGAGTGGACTACAGGGGTCACCAAGAGGCCCCATCCTTGTGTCTCTTTCCTCACCCAAAGACTGTGCCCTCAAGGCTAAAGGGTTCAAGGCTCCACGTCCTAAGCCTGGTGGCCAGTGCTCTTTTCCATCTGAACCCTCTGCGACACCAGGCTGGTTAAGAGGTCACAGGTGTGCCCAGGGCACCTGCCTGTAGTCACAAAAGCCCTGGCCCTCAGCCTGACCCCGTGCCTCACACAGTGCCCAAGTGTGTGCCCACCGTGCCAGGCATCGTGCCAAGTACCTGCTTGCACAATTGACAGAGACCCGCCCTGTTATCCCACTCTGAGCTTCGAGAGGAAGGAAGTAAAAACTGGAAACAAAACTGCCCAGCCAATAGCTTCCACGTTGGGTTTGTTGGCCATTTGGGGTTCTCAAGGCTCCCTTCAGGCAGGCTTGAGTGTGAAATCTTGTCTAGGAGAACTCTCCTGTCCCACCAAGGAAATGGCTCTGGTGTCCCAACTCCAGACATTGCTTTTGTGTTTTTCTGGTACCTGGCAGTTAAAAATAAGAATCAAAACTGGAAGGCCAACGCAGAGAGCAAAGAGGCAGCAGTCAGGGACACAGACAGGTTCTGCTCTAACAATCCTCGTTTCTTAGACACAGACTTTTGGACAGAACTTGTTTCTTCCAGGCCATTTACCTGAGTCAGACACCTCAAAACCCACTTTGTAAACAAAGAAAAGGGCAAAGACTGTCTAAAAGCATCATAGGTCACGTGTAAGCGCATCAGTTTGGGTTTTTCTCATCCTCAAAAATGCACCCTTGATTATTATTTTTTGTAATGTGACCTCTGACCCTCAACTTTGCCAGCTTATTTTCTCCCAGGTTTCCTGGCTTTTCCGGAATCAAAGATGACATTTCAGACCCATTACAATAGCCAACTTCCCAACCCCAGCCCCATTTCCATTGGGAACCCCTCCCTCCATCTCTTGGGGTACCAGGTAAGTGGATTGATGGGGCAGGCTCTACCGCCTCACCAGGCGAACTTCACATAACCCCGTGCATAAATAATCACATGTTTTATAAATAGCTGCGGACAAGAGGCTGTAAAACAACAAAGATATATTTGTGCCTTTATGTCCTAGGAATATTTCCTAAAACGACTGTTTTATTTGGTGCGGGTTGAATGGAGGGGGAGAGTGTGTGCGAATACATTAACAGTCCCCAAAGTTTTCCTGTCCCCCCCGCCCCTCCCCCCAAGTCAGGCCAGCACTGTAGTTAGCAAATTGATAAGCTTCCGTGGGCAAGCTTTATTCGTTCTGACACGAGCCTATGACACTTTATAAAAAGAAGTAATCCAGAACAATCTCTAGGTAATTAACACCTAGATAAACAAACATAAATTTCTATATTGCGTTTATTTGGACTACCACTCAAATATGCGTGAACCATGCTTTTTTAATTAAAAGATAAATCCATGTGACACTTAGCCTCAAACTTAATTATTCAGCATAGTATAATAAAAAATAGAGCCCATTAAATGTGTCTTACACTGTATTTCTGTATTAACAGCAAAAACAGTTCGGTCTGGGATCATTTAAATTTTCCCCCTCCCCTTGGCTTGTGAGTTCCCGGTTCACATAAGCTTCCCTCTCCCTCCTGTCTCCGCCCCCCTCCTACCCCCAGCATCTCCCTTTTCTCTCAACACCAACAGGTGACGAGATTAAAACCCTACCCAAACCCCTACATGGAATGCTCATCTGGGCGACATTTTTAATATCGAATTACAAGAGGCATATTTTTTTCCTTCCCCATGGAAGCATAGCTCTCATCTGCTGGAATGTGCCCCAGCCCATCTTGAAATGAAGATCACAATATTTAATAGCAATTTCCTTGTGCTGGTGCTTACAACCCACCAGGTGAGGTTTGTGGAATATACTGTTGCCAGGCAGATGTTAAACGGAGGAGGGAAGTGGGCAGATCCCAGGCTGCCGGAGACAGAGGGATGATCTTCTTTTGGAAAAGTTTGCAAAATAGTCTCGTGATGTTCAGAGCAGCAGCTCAGACTCTTCTACCTGCAAGTAAGAGACACTGCCGATGGAACAGAGACAAGGGCTGGATCAGCCTCTCAAGGAGATACCCAAATACCATGTCCGGGGGCCACGTCCATTGTCACCCTTCAAGTCTGCAGCAGAAGTGCTGTGGCAGAGAAGAGTCCATCCATTGTCCCTTTGCCAAATCCTGCATTTGGAGTCCCTGGCTGTGGTGGCACACAAGATGGACCCCACATTGTGTTCTTGGTCACTTATAGCGAAGTGCTAGCTTAGCCCACGCATGCAGAGGCAGTGGACTTAGACTCTAAACGACCAGCCAGCTGGGTTTGTCTGAAGGCCACACTGAAAGCCTTATATTGGGGGTCGGGGGGGACACTGCATTTTGAAACAGTGAGTCACACCTCTGTCTTCTCCTTCAGCACAATGTTGCTGTCATCTCTGGTGTATCTGTTTACAGAAGGAGCTGCTTAAGAGTCTGTCTAGGAGCCTAGAGGAATGGATGGGCAGTCATGAGCACCGGCTGCTCTTCCCGAGGACCCAGCACCCAAGCAGCAGCTCACAACTGTATGTAAGCCTAGTTTCAGGGGATCTGATGCCCTCCTCTGGCCTTTGTGGACATCAGGCATACAAATGGTGCCTACAAAAAAAAGCCGGTACACATAATATTAAAAGTTTTAAGTCTTGATAAAGACTGTCTAGTTTGGGCACCAGAGACTTCTCTCCCTTGTTCTCAGGGGACAGAGGAGCCAGCACAGATGTGACTGGTGTGTTCTCAGATTCTCTGATGAGGAAGTCAGACATATTGCCTTACATTGCATCTTAGCCGAGCTGAAGCCACCTGAAAGCCACCTGAAGGAACCTCCCTAGAATTCCAACCACAGTCACTGAAAAGTCCCACCTTCCAATCCAGGGCCGCTCCCCAGCTCTTCACACAGGAATGTCTGTGCAGTGTCACATTTCCACCTGGGGAGGGACGCTCTGGTACAACCCAATTTGTGTTTGCAATGGTGCATTTGAAAAAACACGAGGATCCTGGAAAGGGAGGTCGAGGCCCGACTTCAAAGTGCTTCCCACACCTGGCTGGGCTCTGTGCCTGGTGCTTCCTCAGTCCAGCCTGCACAGTGTCTCTCCTCTGAGTTTTAACAAATTCTTGGGAGCCTTTCACCCCGCAGGACAGCCCCTTTCTTCCATGAACCTCCCCTTTCAGGTAGTTTGTATCTGTCTGTGTGATCATTTAATTACGCTCTCTTTTCTTCTTAGAGAGTGATCTACAGGACAGCTTGCAGCTGTATTTCCAAGTCACAGGCCAATGTCCAGTCCATGGGATGTTCTAGGGAAATGGTGGTCGAACAACCAAGTGAAGCCCTACCTGACCTCAAGTCTAGACTTTCTCCATGGTATCCTTGAGAACTTAGTACAAGGACAGAGAAACCTGCAAATAAAAGCTGCAGGGATGTGCTTAAGTTCGTGTTGCTTGAAGAGTATGGATGAGGAAGACTCACCACTTCCCAACACGTGGGAAACCTTTCCACAGCCCTGGGCTGAGGCCGGTGCTCAGCCCAGATTAGACATTTACCCCCAAGTTTATCCACAGTTCCTGATGATGCTCTCCCCGGGCAGAAAATCTCCTGACTTCAAAGCGCTTTGTGAACTGTGCTTGTAATTCCCACACCTGAGTGAGCTCCTTCTCCCCTCCCCCCCTTCACAGATAGGGTGGTGTCAGACTAGGGGTCGGGGATGGTTCGGTGGTGGAGAGCTCTTGCAGAGGGCTCTGGATGTGGGCAGCACCCACATCCTGCAATTCACAACCACCTGTAACTCCAGCTCCAAGGAGATCCAGCTCCCCCTTCTGGCCTGTTGGGGCATTGCACGCACACACGAACATGCCTACGCATATACACGTTAATTTTTTAAAAAGTAATAAAATAAATCTTTTTTTAATAAAGCTACTCAGACTCAGGCAGTAAATGTGAAATACACTTGGGTTTACCTTCAAGTTATTACATACCCCCCTCTTTATACTTCATCAGCTCTGCCCGAGTTAACTGGGTTACTATGACCAAACTCAAGAACACTTGGATGAAAAAAATCTGTCAATGCTTCTCAAAACTGTTTTCTGCTTCCTGTTTTATTTTTACTTTTTATAGCAGCTTTATGGAGGCCTAACCTACATACCATATAATTCACTCTTTGGAAACGTATAGGTAGGTTTAGGACAGTTACCAAGCAGGACACTGCTACCTAATTTTAGAACATTTTTATTACCTCAAGTAGAAACCTGGCCAGTGGCAGTCACTCTCCGCTTTCTGCTTCTCAAAGCCCCTGGCAGATAAAGGAAACTCCAGACGTGGCCTTCTGCCATGCTTTCAAGGTTCACCCGTGCTGTTGTGTCATTAGGGGCTTTCTTCATTGTTATGGTATAACAATATTCCTTTTCATACATGTATACTTTCTGTTCATTCGTCACATAGATTTTTGCTTATGTTTTGTCTGAAGTATGTTTGTGCCTTCAGAGACGCCCCCTCCAAAAAAAAAAAAAAACAGCAACTGATGACATACTGGAGTTATAGACAGTTGTCTGCCACTATGTGTACGCTAGGAGCTAAATGGTCCTGTAGCAGAGAAGGCAGTGCTCTTAAATGTCTGGCTTTTTCTCTAGCCCCGTTATTACTCAGATTTTGTTTCCAACAAATTTTGAAGCAATGTGGGAAAGACACAACATCTTGGTGTCTAGACACTCTCAGGAACTCAGAAGACCTGGCAATATATCCTCATTGTGATGGTTTGAATGATAAGGGTCCCCATAGGTTCATGTCTTTTAATACTTAGTTCCCAGGTGCCAGGACTGTTTGGGAAGGATTGGGAGGTGTGGCTTATTGGAGGAGATATGTCACTGGGAGCAGGCTTTGGGGTTTCAAGTCCACACCATTCCAAGTTAACACACTCTCTCTCTCTCTCTCTCTTTCTCTCTCCCCCCCCCATGCTTACAGGTCAAGTGGTGAACTCTCAGCTACTGCTCCATCACTATGCCTGCCTGCTGCCATTCTCTCTGCCATGAAGGGCATGGACTTTTACCCTCTGAAACTGTAAGTTCCAACAAAATCTTTCTTATAAAAGTTGCCTTGGTCATGGTTTCTCTTCACAGCAACAGAAAAGCAAATAATACATTCATGGGAGCGAATGTGCAAATAACAGGCGGTAACAGCCCCACTAGAGGGAAGGAGAATCTCATTCCTTCTGTGTTCCCTCACTATGGGAATGGCTTGCCTGTGGGTTTCAGGTCTGCCATGCGGTGGGAGCAAGAGTTACAGCCCTCATCTAACCTTCCACAGCTTTTCCACTAACGGGTTCGCCTCACTGTAACCTCCAAACTCACCCATAAAGTCCACAGTGACACACCATCAGGGTTGAGGACAGACAGTTTCATCCGAGAAACTCTCATCCCGTAGGGAACGACAATGAATGTGGGCAGATGAGTTTGCTGGCAGTGGTTCAGAGCGCCCTCCCGTGGCCAGCACTGCAGCGTGCCCTGGACAAAGCTTGCGTTTGAGTACAAAATGCAACAGCACACCCTACATCAGAGTGAAGCTCCTCCACTCACATGGTGTGCGCCCACCAGAGTTCCGCCCTTCTGGAGACAGGTGCAGCAGTTAGCCGTGTGGTTCTGCTCTGCTGCCTTAAGAGTTTCTTCTGATAGTTTAGAGATAAAACACTTCCTTACATATAATAATTCTTCAGAACATTTTGTTCAGTATGCTGTCGTTTTATGTGTATGACTCTTTGCCTGCATCTATGTATTTGTGTATGTGTATAACATGCATGCAGTTCCTCCGAAGGCCAGAAGAGGGCACCAGATACATCTGGACCTGTTACAGCCGACTGTAAAACACCATGTGGTTGCTGGGAATTGAACCCTGATCCTCTGGAAGAGCAGCCAGTGCTCTTAACTGATGGGCCATCTCTCCAGCTCCATATCATGCGTTTGTTTGTTTGTTTGTTTGTTTGTTTTGTTTTAACAGCATTTTACTAGAAAGGAATAATAGATACCAGTGCCTTAGGCACCTTCCATAATTACTATTTTATAAGGAACCTGAATATTTATATAGATTTGACCTTACTGAGAGTCATATCTGCAGCGTCAGTCCTCTAAAGAAGCAACGTGCACACATGCACTTGGACACACACACACACACACACACATTGCATGTGCAACTATCAAAAACTGGAGACCAGAGACCCTGTTTCAAAGAAAAACAAAAAACAAAAAAACAGAAGGGACCGGAAAGCTGGATCCATGGTGAAGAGAACCTGCTGCTTTGGCAAAGGACTTGGGATTCAGTTCCCAGCACCCACATGGCAGCTCACAACCATTTGTAACTTCATTTCCTGGTAACCTGATGTCCACTTCCTGGGGACCTGATGTCCATTTAACGAGGACCTGATGTCCTCTTCTCTCCTCTGTGGGCACTGCATGTACGTGGTACACAGTCATACATCCAGGCAGAACACACACACACACAGACGCACACGCACACACGCATGCATGCACACACATGAGTCATAGGATATCTGCTTGCAGAATGTGGTGGGCCTTTTTTGTAAGTGGAGTCTGGCAAGTTTTGCCAAAGATAAGCGGGGACAAGTGTATTTTCTCCTTTGTGGGACTTGGAAAAGATGTACCTTTTTTGGTTTGGGATTTTTGTTTTGCAAAGGTAGAGGTTTTGTTGCATAAAACACTGGATAAAACTGGACTGCTTCAAAGACATTTTATTCCTAACAGCAGAAAGAAAACAGTCATTGCTGAAAAAAAAACAACTTTTAATACTTTCTATACCAGAATAAAGTTCTGTCAACTGATGTATTATCATAATAAATAATGACCAAGAATAAACTTTAAATACAAAGTGTTCTACTTGTTACAAGCATAGCGACAAACTCCTCTACTCTATGATCTCAGAGTTCCTCCAAGATAGAATGTAGACGGGGCTAGGGACAGCGTCACAGACTACGGAAGTCACAGGGGGAAGGACTGACGTGTGTAAGATATGAGAGCCTGGCGACACGTGACGCTGACGCTGCGCCACAGAGGCTGTCACGGGCTTGTGTTACGAGTCACAAATGTTCTGGAAAGAAAGCCTGTGTTAGAGGGGAAAGGAGGGTGGCTAGTAGAACTGGACGAAATGGAACCAACACACACGCCACAAAGGAGGGGAGGGTGTTCCCAGTGTCACAAACAGAATTATTGCCTGGAGCATCTGAAGATGCAGAGGACACAAAAGATACTGTACCAGCGCCAAAGTGCTAGACACGGAATGTGGATCTCTCTCTCCTGCTCTCTTTTTTTTTTCCCACTTTTTTCCTTTTTTATTATTTTTTTTCTTTTCTTTTCTTTTTTTTTTTTAAGTTCTCTTTGCTAAGATACCACAGGTGGGGCAAACACACGGAAAGCAAGCCAATGGCACAGTCACCAAACACAGCAGTGCACTTAAAACCCTAAATGCTCACTACAGTCAGAAGTTTCCACCAGCATCTCCAGGCCTCCTTCGGACCAGAGAGACAGCCACAGTCGATCAACTCGAGTTAAGTAAGGCAGTGAGGACTATTCTAGGGAAGGGAAAAAAATAAAAGGAAAGGAAAAAGAAAGAAAGAAAAAAGAAAAGGAAAGGAAAAAAAAAACATCAAGAAAGCAGCTTGCTTTATGCCAGATGGGTCCACGCTGCACAGCCGTCTCATTCCCAGTGAAACCCGGGTCGAATGACACCCTTTTGACAGCATATGCAAACTGGATTCCTTATTAGCCTGAAATTCAGTCTCAGGATAGTGCTAAGAATTTTATTTACATTGATTGCAGCTTAGTATTTTTGTAAACTGCTATAGGCAGAGTTGAAGTTTTTAAGGCCCTGGGGTTTTATTGTGTGCTCCCAGACTGCAAGGAAATATTGACTTTTTTCCCTCTCTCTCTCCAAGTCTAAATGATTTCGTTTTCGAAGTTAATACTTCACCACGTCTCCACCATCACAAGCAACAGTACCAATTTCGTGTCACTCAAAGGAAGTGTGTGAGAAGGTGGGGACTTTTACAACAGTCTGGCAGACTGAAGAAGAATCCTTCTCTGCTGTTTCTTACAACGCTGTTTTGGTTTTTTGGTTTTTATGAGTTGTGTTTCCTTGTCAACCCTCAAGATCTCCCTCGGTGTGGTGCAGAGCTTGATAAATTTTGAGCGTTCAATCAGTAGACAGTCTATAATCTACAAAAATAGAGAACACATTGGTTTCACAAAAATGAACATTCTAACTCAAACTGTTTTCTTCATTAGTGACAGTCAGCCGGGCTTTTAGACTCATGTTTTAATACAAGTTATTTTCGAAGAGCTCACTGGAGGGGGAGAAAAAAAAAGTCTTGCTTCATGCCCACAAAAAACTTAAAAAGTAACACATGAAAAAAAAAAAAAAAGAAGTCTGGTAACAAGGGCCAGGGTAGACTTCATTCAAGTCAAAAATGTTTTAAACCATGATCTAAAGCAGCCTTCCCATTAGCAAAGAAATTACCGTCTGTCACCAGAACTTTCTATGGAGAGTAGACTTGTTCTGGCTTCCTAAGGCCCATTTCTAGAATGTTTCCAACAATTTGTTTTTAATATCAAATCTTTTCCTTCATCCAGATGTTTTCAAAATGACAAACTAGGAAAGAAAACAATAAAATAAAATGCATTTTTTTTCCATACTGCAATTTGATCTTTAAAAAAAAAAAAAGAAAGAAAGAAAAAGAAAAAGAATGACTCATCAAACCTGCAAAGGACATTTGTCTGCAGACACTTCCTGACCACTGATTCATCAGACTGTGTATTTTTTTTTTAAAGCACACTTTAGATTCCCATCCTCTGCAGCTCTGGTCAGGCCTGGCGCTCGCTGGCTGCGTGCGGGCCAGCTAGGATTTCTCCCAGAGTGCAGAGTGACACCACGTGAATTGATTTTCCCTGCAGTGACCGCCCCAGTCTGACTGGCACCTCAGCTGCCTCCCAACCTGTCTCATTAGGACGCTGGGTGAATGACAGCAGCTGGTGTCAGATTATAGAGGTGTTTTCAAAAAGGAAAACACAGACCCTTCGAGGCAATGCTAAATCACTTGAATGGTATGTCTCTTGGTTTGTTGTTTGTTTGTTTCGGGTTTTTTTTTTTTTTTTTTTTTTTGGACAAAAATGACTTTTGAGTTAGAAGGACCTCCAGCTTGCACAGCTCAAAGGACACAGGGGCATTTCTGAAATCACTTTCTCCCACCTGCATTGCTTGGAAGTTCTTGTTACTGGGTAACAGTGTAGCAGCCATGTTCAAGGGCTGGGGGATTTTTTTTTAATATATATATATAGATATCTTTTAAAATTCTTTTAAATGTTCTATACACTAGTGAGGGGTTGTACATGATTTTCCCCCTTGGAATGCAGTTAGCAAACTGGTAAAGCCAGATGCATGACTTAAAACTGTAGAGAGGAGTATTGCTGTGGGCGGGCTCTGCTCAGTTGCCCTCCTCCTGGCCCTTGCCTCTCTCATCAGTGAGCTCGGCAAAGCTTCCCGCCTTGACAGCTGCAGCCTCCTCAAAATTCCCAGAAGCCTCCGAGTCGACCCTGGAGCGTTTGAACCTGCGGTCAGGATACTGGCTGTTGTCAAAAGGCATTCGATGGACGCAGAGGACGTGGGTCTTCAGGTTCCCCTTCTGCGAGGCACTGTAAGGACAGTAGTGACACTGGAAAGGCCTGTGACCTGTGGGGAAAGGAAGTGGCCAGTCAGCACTGTGTCACACCTCAGTCACCACCCCTCCCTGAGGTTTAAGACCAACAGCACCATCATCCCCATCAGTGACATCACAGACCTTTAGAGGAGAAAGGGAAAGAACACAGCTCATTAAACACATCAGGGGAGATTTAGGCTACACTCCTGTTCCGACCAGAATTTCTAATCCAGACTTTCCGGAGAGGGGACAGAAACCACTCAATACTTAGAACCATTTCCATAAAACTAAATGTTTACAGAACAAGAAATGAAGCAAACTATACCATTTTTAAGTTATATATATATATACATACATGCATGCATACATATATACACACACACACATGCATACCTGCCACAGAGCATGTGTAGATGTTAGAAAACCACTTTGAGAGTCCCTTGTCTCCTTTCACCATGTGGGTTTTGGGAACTGATTCAGACTCTCAGGCTTGGCCCCAAGCACCCTTACCTGCTGAGCTGTTACCAGCTCATCTCCCAGGTTTTTAGTGACAGGATTCAAAACTTTATTTACAGATACTCAATTCTGAGGTCAGGCGGCATGAAGCAACCTCATGTGAGGTTTCTGTCTCTCTCCTGACCATGCTGTTTGTTTGTACTGTTAAGGTGAAGCCAGTCTTAATTTACCAGTGTGTGCAAGAAAGAGTGCGCCAGCAGACTGGAGCAGTTAACTATACTCTGCTGACTTTAGGTACACCCAAGCCCGTAAGTTTCCGTATTCAAGTCTGAGGGTAAAGCCACCTCACACTGGTGTACATCAGGAACTCTTTGCTGATGGCAGACGAAGCACTGGGAGTAAATGTGTCCGGAGGTTGAGGAAGATGGATATCAAATAACCCTTCCAAGCAAAGCTGTAAGGAATGATTGAGCTGCATGGATTTAGAAGTTGGGAGTGTCGGGGCAGAGAGCAGGGACCACACAGATCAGGTAAAGGTCAGCCTGAGCATCAAAGATGTGAGGTTTGAGGGCTGGAGAGATGGCCCAGGGGTTAAGAGCGCTGGCTGCTCTTCCGCGAGACCCTAGATCTGTTCCTGGCATCTGACTTGGGCAGATTCATAACTGCCTGTAACTCTATCTCCAGAGAATCCAATGCCTTCTTTTGGTCTCTTAGGGCACTGCACTCACATGACACAGAGACAGACAGACAGACACACACACACACACACACACAAAGAGAGAAATAAATACTAAAATAATAATAATAATAATAAAGGAGACCTGAAGAGTGACTCCCGAAACAATAGTTTTCTAGAAGAGCAGACAAACTCTCAAATTCTTAAGGAAGCCTTTCTGACCCTGCAAGTTTGATCTCTCTGCCCTGTGGATAGCAGTGAACACCTTCGGCCATCTTGAAAAACCAGTGTCTGCTTTGGGAGGTGACAGCAGAGCAAGCACAGTCCCTCTGATGCCAGGAAGGTGTGGGGGTCTGCTCCCCAAAGCTCAAAAGCTCTGCAGCCCCACTTCAGAGAGAAGCCCAGGGCCCAGCTTTGCTTGCTTAGAGAAGTGAACCGGGAAGTAAGGGAACCAATCATTTAATCCCCCAAGTGGCCATATAGCTGAGTGGGGATGTTTTCCTGCATTGGTCACAGAAAATCGTCCTGCCTGTATTTTCACAAGGCATTTCCCTCATTCTTCCATGCTCTCTCTCCTTTCTTTCAATTTTTTTTTTCCAGACAGGGATTGTGTGTGTGATGTGGGCTGGCCTCGAACCTCCCATTTTCCTGCTTCAGACTCCCAGTGCTGGGTTTCCAGGCCTGCACTAGCACGTCTGCCCAATGATACAGTCTCACCTGTTTGTTTGACTGATTTCTGAATCCAGTTTTCCCTATGTAGCTCAGGCTAGCGTAGAACTTTCTATCCCCGGGCCTCTAGCTCCTGAGTCTGTCCTCCCGTCTTAGACATGTGCGGTCTGGTCTAGCTGTCTATTTCTTTCTCAGTGGGCTTTAACAGTATGCTGTCCCCTTTCTCTCACAGACAAGGGGATCTCCTGCTTGAGGGGTCTCTTTATCATGCAGCATCAGCTGTGGTATGTAATGGCCCTTGTCCAGACTGCCAGCCCTGGAGTCCTCAGACTCCCACTCCACATACAGCCACCTTCCAGCCTGGGCCACCAAAATGAGTGCTACTTGGAGATCAGCCTGGCATTTCTTTGCCTCGGAGCCTTGCTGGCTACCACCTCCAAATGACTAGTTGGAGCCCTCATGGTTCAACCCAAGAGGCTTTCTAGGCCCTTACAGAACGTCCTATCTGGATTATACCAGACAGTTCAAGTTTCCAGTGTCCACACCCTATCTGAACCCATTCCTCCTGCAAGCACAAGATCCATTTCACGATGAAATGGATCCCCTGGGGGAGGCACCAGGCTCCTGCACTAGAGCCAGAGCCTCTCAATACCCCCAGTTCCCCCAAAGCACTCACTATCTTCCTGTTTCATCCAGCCTGGGTTTGAGGGAATTGCTACAGATCTTGGAGAGTCTTTGCTGCTTTCATTTCTATGGATGTAGCAGCATGAGGCTTCTGGTGGTCAATGACCCCACCCGCAAAAGCGATTTTGCAAATTCTTACAAGCTGGGAGGAAACAAACAAACAAACAAAAAAATTGTTTGCCTTCTGCCCTTCCCAACATGCTTCAGAAACAGCAGCAGTACTGTACCATGAGCACGATTCCTGCCTGCGTTTCTGCTGCCTGGTTCTACCCTCGGGGCTTGGCCACCTTCCCATGGAAACAGAGAAGGCCCTGAGTGGGAGATGTGAGACTAGCATTTCTTCTTATTATTAGCATATATTAATTGCACAGGCTAATTGATTTCAAGATGAGCTTTTTCATATATGTGTATTATATCCTTTGATCACATTCACTGACTATTAACCTTTCTTGTTCTCAACACCTCCTGCTGGCCACAGTCCCATCCTCAAATACACCCCCTTTTACATTCATGTGAGACAGACACTTCTGTAGATTTCCATTTGTACATGGGATGCAAATGGCCCTTGTTCTTCATCATGCAGAATGTTGGGTCTAGACTGAGGGCTAAATTGGGATGTTGCTGTAGTTGGGATTTTTATCTGAGTGTGTTCCCCAGGGGCTCATAAATTGTGAGCCTAGTACTCAATGTGGCAATGCTGAGAGGTGATGGAATCTTTATGAGCTGGAGTCATATGGAATTTGGTCTGGCCACAGCAGACGCTCTCCTTGGTAGGGATTATGGGATCCTGGTCAGCTTCAGGGTGAGTGAGTAATAACCCCTGAATCTGAGCTCTTCTCATCTTCCCTAAGATAACTCCTTCATGGCTATGTTCCTGTCATGATGCTGACCAGCATGGTGTGATACAGCTAGAGGCCTTTACATGAGCCAAACCGAAAACAGCCCTATTCTCTTGGATTTACAGAGCTGTTAGTTAAGGAAACCTCTCTTCTTTATATAGTACCCAACCACAGGAAGTTTGTTATAGCAAAGGAAATCAGACTAAGATGGACACCAGCCCTTGGGGAAATTACTGGAGAAGCCACAGTGTGTCTACTTCTCGTCCTTTGCTGGGACTCTAAATAGGGCTCAGCTGAGCATCTAAATAGGTTCAACAGGTTTTGGACAAGCAATCAGAATAACACAGAGACCCTCAAACTTAATGATCCAATTCATTCCTGCATACACTATAGGTGGGTCCACTCTCACTGAACAATGACCCGTTTTAAAACGGAAAACTACTGAGCAGGAGCAAGGTCAGCTTAGCACTGGAGCAGTTGATCCTTCCAAAAAGTTCTAGGGCTGGGGCTGAGGCTGGAGCTGGGGCTAGAGCTGGAGCTGGGTCTGGGGCTGTGAGATGGCTTAGCAGTTAAGAGTGAGTACTTTCAATATAGAGGAACTGAGTTCAATTCCCAGTTCCCATGTTCAGCAACTCCAGGGGATCTCACTCCCTCTTCCTGCCTTCACTGGCACTACACTCATAAACCCACACACAAATAATTAAAGATAATTTTTAATTAAAAAAATCACAGAATTCACGGAGAAAGGAGACATCAGAAACACTTTTAAAGTGTCATCCAAAGCTTTTCAGACTCTATGAAATGTTTATATTTTCTCAAGGGTGATGGCTCTTTGACTCACATAGATCTGGAATCGAGTCACCAATGCATTTATTATAATTAATGCTTATTACCATAGCATAAGGTTTTGGCGTAGAAGAAATAATATAATAGTAATATCATATTATTATTGTTTGTTATTTGATAATAATATTATTAATAGCAATGATATTATTATAATAATTATTGTTATCAAATAATATCCAATAATAATTTGAAGATGAAATGCTTGTAAGCCAGTAGACCCATGGACAAACTGAGCAGACACTGTTTATGAGTCAGCCTCAGTCATGAAGACCTTGTGGAGCCTTCCACACTTATAGCATTTTGTTGAACAGGCAAAGCCTTTCATTGGCTCACCCATCAGTATTGCTAAAATCACTGTTTAAGGATCCCAGTCCCCAGCCTTTGGATACTAGCCTTCCTGCAAAGCCTGTCACCTCAGAAGCCATGCCATCTGAGCCTCGCTTGACCCGCAGAGAGCTTTGAACATCACCCCAGTTTTCAGGGAGTGCCTTTTGCGCTGGCCAACTTGACACAAAAGCACTTAGCACACCTTCCCCGCCCATCGATTTTTTAAATATTTATCATGATTTGATCCTATGGTTACGTTCTGAATCTTGATTTCTTGGTAGAGACAAAGATGATGAACGATTATTCTGGCAGATTTGGATACTTCCGTGGTCAAACCATTATTGGATTGGTTTGCTTTTTAACTTTGGTGAAACGGAATCTGTCTATAAATGCATCTGGAGCTCTGAATGCATTCACTGGAGGGGGAAATCTGAGCAGAACTAGAATTGCAAGAAGTCTAGATTGTTCTATAGGCTTGTAACTAGAAACTTTATAGATGATAATAGAAATTTATAGATGGTAAAACAAGGCAGGTGTTGGCCAAGAATCAAAGTTAAATGCAAATTTCAGCCTGTGGTGGACAGATCCTTGATTCTCAAACGAAAGATCTCATTGCTCAAGACACATTTGGACACTCCACCAACTTCTGAATCAAGCCAAATTCCAGCTTCTGTCTCCCATCTGCCTAGTGGAAGCCCCTTATGTGGAACAGACTCGTGTCTGTTGATGTCTGTTCTCTTTTGATCAGAGAATGTCTGCAAAGTAGAGAACACCACTGTGTTCCACGTAGAATACATCACTGGGTACATCCAAGTCCAAGAGTTGCGCAAAGGAAGGGACTAACAAGCACCAATATGCTTGGGAGCCTTCCAATCCGTCACTGAGGTAGATTTCCAGAGAACCAAAACTTCCCTTACAAAATGGAGTATCTTGCTGTCAGAGGTGAAGTCGATTCAGGCCTCAGGGTGACAGGGCAGTCCCTCATTTTTCCACAAACTTCCATCTATCCATAGTGAGATGAAAGACTGGCCAAGCTATCCCACCACCATAGGAGACCACAGATGAGCTGGTGATTCTGGGGTCCACAGGTGGTCATGAAGATCCAATAATGACTACCAATCTCTAGGAAGCAGAAAAGACTGTCAAACCCAGTTGGGTCCAACAGTTCTAAACTTGAGACTAAGGATCTAATCCATCAGTTCACACTAGCTAGGCCTTGCCCCACTGAGCATCATCCCATGTTGGGGATGGCTAGTGGTCAGGTATGAAAACCCAGCGCCCTTGGTCTGACACCTTCATTTTCTTTCTGATGTCTTTCTCCTTCCTGGAAGTGGACAGACTTATGTCTGGTAACGAGTTTGAAGTCAGGCTACCACTTCCTCCCTTGGTCGCTGCTTATCAGTTGAAAGAAGCATCCTCCTGTCTGATCTGGATCCACTGGCTCAATCTCCCAGTCCCCTATTTCCACAATCTTGAAAGTGACATGTTCTAAGTTCAGAGGAATCAATCTCGGTGGATGTGTTTCACTGGAATGGAGTTCGGCAAACACAGGTTGGGATTTGCTGAGTGCAGAACCCCTTGCTGGAAGGAGCACCTGCAGATGGCATGGCTGGAAAGTCCAAACAGCCTTATGAGACAGTTCAGTTTGTTGTAGGACCCATACGGATTCCAAAAAATCACCCAAGAGGCCACCTTCCCATCCTTCTCTCTCCTGCGCCCCCCTCCCTTAACTTGCCATCCTCTGGCTATGTAGGATGTCTCTCTAGTCTACAGCTTTTCCCTGATGCTCCTCCCCTCAGGCCCTCTCCCCATTGTTCGAGTGTAGAATTCTCTCTCTGCCTTCACTTTATCTTTCAGTAGAGCAGAAGCTACTTCTGCTTCTGGAAGGACTTTTTGAGTGCCCCAAAACCACCGTGCTGGTTGTCAGACACACGACTTCAGTCCTATTTCTAACATCAGTAGCTGAACAACTACAATGGCCATGGCTGCTCCTCTCCAAGAAGACTGGCAACCCCATGGAGACAGGGACCCTGGGATTTCATTGGGTGGAGGTGCTCATTGGTTTGCTTGCCTGTTCTGATTATTGTGGTTAGCCACTGCAGTGTCATGCTGTATTTTTCTAGCCCATGGTGGTATGAATGAAGCATACAAGAGAAGAGACAGAGAGAAAGAGAGGTGGGGCACAAGACCACTGAAGAGAGAGAGAGAGGCCAGGACAGGAGCAGACTGTGGGCCAACAGAGGATCCTAGAACAAGTGAAGAGGGTAGTTCAAGATGGAAGGTGGAGAGGTCTAACGCTCGCAGGCCACTGGGACATCATCTCATAGGAGAAATGAAGTGACCGGCCCTTCCTAGTACTTCAGCATCGCTGCAGCCAAAGATACCCCAGTCCTCACCTGCCAGAGCTATAGTCCCATGTCAGGATGGTACCAGATGGCTCCCGTGAATCCCCCATCCTCCTCTCCATAGCTCTTGCTTTGAGGCCATCAACATTTCCCATCACTGCCATGTGAAAAGTAAGTACATCATACGTTAATTTGTATTGTCACTGCACCGTAGAGCCGTGGTAAAGAACACATTCATTTTTAATCCACTATGAATAATATATAAATATGTATACAGTGTGGAGGGTCAAGAGGGGTGAGGAGAAAGCAAGCAGCACATTGTTTATAGTGAAAGTGGGGGAATGAGATATTTTTCTTACTTGCTACGATGGAAATAGCTATTCTTTTCCTGCACCTAAGGGGGAGAGGAAAATGCCTGCCCTTGAGGGGCCATCCATTAGTTACAGATCAGCAATTGGCAACAGCTTCACAGAGAGCGAGGGCTTGGAACTTCCACACCTTCTGAAGTGACGGCTTCTCTTGGATGTAGGGCAGAGGATGAGAGTAGATGTTGGCTGGGTGGGTGGGTGAGTGGACGATCAGCCCCTGGCATTCAGTAATGAGCACTTCAGAGCATGCTCAAAGCAGTCACCTTCATTGGTTCTCACACAGGCAGCAGGGGGCAGGGTCAGCAGCAAGATGACTTCTCCTTTGACAGGTATGAAAGCCTGAGCCAAGGAGATTTTTGCTCCAGCTGATGCTAAGCATGCATCCATCTCTCTGACCACTCTGGGTGCTGCCTGCAAGCCCTTTGTGCCAGAGGATATTCTCCAAAGATGACCCAGGAAGTGGTCCTAGGTACAATGATAGTGTATATAGTACATGCGTGTGTGTGCATGTGTGTGAGAGAGAGAGACACGGAGAGAGACATGTAAATGGGCACAGTCCCATAGAGTTCTCCAGAAGACCATCAAATCCTTGTATTGAGCACTTGGGGCACCATCGTAATAGGGGCTCAGCAGGGGCATTTATTCCTCAGTGTGACAGTTGGTCTTGACCGTCAACTTGATGGGCTGAGAGACACCAAGGCTAGCAAGCATGCCTCTGGGTATGTCTTTGAAGGGGTTTCCAGATACAATTAGACAGTGAGTGGTCTGTCTTAATTAGTGGTTGAATCCACTGATGGCTTCATAATCTGACTAGAGAGGTGGTGTAGCTGAGGAGAGTGGGGCTTCCTAGGAAGAAAATGGTCATGGGGGAGTGTCCTTGGGGACTTGTCTGGGCCCTTCTGCCACTTCCCTTCTCTGTTTCCTGCCCACCATGAACACCTGAGCTCCGCAATGCCGTCCCTACATGACAGACTTAAACTGTGCGCCAAGATAAGTCATTCTTCTTTTAGGTACTCTCGGGTACTTTGCTCACAGCTACAGGTGAATAAGAGCATCCACAAGCAGTTTGCCTCCGAGACAGCCACCCCTGCTGCGGACACCGAAGTCTGGGGATGCACAGTCTTAGCATGCAAAACACCAGCATTGACATGGAACCTGCTCAGACCCTTCCTGTTTCCTTCTTTCTTTCTCTTTCTCATCTCTCTTTGTTGCTGTTGTTGCTGCTGCTGCTGCTGCTGCTGCTGCTTTTGAGACAGGCTCTCCCTACATAGCCACAGGTGACCCCCATCATACAGCGATCTTCCTGCCTCGTGTTCCCAAACGCTGGGATTATAAGCATGCACCACTGTGCCTGACTCTCCACATAATTTTGATCATGTCTAGACGATTAAAATGCTGAGACCTTAAGAGCACCTTCCGCTCTTGCAGTTCTGTTCACAGCACCCATAAAAGGTAGCTCACAACCACCTTTAACTGCAAGTTCAAAAGCTCTGACGCCCTCTTCCGACCTCCTAGGGCACTGTCCACACATGTACGCATAAGCACACAGAGACACAGATACACACGTAATTAAAAATTAGACAAGCCTTACAGAAATCATGGCTATAATCAAAGTGGCATGTGAAGAGCTCTTATACACTATTGTCTGGAGCATGGCAGGAGGCAGATACCTGCACCAAATAGTCAATACAGACACAACCACCAAAGGGTTGACTACACAGTAATAAATGTGGTGCCAGGTAGACAGCGGTACTCAAGTGAGTCTGGAAGACCAAGAGTTGGAGGGTGTGTTCACATACCACTCCACTCACATCGATTCTCATGGTGCTCAGCATCTAACTGAACACATTTTGGATTGTGAAACTTTGCAGGATCTATCCCCCCATTACGTTCAGTCGACCTGCAGATTTGTGGCTAGCCAATCTAAGCATCCAAGCAAGTACATTCCCATCGTGTACCCACTTCAGGGTGCTGCCTTCTAAGAAGAGCCGGGACAGAGTGGGGAGAAACGGCCTTCACGGGTGTCCCGCAGATGGGGTGGAAGTCTTGGGAAGAGCTACCTCCCGTGGGCACTAAGGAGGCTCATGGCAACACAACACAGCAGTAGCCCCTCCACGATGTCTAAGCCAAAGTCCACTGGACTCCTAAAAACACATTTTGCACAATACATGCTAACAAGATAAGAAAAGAGCTTTACCTACAGGGCCATGCTATGCTAGACATTCAGCCCCTGGGGGTACAAGTGCCTACTTGAGGGGCAGCCACGGAGCAGGGCACTAACTGCAGGTTCCAGGACAGCTCTGGCTTTGGAGTGGTGGTCTAGTTCTCCCAGGGTTCCCTGGAGTCCTCAATCCTCTTGCCCTGCTCTCTCCAAGATCACAGCTTTGACCCTGACACTGTGGAAGGAGGATCCTAGCCTAAGCTCCCTAGAATACTCTTGTTTCAGGTTCAGAGTGAGCAGGGCAATGAGGCTGGTTAACTCACATAAACAGAAGCTGCTTTCTTGGTTGCATATACTATACTTCCTAAAATTTCCCCCCGGATTCTGAGTGGGGAAGAATGTTCCAATCAGGTATGTAATTCATGTTTTCCATTTTCGAAAAAAAAATATTCTTTCGTCTAATCAAAGACGCTAAAACACTTTGGAATAGTACAAATAATTTCAGGTTTCAAGTTCTGTGATTTGGGTCTTAATTTAAAAGGCTACTCGAAAACATATTCATGTTAAAATCAGAGTCTGATCCAGGTGGTATCACGTTGGCAACATCACTGTGAAACCGTATTTAGCTTAATATTCAGACGAGGGGTGTGTCACTGGAAGTATCCCTGCATATGTCATGTTCCTACACATCTTTTATGCTGTTTATCAACCAAGGTGGCCTAGAATAGTTAAAATTGATTTCTAATGCCGTTCTCAAATAGATATGGGGGAAAAGGGAGAGAGGGTCCTCTTCTGCTGATGAGGTCACAGTCCCAAAGGTTCCCCCATTTCCCAAAATCAAAGCACCACCTGTGTACCAGGAGTTCAAGCACGGGCCTGTTGGGGAACATTTCAGAGGCAAACCATAACAAGCCCTTTGGAGAAGTGGCTGATTCTACAAGGAGTGGGGACAGTACATGATGATCCCAGAGCATTTTGTGCTGTGAAATAAATTGTTGCTTTTTTAAAACCTCCATTAAAAGGTGCATGAGGGCATCTCAAAACAGTGTGGAGCCAGTTAGGAGCCCTGAAGGCTCAAACATGGAACATTTTCAACAACAAAGTAAATAATATCGCACCAAATCATAGCCTAATGTATAAAATAAATATCCACAAGTCACACTGACATAAATGATTGAATCAGTAAATATGTATGGAAGGATCTGCAAATGCATATCGCAAATAATTCATGTACACGTTGAGTACTGAGGGAGGCAGAGGCACAGTGCCGTCCTCAAGTGTGGGTGTCCAGCATGTAGAGGAGGCCACTATTACCTGGCAGCTCAGAAATCTAAATAAGCACTGCCCTAGCCACGTGCTCAAGGTCACAGTGGCAGGCATCCTTGATTTGGTACAAGAAGGGCACATTGGCGTTGTCATCTTTCTTCCCCAAACCCAGAGCTCCAGTCGAAACATGAGAAATTGCAGCCGAGGGACATCTTACAAAGTACACTCCTCAGGACAGCCAAGGTGATCACAAACAGAAGATCCTGAGACCTCACAGCTTGGAAGAGTGAGGGCACGTGACAGTTCGAGCCGTGTGGCCTCTGGAATGAGAGCTCAGAGCAGAGCATGGACGTCAAATAAAAAAAGTCAAAGCAATCTAGGTAAAAGGTGGGCTGATGTAATGGTGACGTATCAATGCTGGTCCATTGCTGTGAAGAATTTAATCCTGGAATGTATAAGATGTCCAGGAGAGAGAGAAAGTCTGGGAGCAGGTAGCTCCTCCTTGCTACCTGTGCTACGTTTTGTAAGTTTGTACTAAGACAAAAGGCTCACTTTCAAAGTTTCTTATGTAACATCTATCATTAGCTGATGATGTAACCAAGAGATGACATTCTATAACAGAAAAACACCTAACAATAACAGGAAAACACCTCCAACACCTAACTTCAAGCGAAGGCCACAGCTGCAAGTATGGTCCTGGTGTAAGCCGCTAGTGGGTAGGGTGGGAGGAGACGGCTCAGTGGTTAAGAGCACTTCCTGCTCTTGCAGAAAATCCTGGCTGGTTTTCCAGCACCTACATCAGGTATCTTACAACCATCCATTCCGGGGGATCCGATACTGTCTGGCCACCGGGGATACTTGTGCATACATATGCTCAGGTACAAGCACATACACATAAAAGAAAACAATATAAAATAATAAGCCTGGCAGGTGTCTCTCAACTTATCCTGATACCATAAACTTGAGAAAAGAAAGGGAACATTATGTCACTCCTGCCCAGACCCCCTACCAAGCATCAGAGCATCAGTGTCAGCTTTGAGCCCTGATAGTTTTGATTACTGAACAAAGTGGTTAAGAGTGGAGGCTCTCAAGTCATTAGCAGGTCTTGTCTGGTGGCAAGCTGTGCCTTTGAGAAGCTACTTCATTCCCCATCTCTCTCAGTTCTCCCATCTGTAAAATGGGTGTTGTAACGCTGATTAAAGAGTGAACACAGGTTGGTTTGCAGTTTGGGTGGACTGGGAGAAAGTCCACGAAATATTTAGTGTGTGGCTCATAAGAACAGTCAGATAAATCTTTACTGGGTATGGTTAGGATATCAAAACACTTCTTCTCTGAAGTGTCCATGGGAGATGGGAACTCTGAGACTCTGAGAGGATGCTTCCTGGCCAGGGATACCAAGCCAGAGATGGAGCCCAGCTTTGGTTGTGTAGTCAGAGCTAAGCTGACGGCGTCCATCTCCCTGTAGCTTCCAGTTCTGGCTGAGAAGAATAGTCCACATAGGGCTGGACGCCAACAGGAGAATCTACAGCTAAGTTGTCTCTGGCTAGTGGGAGCTTTGCCAGGCATAACCTCTGAGAGTCCAGCCCACCTTGCCCGCCTTAAAAGCAACCCTGAACATCGCAAGGGCCCTCGGCCACCCTCACTTTCTCCTTCACTACCTCTGTGTGCTCTTTCCTCCTTCCCCAGCACCCTCTACTTCACTCCCATGCCCAGGCCACTCCCTGTGGTTCCAAGTCACACCGCATTTATTTGTTTACCTCAGGCAGCCATGGTCTGTGGAGCCACCAGCCTGCCTGGGTGGTCAGCCAGCCGGCGGCATGCACTCCACAGCCACTATTGATCTGGGATCTTAAATCATCCCCGGATTTTTATGAAAACATTTACGTTTATCATTAAATAACCTTCAAAGAGTCGATGAACTTACTTTCATTTTTTTTTGAAGATTTTCAGATGTGTAATATAATAATACTCTAATGAGACTCAGGGTTTGTCTCTGGGCAAGTACATCCAATATTGAAAGAATTGCTAAGAACGACCACATGAAGGAGACATCAGCCTCAGGGAGAGGTGCACCCCAGGAGCAGGGGAAATTGGCAGCTTCCCCACCTGGTAGGACACTTTGCTGTCTGTAGCATTTGGGGGATGTGGACACTGTGCTAAGAGCTTTTGAGGTTCACAACCTTAGGATTAAAATAAAAGGAGTGAGTTAGAACTAGATCCTACGAATCAAACAAAGCCATCCCAATTGTTTTCATATTTTTAATGAACCGTTTTGGAATTATTAAACAAAAAGACGGTGCTATTCAGAAGGCAAAAATGAGAGATGCCAGCATCAGCAGCTGTAACACCTGTTAGTCATACCCAAGTCTCTCTGCCTTCTGGGTGCTGAGCTAACACAGTATCTGAGGTCCTGGGCAAACAGTAGGAATTCCTGGGAGGTGCCTACAGTCCGCCCTGGCCTATGGAGCTCTTGCTAAAGAACCGACAGGACCATGGGGCCAACAGGCTCCTTTAGAGTAACCTTGAAACCTCTCAGCCTCGGCCATTAAGTCCCATCTGCACTTGCGTGCACCCCTCCTCCTGGCCATTCATAACTCCCTGTGTACCCCCTCCACAGGCATCCTGTCTCCTTTGCCTGGCTGTCTAACTTACAGTCCCTTCCTGCAAAGCAGGAAGTGCATCCCCTCCTGTCACAACACCATCTCTCCACCTTACAACCCGTCAGCTCCTTTTTCTTGTCAAAGGCAAGAAAAAGGTGCCTGATTACGTCCCGCCTGGCAAAGCTTCCAGGATTACGGCCCCCTCTCCCTCCAATGAGGACGATGGAAACCTTGGCCAGCTCTGTTCACAGGAGTGACTGGATAAGGAAGGAAGCTGGAGCTGCTCCCCATAAGCAGGGGCTTCCCTGGGGTAACAAGTTGGGGACAGCCTAGCGGGCATGAGAAAGTGGCCCTCACACACAGGAAGCAGCTGACCTTGGACAGTCTCTACTCAGCTTCTAGTCAGTGGGGAGGTCACAAACCCCACCTTGCTCTCCTCTACTTCCCTGGCCAGCTTCCTTCCTTCTCAAAGGCTGCCTCTCCTAGTAGGTGAAAACACACACAGAGAGAGAGAGAGAGAGAGAGAGACAGAGACAGAGACAGAGACAGAGACAGAGACAGAGACAGAGAGAGAAAAGCATCCTTACAGGCTATCCCTGGAATCTGTGTCATACCCCAGGGATCACCTGCTTGCTTTGTTAGTTTCCTCTCTGGGACAGCCCCAGTGCCCTATGACTTCTGTCCCCATGGTCTCCAATCTCATGGATAGCACCGAAAGGTGTTAGCCAAGTTCAAGTGTACGGTGCTCGTAAGTGGGAGTTGGGGAATGCATGTGGGGTTCATTTTGATGGGAGGTTGATGATAGCTCCTCCCCTGACCTGTGCAACATAGCCCAAAAGCTACCCCACACAGTGGCCACGGGGCAGCACCTGTGGTCTCACCACTATAACGAAGTCACTGGGGCCCCCCTTCCCCCACCCCACCCCAGGCACAGATATTTTCTCCATGTCCCAAGACTATTTTTAAAAAGTTCTAGTATGTATGCTGCCAATGTTTAAAAGACAAACAAGCAAACAAACAGAAAAAGATTTCACATGAAAACAAGGGTTTCTGGTTTCCCTGGAGAAGTCAGAAAGATCTTTCAGGAGGCAGCAAATAGCGCCTGCCCTTCCTTGCCGCCCACTTCTGGAATGCACAGTCTGGCATCTTCTCTTCTGCAGTATACCACGCCCTGTGCGT
Organism: Meriones unguiculatus; assembly: GCF_030254825.1. Taxonomy (NCBI): domain Eukaryota; kingdom Metazoa; phylum Chordata; class Mammalia; order Rodentia; family Muridae; genus Meriones; species Meriones unguiculatus. The sequence goes on from NC_083361.1 coordinate 9,123,002, forward strand.
GCCCATCCAGGCTCTGTGGACACGGGGGTTTCAGCCTCGGCTTCACAAGGCCCTGTAGGTACACAAGCCCAGCCTTACCTTGCAGTGAGTGGCCCGGAGGGGTGAGGGTTTAACATCCTTTTCTGCACCAGATGGGCCTGCATTCCTGTACACACCCAGTAAAATAAGCAAGTGGGTGGTCGTGGCCTGTTCCCTGGCTTCCTGTTTTCCATTGTGTCTCCAAAAACGAACACATCATCCTTTCCTTCTAGTTTCTGCTTCATGGTAGAGTTTAAACATGGGGGCAGGGGCATGATTCTGGTGTCATGACGTGCTGAGGTGTGCATCTTATCCAAAAGACACGGTGGGCAGAGGGAGGGGCAACCCTAAGACAGTGAAAAAGATGACACTCGGCTAGAAACAGGTATGCAAGGTTGTCTGAAAATCCACAACCTGCACACACCTTTCATCAAAACACTAGCATGTCTCCTGCACGGTGGGGTCCCTCTAGAAACTGTGGCAGAAGCAGCCAGATCCCGTCAGGTGCCGTGCTGTTGTAGGTGCTGAGTTGAGAGAATGTGAGAGAGAGGATCCCAAATCCCAAACCCCCCTTTCCATAAAGGAATCAGTGACTGTCAGCCATGCTCACCCACGGGCTTCAATCCACAGAGATGTGTAGACAGTATATTTTGGAAACGTTGTTTTCTTAGCATGCCCGATTCCCTGCACCTCGCTCTGGAACAATAGGAAATGACGAAGGGATAGGACAGAAGCACAAACTTCCAGGCTGCCTGTGGACTGCTGCTATTGTTGTGGCAAACCCCTCCCGATAAATAAATAAATAATAAATTAATTAATTAATGCTGCCCACAAGAGAAGAGAGGTAGCTTTTCTTTTCCCCTCTCTTTCATGGAGTCACAAAAGAAACGCAATTCCTTTCTTTTTTCCTCCCCCCTAATGAAAGGCTCTTTCTAAAAATCAAAGGTGTCAGACTTTGCTCTCTCTCTCTTGCTGGCGTGATCCAGAAGATGGCTGAGGAATGACAGATGTCGGCATCCAGCTGCAATGAAGCATGCAAAAGTTTCTCTCTAATCCACTTATTTCTCTGTAGTCACGTAAACCAAAACAAATGGGCAGGGCTTTACATTAGGGCGGGGGAGGGAGGGTGCCCAAAGCCACAGCATTAGGACTTCCATTGCATAATGCAGTCTCCACGCCATCTTGCTATGATTTCCCCTCTGCAGAGTAGGGGGGAAAAGTGCCCTGTAGCGAGAAAGGGTCCCTCAACACAGGGGACCCAGAGGGTCAATTTCCACGTCCCTTGCTCCCTTAAAATATATTTCCCAAAGAGGCAGTTGGAAGAACAGGATAGGGGCGTCATTAGCACAGCGAGGCCACAGAACAAGCACCCACACGCAGGTACACAGGGGCACCCTGTGACACACACATCACACACCAACACCCTGCTAAACTAACACGATCAGTTTAATCACCAGCACCGTCGTTTTCAACTACTTGAATAAATCCAGGGGAATTATAAACGAAGCCCGTGTGTAATTAAAGTGAGGATTGTTAGACTCTTCATTTAATAAAACACTTGAAAAGGAAGGCCCGGGTAGGTCTCGCAACGCCAGCGGAAGCAGGAAAGGAGGGGTTGCGGGCATAGGCGAGAGAGGCCGGCCTCTCTCAGTGTGTTGCTGCGGCCACGTCGTGAACCCCGGTCCCATTTCAGTCTTGTAAGGAACCAGGAGGGCGAGGATCAGAGTCTGGGGCTTTGTCACCGCCAGCAGCTGCAACAGCTGCGAAGCGCTCCTTCGGTGCAAGCGGCAAGGAGAGATGTGACGGATTTCGCCCATGGCAGAATGGCGTTCCATTTCTGGCCCTTCAGGCAAAAACAGTAAAAGAAAATTCGAGATTTCCCCCCTTAAAGTTCCCACAACAACCTCAGCAGAACCACATGACTCGCCTTCTACAATCTTCCCTGGTGTGTTCGCTGCTACTTTGGCAGGGACTCAGAATTACTGTTACATAAATTCCATCTGACGCCAGAGCGACCATCTGTGAGCAGGGCTGCTTCACCTACGTCTGCCTGCAAAGCCACTCTCCCCGAGACAAGGGAGAAGGGGGAAAAGAATTTGATTAATTTGCAGAATGCTTGTGATTTGCTCATATATTATTATAACTCCTCATCAGCACATGACAAATCCCCAGCCCTGGGTGCAGGCACCCGTTTGATTCCAGCAGTTTCTTGCGTCGACACCTGACAGACTGCAGAGCTTCTAATGACTTTCAGATGCTTACAAACAGTAATTCTATCTTCAGAATAAAAAAAAGGGGGGGGATCTGTAGGAAGAAAAGAGGAGTGAACTCCTTCCACCGGGGCATTTCCTTCCTGGGTATCAGTGTGATTTAACTGTGAGGGCGGCGGGAGCTCCTAAAAAGGGGCTGTCCCAGGCCCTGCCACAGCCTTGGCCATGATGACCGTGGAGACAAAGGCCCCAGATTCTGGATGGCAAATCAGCAGAGGCCACATTCTGGCTGATGCCAGGCAATGCCCAGGTACCGGCCAAGGCTAAGACAGGATGCCCTCTCTCTCTCCTTCCGCATTTCAGAATCCTGTTCATTTTGTTCACTTTTGATACTCTGATCCTCTCTACGCATACATCTGTGTGCTGACTGCAGTTTGGTTCCCAGCTTCCCCCTCCCCCTCCTTCTCTTCTTTGCTTTTAAAACTCTGATTATGCCTCCAAAGCCCTGCCTCTGTGCTTGATTGCCTGTTTTAGATTAGAGATTTTTAGCCAGGAGACAAAGACTTCCGAATGCACATTAGTCCTGCGTATGAGGACCCACAGAAGGAAAAGCGATAAAACGCAATGTGCCATCTGTCCGCAAACAATAACCTGTGTGTTTGGAGGCTCACAAATTACTTAGCACAGAACCTTCCCAAATTACAGAGCCTTGAGACAGAGCAGAGTTGTGAGTGAGACCCTCTTTGATGTCCTTTGGTATTTCCCACCCCCTCATTCTTGCCCCCAAATTGATTGCTAACAGTTGAGGAATGTCTCAGTGACAAGTAGATTTTTATTATCTGCATCTCCCTGGTTCCATTTGGCCTGGGACCCCAGCAGGCATGGCTCCCCCCAGCCGCAGCTGCTTGGGACAACGGGTCCAGATGCGGTCTGTCTCATGCATGTGGTTGTTAGGTTAGGGATGGGGGGGGTGGTCTCCTGAGCCAGTCCCCACTTGATACAGAAAGATCCCCACAAACTCTGCCTGCTCAGAGAGCCGGTCAGCTGGTTCCGCTTTTGGTTCTGTTTTGCTGGTGACACTGTTTGCCTGTACAAATCGGCCTCCTACCCACCTCCAGCCTCCTCCCCAGAAACATAGCCTAATACCCGTCCTTGTTCTGAAGAAGCAACCTCATGAGCCCGCAGGCCATCAAAGACTCATAATGGTTAGCCAGTGTCTGTGGTTCAGCTAGAAAATGCCTTGCGAAATGATTTAGTAAAATGGAAGGCAGAGAATGAGCATGCGCTGACAAAAGGGGAGAGGATTTCTGTCTGTGGCTGGTTCACAGGTTAACTGGCACCCTGTGCCTTTTGTTTGTAGGACACAGCAGCTGTCGTGGGGCCACGATTCTGCTGCAGTCTTAGCTAACCTGGACTGGCCCCGGTGTGTTTCTCATGTGACGAACCCTCCCAGTTCCCGGAAGCAGAAACTGAGATTCCAAAAGTACAGTGCCTGTCTCGGGGAGCAAAGGCGTGACACTGACTTATGAAACTAGACGTTGACCCGGAACCACCAAGGAACCCCCAGGTCCTGCCTTAAGGATAAGACCTGAAGGCAGCAGGTGGGATCAGTGGCATCCAGTGAAAAACACCTAAGATTGCTAGGAACAACCAGAGAAGGGTGGACACTTCAAATGGAAGCATGTACGTCTTAACAGAGTTCCAAAATAGACACGTCATCACACACACACACACACACACAGAGAGAGAGAGAGAGAGAGAGAGAGAGAGAGAGAGAGAGAGGCCCTGAATATGAACTATGAACTCCATGAAGCTTCAATCCCAATTTCACTGCAACCTTCAGCGTCCAGATTTAAGATTCAAGGTCTGCCCTGGACAGGAAGACTTCTTGGGGGCTCAGTCTCACGGGATGTACACGCCATGATTGTCCAGCAAAGCCAGGAACCCAATAGGTGGTGGTGAATACATAACCTATTTTGGGAGTCCTGGAGTTCCGGTGATCTAAAGATGAACTTGTTTTCATGACAGACTCTCAAACATGGAGTCAATAAAGACAGACTTTGTAGCTGGAACGCACTGGGGTGGGCGAGTACCACTTGCATTCAAAGAAACAGATATTTATTTATGTGTTTTAATACATGGTGCCAAATGGTGAGCCACACTGCCATCTCCATATCCTAGTTACTTTCTGGTTCCAACAATGAAATCAGTTCTGTGTTTTGCAGTCCCAACATGATTTGGCAAGGACATTTTACGGTTTGTTTGGTTGTTTTTTTTTTTTGTTTGTTTGTTTGTTTGTTTTTTTTGTTTTGTTTTTCTTCTGCCATTGCTATAGTCGCTGTCCTCATTTACATTTGAATCCGGGTTTAAGGCTTGCTAACTCCACAGGTAACACGGAGGGATGGAGAAGGAGCCTCAGGAAGCGGCTGCTGGCCACATGGCCTCTCATCTCTGCTGTTTGTTTGTGTTCTGGCTAGTGTGGAACTCACTCTGTATCTCTGGATGTCTTGAAGCCTCAAACCTCCTACCTCAGCCTCCTGTATTGGGGGATCAAAGGTGTGAACCAGCATATGTTGCTTAGATTTCAATTCTCTGACTTCCTTTTGACACAGGTTTCACTATGCAACCGGGGCTACCCTCTAGTGATCCTCCTGCCTCAGCCTCCTGAGTGCTGGTATAATAGGGACGAGCCACCTACTGACTGCCCACTGAGGGTTTACTGATCATTTAAAACACACAAACACACCCAGGTACATTTCAAGCCCCAGCTGGTTTGTGTTTCCTGTCTGACCAACACATTGTTGCTGCTAGAAAAGTCTCCCCCGCCATGTGACAGAAGTTTCCTAACCCCCTCCTCTCCAGACAGGTCTCAGGCACCTAGGGAAAGAGAGGCTGGACAGCATTCTCCCTAGAGAAGTTGAAGTTTCTGGTAATGTGTCAGGAAGGAGGTGTTGGGGCAGGTTGAGCTGTCTCATTCTTCCATCCCAAAGAGACATGACTTCAGGTTTCAAGATTCAGTTTTGAACATGAACCCCTATTTTGTGGATGCCTTATAGTCTGATGAAATCTGGGAGCCACTGCCAACTCCAGCAGGCAGGTGTAAGCGATAGGACCTTATCTTTGGTGTTAGGGAGGACATCTCTGACCCCAGCACACAGCCTCACAGCTTCCGACAGTTTCCTCAAACCTCTGAAACCTCAGTTTCTCCACCTACAAAGAGGCTAACGCTTTTCTTTCTCAGAGTGAGTGGCTGACCCCGTGGGGTAATACCCATCACTAATGAAGCAGGGAACCTACGGCAGCTTCATCTACCATCCAGATTATAAATGTCAGCCACCGATATTCAGCAGAGGTCACTGTCCTTGAAGGCTCTTGTTGCCTTCTCTCTAGCCAGTCCTCACAGGAAGAAACTTCTCCAGTTTGGGAGCATGCAGTGCAGAATGCTGGAGAGAGGGTCCCAGACTCCACACTCCACTCATCTTGACCCCAGTGCCAAAAAGGCAGAGCTGTCATTTAGCCTCAGACATGACATCACCCTCTTCAGGTGCATACTTAAGGCAGAAGAGTATTGAAATCCATCAACATAAAGGGGGTTCGGAGTCTAAGCAAAAAAATTAAAGCCACCTGAGCAAGAGAATTTTATGCAGTACCCTAACTGCCTTTTGATATGGCATTTTACTACACATTCAGTATTATGGATCCATAACATATAAATGTGTATACTGTAGAATAGATAAAAAGTGGCTGCAGTTGTCAATATGCATTTGTATAAATGTTCTGTGAAAATCTCTCAGAATATGATGGGTGTGTGTCACTAAATGAGGGAACCAACTTTAGAAGATTGGGGTGTGTCTGTGTGCATTTTCAGCCCCAAGGAATTTTGCTAAATAAAGCAGCCCAAACTCAGCTGACATTTAAAAAAGTCCCTTGACACTCGGAATAAAGAGTCTTCCGGCATACACTTCCCTCAGAGCAAGGACTCAAAACCACACACAAAAGCCAAATGTATAAATTCCCAAATCTGAGCTTGGATGCTGGGAGAGAAACATCGGGGCACCTGAACTGGTACCCCAGAGCCACTGTGGGTGCCAATCCTGTGGACACTGTGGGGCTTACTGTGTGGCTTGTTACACGGGGCTGCCAGGGGCTGAGCTGACGCAGTGGGCCAATCTGCAAGCACCTTGTCCCTCTAATGAATTTTATAGCCTGCCCTCTTACTCTGCTGCCTCCTGGCAGCTGTAACTGTATTGTTTCTCTATGCAAAGAATACTAAGTAAAATGTTACCAGCTTCCTATACACATAATAAAATCAATCCTTTGCTTCTAGTCCGCTAAATGAAATAGCATGTCCCCAGAAAACACAAGAATTGTCAGTGCCTGCAAAAAAAAAAAAAAGAAAAAGAAAAAGAAAGAAAGAAAAGGAAAGAAATATATACAAATAAAAGTAAAAAAAAAAAAATCCCAAAGGTCAGAATAAAATACACAGCAGCTCCTGTACAACTAAGAATAGATACGAATATTTGCATGAATTCTATACAGCCTGTGTCCTCAAAATGCCCCACCAGAACGCATGCTGGAGTCCCGGTCTGTGGTGTCTTTTGGGAGCTTGTGAAGCCTTCCTGTTTCCCAAGATACAGACATTGTGCCCGTTGACAGGAAATAGACCTTTTTAATTGAGCTGATAAGTTGAAGTGAATATGCCCTTGAATTTCTACTGAAGAATAGGCTGGCTGTGGTTATTTATAAGGCATCCATCACTCCAAAGCCGGATGGCTAAGACCAGGTGACTAATAAAAGGATTTAGCCACTATTTTCCCTTTCGTGTGGCAAAGGCTTTATCAACAGACCATATTTAAATAAATTGTGCCAACTAAATTCTGAATTAGAGAACAAATGTCTCCCCGTGCCGAATGTGACGGGCATGAGGCCGTTTTGAAGCCGTGTCCCATCCATGAAGAAGGAAGCTCCCTGGCATAGCCAGGGCTGGAATCCATCAAAGTTCAGATTTGACTGGCTGCTCGCAAGCGGGATGTGGGGATGCGGCAATCTGCGATTTATTTAATTTTAATTAAATTTTGTTTCACATCCTGTTTTGCAAGTCAGCAAGATGGGTTTTGTTTGCCAAGAGGGGGAAACGGCACGGAGGGAGAAACTCCCTGTCCGGTGTGGATCGGAGGTGCGAGGCTGGCCCTAGCTCGGCTGAAGCCTTTCTCAGGAACAGGAGAGTGTGTCTGCAGAGCCTGTCTGGCCCTTGGTATCGTAGCCTCACTATCTCCTCACTGAAGGGCCTATTTGTCTGCTTTAAGTGAAATCACTCAATTCTCAAAAGTCAGTGGAGGGCTGTGGAAGGGGGAGGGTTTGGATAGGCTACTCCAAATAAGTTCCATTAATCAAAAGACACAGTGTAATGTAACTAATATTTTACAATTAGGGAAGCCAAGATGCGACTAAAAGCCATCTATCTCTCTTATACCACATGATCATCGATTCATAATCGGAGCCTGAGAGTTGCACAAAGATGCATTTACCGGGTGGGGGGGAGTGGGGGGGAGGGCTGGCCTGAGCCGAGATAATGAACGCGATGAGAGCACACGCCGCTGAAGGCTGAGGAGAGATGACAGAGAGGCTCAATGCTGACGGATGACATGAAGACACTAGCAGATACCTGACAGCCCGCGGGAGCCTCTGTGCTCTTTCCCTAGCATTATGGTCCTCAATTATCCTGGTAAGGGACTACGAGGGGGGATGAGGAGGCCGGCTGAGCCCACGGTCACTCAGCTCTGGGCTGACTTGCCACGTTGCCACATTGCCAGGGGAGCAACCCTGCCTCCCGTGAACGCCGCTCTGTGGGGCTATAGCTTCCTTTACCAATGCTTTGGGGCACACGGGGGACAACGGGGATGCCCCATGCTCCATCTGTCTTGTAATAAAATTCCCAACTCTTCAAAGAGGCTCATTTTTTTTCTTTCACTGCCACCTTCAGGGAAAAGGAAGCTTTGGTTCTTCCAAAAAGAAAGAAAGAAAGAAAAAGAGAAAAAGTGAAAAGTGGATTCTTGGGAGTTGTAGGGGGAGCCGGCCACTGCAAAATGAGCTGGTTAGGGACAGCTCCCACTCCTGAGATGATCGCCTCAGAACTCTACGAGGGAGTAATGTGGCATGAGCCGTTGGGATCTAAATGCAGAAGCTGAGAAAATGGGAGTGAGCCAGAGGGAAGTTCAGAGCCCCTTGGTGAGAGCTGGGGGACCACAGCAACGAGGACAGACTTTCGCTGGCTCTCCTTCTCGGCACGTGCGCGGCCACCTGCTAGGGCCTCACAGTCCCACACGGGTTCCTATTCTGCCCCACAGTTTCTTTGTAGAGATACGGTTGGCCTCGTGGAGAGAGTCTTCAGAACAAAGGAAAGCAATGGTCCAAGAGCAGCAGAAAACTTGGCATCTTAGAGAGGATGATGAGGTGGCCAGGTGGATGGGGCTCCAGCCCTCAGTGAAGGACAAGAAGCGTGGTGGTGGCAGCACCAGGGACCGTGTCCAGCAACCTTTGTTGCCCTGCTCCGGGGTGCTATTTCTCTAATATGCAATACCACAATGACATATTTATGTAATAAAAGCACTGAAGCCAGAGATCTAGAGAAGCCATAGCTTCTGTGGCAGTAGAGGGTTTTTGTTTGCTTGCTCGCGCTTTTGTTTTTCAATTATGGCATGGCTAACAAATGCATTGCTTTCCTGCCTGTCTCACACCCTTTTCCTGGCCATCCCAGAGTGGTCCCTGTGCCCGGTCTGTAAAGAGCCTTGCTGGAGGGGAACAGACTTTTCTGGAAAACACTAGGATCTTGTGTGTAAGAGTGTATGCAGGCTCACATGGGACACCCGCTAATGAGAGAGCTCTCGTCTGTGACAGTCCCAGGTGCCCCTGTCTCCTTGCCCTACAGGTACACCCAGCAGCTCAGAGGAGGCTACCAGAGGACATGGGGCACCACCTCTTGTTCTTTTTGAATCACCGTTCTCTGTCTTTCCATCCTGAGGGGAGAGCAGAGAACCCAGCGACCCCAGGGACCCACAGGGTGTGTTCTGCTCAATTCTCTACAGCAACTTAATGAAGCTCCCCCACCCCAAATTTACCTAAACGTGGTGAGGATAAGCAGCCTTTGGTATCCCAAGAGAGGCGCTGAGTCTAAGGCAAATCAATTTTTCTGGTTCAGCATAGACGTAATTGAGACACCCACTTCTCATTTAACCCACTGAATCCTGTAGTGAAGCCATAATGGCCATAATAGGTTGGGTTTGACTGTCAGAAACACAAACAGGGAGCAGACTTGTCTGCCTTTGGGGTGTGCTCAGGCCAGCTGTGCTGGTCAGCCCAGCGTTAGATCCCGGCCGCTGCAGGTGCCGGCCCACCATCAATCAGTCTCCATGACATCACCATGACTGACAGCCCCTGATTCATGTCAGAACCGTACAGGTAAAATGACAGAACCAAGTTGAGGCTGGACAAAATGAAACATGAGAGCCAGCCGAGCCAGCCTTCCAACACAGAGCGCCAGACACAGAGGCTGAGTGTCTCCAGGCTCGTGGCCACTGTTTTGCCCCTGAATAGAAATGAAAGGAGAACAGGGAATTTTCAGATACGTTGAACACCCTTGCCACGTCTCTCAACCTGAATCCACGGAGACCCAGCTCATTGTCTCCAGAAGCACTTCCGGCGTCGAGACGCTGGTGTTGAGGTGGGTCTGCGTGGCTTGGCTTTGCCTGCACAACTCTTTCATATGTGGCTTGGGCAAATTAAAGACCAGGAGAACAGCTAGTCCCCCCAGGGAATCTGAAAAGTGAGGTAAACATGTGTAAACTGCTACAGGGTTCCTTTAAAGTGAAGTGGAAGGGCGATGCAAAAATCCCTCACCTGTGTGAAGAGTGACCTGAGCCGTTTGACTTGCCTCGAGCTACCCTGCTTCGGAAGAGCTGTGTCTTCAGTGTGTCTTACAGGGTAGCCCTCTATTTAGAGGATAAAGGGGTTGGGATGAGACAGGATAGATGGGGGGGAGCTGAGAGGACTTTTTACTCTTCCAGATTCTGAGGAGTCCACTCTGCACTGACTGGGGGCCCAAGCCACCATCTCCCTTGCTTGTTGCTCACAAACTCTTGTGACGGAAGAGACATTTAGTTAAATCCTTTCTAGGAGGGGGTGAGTTTTGAGAGACTCCGTGAGCTTGAAAATGTGCGGAGGTGGGTGGGAGATGGCAGGAGGGAAGGGTAAAAAAAAATGACAAACAGATGCCCTTCAGCTTCAAAGGAGGTGGGCTCAGAGCTATCAAGAGTCAAACCCAAACCAAAGATATTATGAGAAGTTACTCAAAACTTTCCCACAATCCCTTCATCAGCTCTAATGCCACGGCACCCTGCAAGCCCCAAATAAATTATTTGTGAGGATATTAAACCTGGACTTAGAAAAAAGAAAAAAAGTCCTCTTTAGAATGATGCTTGCAGAGAGCTCATAGCAAAATCACATACAACTGAACCCAGTTATTTTTTTCCCTTTCATGTTATTTGATATTAGGTTGAAACTATTGTTCAAATGCAAAAATTTGTTATCTTCCTTGCCGGCCTAGGCCAGGCAGAAAATCCAGAGAGGAATCAAGCACACTTTGATTGTAGTCTAAAGGTGGTCTTTAGTGCCATCTAGAGGAGAGAGGGCTGCATGGCATGTGAGTCACTCCGAGGAAAATTAAATACAGCTGAATAATTGAATGAGGGCAAGTTGAATCAGGGGTCACCATCTGTTTGACTAGAATTGTTGGCACATTTCAGCTAAGCCTCGTGCGCCTCATAAACATGCTTACAGTTATCATAGCTCGCATTGCCCTAAAATAAAAGAGAATTGGTCCTAAAATAAGCCTGGACTAATTATACATATACCATCTTGTCGTCATGGAGACCAGAGTGAAGGTCACCAGATTCTTACGGCTTTCAGAAGGGTGTTAGTGCCAAAAACAGACAGGTGATTCTTTCTATCCCGTGGGGAGATAGCATCTCGGGGAATAGATGGATGGCAGCAAACCCATTCCCTCACCCTACTCTTCCTCTCTGGTCCCAAAGGGAGGCAAGGCTCAGGGTACAGGTGCTCAGGGAAGAAATGACACCATCCCTGAAGATACGGGAGCCACATCAGGAGGGGCAGCGAACTGCCGATGTTCTTCCAAGTTGACCTAACGTCCCTTGGAGTTGGCAAGGGAGAAGACATCTTAAAAAAAAAAAAAATGGGTTAGTGTGAGTTGGCCGCCCCTGCCAGTTTCACCAGGGAGCTGGTCACTTACCGAGAATCCGCATGCTGTGCCCGTGCGGGTTGTGTGTGCTGCAGGCACAACCGACACAAACTCGTGCACTGGGAGGCAGAACTCAGATCTAGCCTCATGAGTCTTCCTGGTGGATTTCCTCCCCGAAGGGGAACCTCTCGCAGACCTGGAGCCCTCTGCACAGAGTGGGCTCATGCCCGGCATATCTAGAGACAGGTTGTGGACAAATCCCAAGCTTAAACGCATGTGCTTGTGGTTTAAGACGTGCAGTTGGGATTTAAAGCTCCATCTTGGTGGATTAGTAACAGGATGGTGGGATTTAGAGGAGATGGGACCCCTGGACCCAGGCCCTCCAGCCTCTCCCTCCCTGTTCTCTCTAGGATCCTGCGAGAACCCCTCTTCTTCCTCTTCTTCCAGCCTGTGTGGCTGAAACCATCCTTTTTTCCTCTCCCTCTTGCACTGTCGAGTATGCACAAAGCGCTTTCGGACGCCACAGTGGAGTGACCCCAACTTCAGTAAAGCCTCCTCCGGGATGCAATTAATGTCTGTTGTCATCCACATTGGCTGGGCTGACACCATCTCAGATTCCAGAGGTGCCATCAAGGTGGGGGGTGTGCTACCCAGAGACCAGAGGCGGCGGGTGGAAGGATGCTGAGAACTGGAGGACTCCCCTGCCTTTGTAATTAGAAAGCATCAAATGAGCTTGCATTTCTACAGTCTCCTGCCCTTAAATGCGGCTGCAGACCAGCTCCCTGGAACCCAAATTATGACAATGAGGAAGGGGGAAAAAATCGAATCAACAACCCAACAGTACCCTCTCTTAGGCAGAATGCCATGTTAAGGGCTGAGAGAAACTCCCTTAAGACTCCGCCGAGCTTCTCCAGGCTGCTGGCCCGACACCAGTGGAGCAAACACACCAAGGAAGGAATGGCCTGTTGCTTGGGCACGGAAATGCACTGACGTAGGGTGTTCCGCACTGCACTCTGTCCCTCCCAGCAAAGCCTTAGGAGAGACCTTGTACGGAGAGCTGGCAGATAAAGATGTCTCTGGAGCGGGGTGTGGTAGCCATCCACGCCTATAATCTCACACTGCGGGGGGCGAGGCAGGTGGGGACCTTCCTTCTAAAGAGCCTGGGCTACTAGGTGAGACTGTCTACAAAGAAACAAAAGGTCTTCCCAGGTTCACCTGCTCCCAGGGAACTAGGTAGTGATTGTCCCATCTACGCACACACACACACACACACACACGCAGGCTGCAGATCAGCTCATGCTGGGCAGAGCGAGGCTTCCCCCGGTGAGTTGGGGCACTGGAATGGAGGTGGGCATGGGCATGATGTGGGGTACAGGAAAGGCACCCTTGCAGCTGTTCCATAACGAATTTTGAAGGCTCTGCTGAGGTACTGGGCTTTGGGCTGCCCCTGCCTCTCTCTGTCTGAGAACACTGACCTCTCTCAGCCTGACCCTTCTCTCTGGCCACATCAGCTGCCCCAGCACTGTGCTGTCTCCTGGATGTCTCCCTCTGACCTAGGCCAGCCAGGGGATACACAGCCCATGCAGGAACAGTATGTCATTTAAAGCCCATATGGCCCAGTGGTGAGATACTGGTCCCTTTCCTAATGTGGGGCGGGTTGGGCCTGACAAGGACAGCAGCTGCCTGGCCCCAGCCTGTCACCGCCTCACAAAGGAACAGACCAAGCCCCTCGAGCTCTCTGAATTTTCTGGAGAAGCCAGAAGCACAGGTTTTTATGAGAACTCCCCTGAGTACTAAATGTTAAGTACCAATTCCAGGCTTTCGGAGGCTCCGTGGGGGCCAAGGCAATCGGGTCTGCAGACTGCTGGGAGCCAGCGGCACCTGCCTCTGACCTCCTACCTGAACCCCTTCTGAGTCTACTCCTTCCATGTGCCTCCATCAAGGCCCCAGCCTCTGAGGAAGTCCTGAAGGAATGTCCTCTGAGGCCTGAGCCACACTCACAGGTGACCTTGCCCATTTTGTTCTTCACCAGCTGCTAAAGCCTCAAATCCGGGGTTCCCTGCACATCCTCTTCAGCATGCCTCCCTTCTCTGCCTACATCTCCATTCCCCTCCCTTTGCCACCCGGGCCTCACCTCAGTAATCCAGCTACATGCCCCCGAAATTGCTCTCTGTTCAGAGATTACTATGAAGCAGCAGTTAAAGGAAGGTAGTTAATGATAATCCCCTACACAGATGGATTGCCTTTAGGAAAAGAAAAAAAAAATTCAGGCTGACGCCGGGCTAAAGCACCCTTTCCTGAATGGGCCTCCATGCTGGGAGCAATGGGATTTACAGCTCTGGGGCCCTCAACCCTCTCCCTTGCACCTGGAAGCATAAGTCATCTGTTGTTGGCACCTAGGGAAGCTTCTCCCACCCTACTGGCTGAGAGAAAGGTGTCTGTCAGGGGGAGGGGGTGCCTGCGACTGTACCCAGGGACATCTTGCATCTATAGCACGTAACTTCCGGCTTCCCAAATGAAGGTCTAACTCTCAGGGTGCTGGGAAGCAGAGAAACACGAGCTCATGAGTCCGAACGTGAGGAGTGGGACCCAGGGCACCAGAGGTTGAGAGCAGATAGCGGTAACACGAGCCTATCATTCAAGCATTCTGGAGGCAGAGGCAGGAGGATGCTGAGTGGGAGACTAGCCTGGGCTGCTTAGCAAGACCATGTCTCGAAGAAAGAAAACTGAACTAAAAAGTGATGCAGAACAAGCTGCCGTGGGTACCCTTCACCCTCTGGAGTCTCTGAACCTGAGCGCTCACTGACTTCTGGAGAGCCTCTGGGCTCCCTCAACAGCATGTGTGGCTGGAATAAGATACGCCCAACAGGGGAGAGATGGCATACGTGGTGGAGAAGGTGTGGGTCTCTCGGTCTCTGTATCAGCAACATCTCCACAGGGACCCTGGCAGAGTCCGGATGGAAACCAGATGCCTGGGAGGCCCACACAGCCTGGATTCTTTCAGGTGGCCCCTCC